>NC_044031.1:750309014-750632514 GCF_901765095.1 Microcaecilia unicolor
TTTGCATTCTGCAGAGGGAAATAAGTATTTAATCCCTCTGGCAAACAAGACCTAATACTTGGTGGCAAAACCCTTGTTGGCAAGCACAGCGGTCAGACGTCTTCTGTAGTTGATGATGAGGTTTGCACACATGTCAGGAGGAATTTTGGTCCACTCCTCTTTGCAGATCATCTCTAAATCATTAAGAGTTCTGGGCTGTCGCTTGGCAACTCGCAGCTTCAGCTCCCTCCATAAGTTTTCAATGGGATTAAGGTCTGGTGACTGGCTAGGCCACTCCATGACCCTAATGTGCTTCTTCCTGAGCCACTCCTTTGTTGCCTTGGCTGTATGTTTTGGGTCATTGTCGTGCTGGAAGACCCAGCCACGACCCATTTTTAAGGCCCTGGCGGAGGGAAGGAGGTTGTCACTCAGAATTGTACGGTACATGGCCCCATCCATTCTCCCATTGATGCGGTGAAGTAGTCCTGTGCCCTTAGCAGAGAAACACCCCCAAAACATAACATTTCCACCTCCATGCTTGACAGTGGGGACGGTGTTCTTTGGGTCATAGGCAGCATTTCTCTTCCTCCAAACACGGCGAGTTGAGTTCATGCCAAAGAGCTCAATTTTTGTCTCATCTGACCACAGCACCTTCTCCCAATCACTCTCGGCATCATCCAGGTGTTCACTGGCAAACTTCAGACGGGCCGTCACATGTGCCTTCCGGAGCAGGGGGACCTTGCGGGCACTGCAGGATTGCAATCCGTTATGTCGTAATGTGTTACCAATGGTTTTCGTGGTGACAGTGGTCCCAGCTGCCTTGAGATCATTGACAAGTTCCCCCCTTGTAGTTGTAGGCTGATTTCTAACCTTCCTCATGATCAAGGATACCCCACGAGGTGAGATTTTGCGTGGAGCCCCAGATCTTTGTCGATTGACAGTCATTTTGTACTTCTTCCATTTTCTTACTATGGCACCAACAGTTGTCTCCTTCTCGCCCAGCGTCTTACTGATGGTTTTGTAGCCCATTCCAGCCTTGTGCAGGTGTATGATCTTGTCCCTGACATCCTTAGACAGCTCCTTGCTCTTGGCCATTTTGTAGAGGTTAGAGTCTGACTGATTCACTGAGTCTGTGGACAGGTGTCTTTCATACAGGTGACCATTGCCGACAGCTGTCTGTCATGCAGGTAACGAGTTGATTTGGAGCATCTACCTGGTCTGTAGGGGCCAGATCTCTTACTGGTTGGTGGGGGATCAAATACTTATTTCCCTCTGCAGAATGCAAATAAATTCATATACTTTCCACAATGTGATTTTCCGGATTTAATTTGTGATGTGCTATCTCTCACTGTTACCAATAACCTACCCTTCAATTATGGGCTGCTCATGTCTTTGTCAGTGGGCAAACTTACAAAATCAGCAAGGGATCAAATACTTATTTCCCCCACTGTATAATCAGTGGTGTTCCTTGGTCGGCTGCCACCCGGGGTGGATCGCCACTGTGCACCCCTCCCCCCCGGGTGCAGCATCCCCCCCCCCCGGCGCATCACCTCTAAGCCCCCCAGGTGCATTGTTCTTACCTGCTGGGTTGCTGGGAGCAGCTGCACAGCTGTCGGCTCCGCCGGTTCTCTGCTCCCTCTGCCCCGGAATAGGAGATAACAACGGAGCCGAGAGCCATGCGGCTGCTCCCTTTACCCCTCCTGCAGCGTGCATCCGGGGTGGACTGCCCCCACCACCCCACCCTCGGTACGCCGTTGTATATAATTTATTATAGGATAATGATAATAATTAGCAAATATGGCAAGAAAGCTTACAAGGATTAAACAAAATAGGAATCTATGTATTCTGTTACATTATGCATTTCATGATTTTTCAACATCATTATGCATTGGCATTATGCATTTTATTATTAAACCATTTTTATACATATGCCAATGTATTTTATAACTATAGTAACATTATGCATTTCATCATTATTTATATGTTGTATTATTTTATATATATACATATCAATGTATATCAGTGTATTTATTTTGCAGTTGTCTTTGTCTTATCTAGATCATTTATATATCTATATGAATTGATCCCCATAATATTTATGATATACTTTTAATTATTTACAATAATGGAGAAGATAGGTAAAGAATCAACTGGCAGTAAATCTGACCATACAATAAATTTATAGGTTCGAGAGGTGACGCCTCAAGAAGCCCCCGGCTGAATAATTTAAAAGCTCACAGGGGCTGGGCTGCTTCATCATCGGCAACCACCTCTACAAATATTTCTCTTATTGCTTTTCCTTTACTTAGAAATTTCACTACACAAATTACTTAGCTTTCATTCCATTTAGGCTCTCAGGACGCTGAATATGACCATGACCAACGGTGGCCAGCGTTTCGTCACCTGCCTCAGGGTCAAATGGTCTGCGTCAATCTGTAAAGGAAAAATAATAATGAGAACAGCAAACTAAATAGCATAGCACTAGTCTCATCCTAAAATCTTCAAAGACCTTAGCTTAAAGAATACTCAGCTTCAGCGGGCCAGCAAAAGAAAAAATGGCCTCTCTGGCTTAAATACTGAGTTACGTCAGACGCCAGGATACAACCTGACCAATCAGCTTGTAGACAGTCCGTTACATCATCCGAACAAAACCCGTGATCTTTTTTATTATTAAAGTGACCAAACTAGAAAAAATGACCCCATTCAATTTTACCGTTCAAACCCCCTGGAACCAGTGAGTTCAAGCGGTGTATCCACTTCTGTTCATACTGAAACAAAATCCGCTTCCTGTTAACTCCTATCCTTACTGGAGAGACCTCAATCTGTTGTAAAACAAAGCATTTTAATTCAGAGAAGGAGTGTTGCATTACATCGCAATGGTGAGCAAAAGGAGTGGCAACTTTCTTAGTGTTCAACACGCTCCGATGTTCAATCAGACGAACATATAGCGTGCGTGAAGTTTGCCCCACGTAAAGGATCCTACAGGGACAAACCAAACAATACACTACAAAGTCTGATTTACAGTTGGTATTCACTTTTAATTATTGACATGAGTCCATACATATGCATGTTCTTACAAGTTTACTTATATATTTTTTATATGCATTTATACATTAAGAGTCCATATATGTATGTGTGTGTGTATATATATATATATGGGGTTTTTTTTTAGAGTTTTTCTGTAAATGATTTGAGATATCTCTGTGCCTGTTTTATATCATTTTATGTGTATGTATATATGTGCATTTTTTTAATCATTATATTTTCTGACCTATTGTTTAGACTCCTGAGGCAGGCCTGTGGCCGAAACACGGTACTGTGTCGAGTCTGTGAAAAAAGTGGTACTTTGTACATCAGTATCCCGTTTCCCTAGAGTCATTGGCCCACTTCCCACTTCCCTCTAACTGTTGTTTTCTCGTGGGAGTCAGTGTTCATCCACCTCGGTGGATCACCTCCTCCTGTATTCTGGTACAGCACAAATAATGACTGTTTCCTGAGAAGAGGTTACAATAGCAGCAAATATGTATAAGGGTTATAGACCATGCTAAATCTGTTAGTGCACCTTAGTAAAAGGACCCCTAAATGTCATCTGCCATTTAGATGCCCAGTCGCATAAGGTCCTCTTGCAATTTTTCATAATCCTTTTGTGATTTCACAACTTTGAATAACTGTCATCAGCAAATTTAATTACCTCAAAATTGCATGTTACTAGTTGAGCTGGAAGGATACCCATACCAAGCACTAGTGGACTCCAGCAGTGTCAAGACCCTTGTTCGGAGAGATTGTCAACCGTCTGCAATTCAATGTATCCGACAGCTCAAATATCCTTTAAAACACCTGTAGGGCCAGCTTTACATTACATTACATCATTTATTTATTTTATTTATTTATTGCACTTGTATCCCACATTTTCCCACCAGATGGTTATTGATTAACAAGTCCTTTTCTGTTCATCTTAATGACGGACTATTGGAATGGAGGGCTTGCTTCTGAACCAAGAATGTGTCTTTTTCTAGACTTATAAATGTGCCCCGCTCTCATGATTATAGATTTTGAGCGCTAAAATAAATGTATAGAGCTATACCAGATGAATATTGTTTTTGGGATTTTTCAATGATAGCCCATTGGGGTTTTTCATGATTAGGGGTGTGTTAATTGACACTGAGGAATGGAGCCAGATGATTGGATATTAGATATTGATGACGTAATGCCCACGGGGAGGAGTTATTTAGTTGGCGTCCTATATCACCATCCGCCATTTTCTGAACCATTATTCGCGATGGATTGAAAAGAAACACATTTTTTTGTTTTTCAACATTTTCTCCTGACGAAGATTGCGAAACAGTGGGTCCCTTGCTGTCGGGAAATCTAGCAAGATAATCAGAGTGAGAGCAATATTCACAGCATTGCCCACATTGAAACGATGTAACTTCAGAACCGGAGTTTTGTGTGACTTATAACAATTAATATATGAATGGAATGGAATTTTCCACTGATCGATAACGCAAGACCAGCTTCTCCTGGATGTAGAAGAGATATAAGCATCTACGTCTCAAGATAAGTGTTTGCTTTTGAATATCGGAATGGACTCCTATAGACGAGTCTTACACACAATTGCGTTTCTATTTAAAACTGTTTTTTCACACTATTAAGAGGTTTTTTGAAGTGATTACACATATTCTTTTCTTCCATTTAGTATTCTTTGTAGAGCTGGGCACTCATTTGGACTTCTTAATAAATAATTGAATGACTCCACTTTCCGTTTTTTGTTTTCACAAGGCCTTTTTCTCCCCAAGTTAGGGAGTTTTTTTGGTACCTGTGGAGGTTTTTTCGGAAGGCAGGAGGAGCCTATGATGTTGGCCATCTCAGTGGAGTCCTAATTCGAGGTTCCCTGGGCCTTTGAGGCTATTTTTTCTATATAAATTATATATTTCAGTTCATAGTGGTGCATAATTCTACAAAGCATACAGCAGGAGTGAACTATTGCATATATTTTTGTATATTATTGCACTCCAGACAATTGAGAAAAATTGTTGAGATAGAAATCAAGGTCAGGTATACACATAAAGTAGCACATATGAGTTTATCTTGTTGGGCAGAATGGATGGACTGTGCAGATCTTTTCCTGCCGTCATCTACTATGTTACTCACGTTACTATGTACCTTAGAATCTAACATGTCCTTTGCAGGCTAAGGACAGAAAACTAACTAAGGGCCTTGTTTAATAAGCCACACCCACAATATTCCTATTGGCGCCTACACAGCGCACACTTAATATTGTGCAAACGTTAAAAACGCTAGCTCACCATAGTAAACATGGCTCTAAGCCCCAAAACTACAGAACAGATCCCATTTTCCTCACGCTTAGCGGCGCTCAGTGTTCTCGGCAACAGTGTCCTTTTAGTGATGGATTGATTGTGTCTTCCAAGGCTCCAGCTGTTTTCACAGCGAGTCCTACCAGACAGCTGGTTGGTATCAGGGATAAGTCTGACACGTCCTTGCATAGCAAAGGCAGCTGGATTCTCTCGGTCTGCTAGAAACCGAAAATAATGAGCTACTGAAGTCCTTCCTGTGTGGCGCTTTGTAAACAGAGGTACAGTTCATAGGCCTCACTGACAATTCAGTCTCTCTCCTCAGAGACATGCAGTGACATAGCCACGGGGGGCAACGGGGGCCTGGGGCCCCTCAAACTGGCTCTGGGGCCCCCAGTTTAGCTGGCGGGTGTCTCCAACCCCCGCCAGCTAAGGCATTTGTCCCGCGCTGCTCTTACATTGCTGGTGCCCTGTCCTGTTTTTCGGCGCTGTGCACGCTCATTGTAATGAAATTGAGCATGCTCGCACATGCTCAGTTTCATTAAAATGAGCGTGAATGGTGCTGAAAGCGGGGCAGGGCGCCAGGCAATGTAAGTGCAGTGCAGGACAAACGCTTTAGTCAGGGTACCTTCCTGCAGCGGCAGGGGGGAGCGGGAGCTGTGGCAGGGAGGCAGAAGCGACGGTGAAGGGAGGAGCAAAGGTGGCAGCCGGACGGTGGCAGCATGGAGGCTGGCCAAAATGTGTCCTCCCCACATTGGTCTCTGCCCCTCCCCCCTCCGTCGAAGTCTGGCTACGCACCTGGAGACAGGTATACACCAGCCAATCTTCTGCTTTTCTAATCTTCCATAGTAACATAGTAACATAGTAGATGACGGCAGAAAAAGACCTGCACGGTCCATCCAGTCTGCCCAACAAGATAAACTCACATGTGCTACTTTTTGTGTATACCTTACTTTGATTTGTACCTGTCCTTTTCAGGGCACAGACCGTATAAGTCTGCCCAGCACTATCCCCGCCTCCCAACCACCAGCCCCGCCTCCCACCACTGGTTCTGGCACAGACCGTATAAGTCTGCCCAGCACCATCCCCGCCTCCCGCCACCAGCTCTGCCACCCAATCTCGGCTAAGCAAAACTCTCACAAAGCCTGGTATCAGCTCTACCCCAATGGTCCGTAGGGGACTTTTCTGGACCTGTCAGGTTCCATATACACTTGTCTTGCAGATGATATACAGTTTCAGATAATAATGGGCCCATGGCCTTGCAGATGGTACTCCTTATCAGGCCTGGTACAGGATAGATCCATAACGAGGTATAGTTAATGAGAATTACCTCATTACTGTGTCTTCTGTATGAGTCTCACTCCTCTAAGCTTCACTGGAGAGCCGGTTCAGATGTTTAGCATCTCCTTGGATGATGTCAGCCAGTACAAGAAAATGCAAGTTCTAGCTCTAAAACATTCTCGCTCACGTGCAATTATATTTTTTGATAAAGAGAAAAGCCCTCAGAAACCTGTGACACTCGGTCTTAGGTTTAAAACACTATTACTAAGTTTGTAACGTTGTATACAGTGTTTAGTTTCTATCATAGGGCAAAAACTCTTACTTGTGAAGCACTGGATTGGCAATGGCAAAGTGCTACTACACTAAATGTGCTTGAATGAAACTTCATTTGAAGGAGCACTTAACTTTTATGGTCAAGCAATCAGGACCCAGCATGTCGTCTTTGAAGTTCCAGGGGGCCTCCGTTTCACTCTCAAACAGCTTGGTCAGGAACTATGCTTTATGCTGGTTTTAATCTTGAAATCTCCGTTATCAAAATGGCGCCAATCCAGTGCTTCAAAAGCACAAGTAAGAGTTTTTGCCCTATGATAAGTAGAGGAGTGTGGTAGCCGTGTTATCAATAGAAATCAAACAAAATAAAACATGGAAAAGAAAATAAGATGATACCTTTTTTATTGGACATAACTTAATACATTTCTTGATTAGCTTTTGAAGGTTGCCCTTCTTCGTCAGATCAGAAATAAGCAAATGTGCTAGCTGACAGTGTATATAAGTGAAAACATTCAAGCATTACTATGACAGTCTGACAGGGTGGGAGGATGGGGGTGGGTCGGAGATATGCATGGGGACATCAAAGCATATCATTGATATTCTAACAGGATAGGTGTGGATAGGTGAGGGAAGGGTGATCAATAGAGACATACAGCTTTATGGTTTATAATGGGCTAGGAACCCCAGATCCTTGTTAAGTTGGGTGTTAAAATATTCAATCATTCTGACTTCAAAGGTCTTACGTTCTTGTATGGTTTTAAAGTTACCTTTCAGGATTCTCACTGTGAAGTCACTGGTACAGTGTCCTGGTCCTGTAAAATGCTGACCAACAGGGGTGGGAGCCCTACTGGCACCAGTATTGTTCATGTGATGTCTATGTAAATTGAATCTTGTCTTAAGCATCTGGCCTGTTTCTCCAATATAGCATCCTTCGTTACATTTTTTACACTGAATGATATATACCACATTGGAAGATGAGCAAGTGAAAGATTCCTTTATGTTGAATATCTTTCCTTTGTGGATGACTGTGGGGTCCTGTGAAATGTTTTGGCATAGTTTGCAACTGGATAAATTACAGGGAAGTGTGCCCTTCTGTTCCTTTTCAGTCTGTGATGGAAGTTTATTTCTGATTAGCTTGTGTTTTAAGTTGGGTGGCTGTCGGAAGGCCAGTACTGGTGGGGATGGGAATATCTCTTTCAGTAATTCATCCTCCTGGAGTATAGGTTGTAGATCTCTTATGATTTTCCTCAGTTTTTCCAGCTCTGGATTGTATGTCACTACAAGGGGGATTCTGTCTGTGGCTTTTTTCCTTGTACTGTAGCAGATTCTCCCTGGGTGTTTTGAGGGAGGAGGCAATATTCTTGGAGATTATTTTGGGGTTGTAGCCTTTCTGTTTGAAGGATGCAGTCAGGCTTTTAAGGTGTCTGCCTCTGTCCCCTGGGTCAGAGCAGATACGGTGGTATCTTGTGGCTTGGCTGTAAATGATGGATCTTTTTGTATGTGAAGGATGGAAGCTGGAGTTGTGGAGGTAGCTGCATCTGTCTGTGGGTTTCTTGTATATAGATGTTTGTATACAGCCATCACTGATTGAGACCGTGGTGTCCAAAAAATCGACTTTTTCTGGGGAGTAGTCAATTTTGAATCTGATTGTAGGATGGTATGTATTGAATGCAGAATAAAATTGTTTCAGAGTTTCTTCACCCTCCATCCAAATCATAAAAATGTCATCGATGTACCGGTAGTATTTTAGAGGTTTGGTCTGGTGTGTATTCAGAAATGTCTCTTCCAGCTCAGCCATAAAAAGGTTGGCATATTGGGGTGCTGTCCTGGTGCCCATCACAGTGCCCATTATTTGTAGATAGATATCATTGTTAAAGCGGAAGTAGTTGTGAGTTAAAATGAATTTGATTAATTTTGTAATAGTTTCTGGTGAGTATTGATGGTGCAGTGTGGATTTTTTTAGGAGTCTTCCACATGCAGATATGCCATCCGCATGTGGAATGTTGCTGTATAGTGATTCTACATCCATCGTGACCAGAAGGGTGTTAGGTGGTAGTTGTTTGATATTTTTGAATTTATTCAGAAAGTCTGTGGTGTCTTGTATGAAGCTGTTAGTTTTGTGTACGAGAGGTTTCAGAATTCCCTCTATGAATCCAGATATTTCTTCCGTGAGTGTGCCAATACCTGATATGATTGGTCTGCCAGGGTTTCCCGGTTTGTGGATCTTGGGTAGCATGTAGATTGTGCCCACAGAAGGCTGGTTTGGTATGAGTTTCTTCAGGTGAGGTTGTGCTTGTGTAGGAAATGTTTTCCAGCTGTTTTCAGCTGTTTTGTATAATCCTGTGTGGGGTCCTCAGTTAGTTTCCTGTAGTATTTATTGTCTGAGCTGTCTGTGCCCCTCTTCAATGTATTTTTGTATGTCCATAATTACCACTGCGCCTCCTTTGTCTGCGGGTTTGATGATAATGGGTTCGTTAGTTTGTAGGGTTCTTATGGCCGCTCTTTCTGGTGGGGTAAGATTGTACAGGATTCTCTTTTGTTTGTTGGAAAGTTGGGATTTCACCCTATGTCTGAAACTTTCTATGTAATTATCCAGCTTGTAGTTTTGTCCCTCCTGTGGGGTGAAATAAGTGTTCTTTTGTTTAAGACTGTATTCCGGTCTGATTGGTGTCCCTTTATTATAGAAATGTGTTTTAAGGCGCATTTTTCTAAAGAATTCTTCTAGGTCTGAATATAGTTGGATTTCATCTAGTTTGCTGGATGGGCAAAATGAGAGCCCTTTGGAGAGCACAGAGACCTCATGCTTTGCCCTATGATAGAAACTAAACACTGTATACAACGTTACAAACTTAGTAACAGTGTTTTAAACCTAAAACCAAGTGTCACAGGTTTCTGGGGGCTTTTCTCTTTATCAAAAAATATTATTGCACATGAGCTACTGTGAATGTTTTAGAGCTAGAGCTTGCATTTTCTTGTATTAGTTTACCAGTGCTCTAGCTATTACTGCAATTGTGAGTAGTTTTCCACCATGATGTCAGCCAGCACAGTGCTGCAGGAAGTGGAGAAGCATCCACTGTAGCATTGCTTGGGCATGGGTCCATGTTTCGGCAGAATTGTCTGCATCAGGAGTCACGTGGAGGGGCATTTTTGAAAAATTTCTAAGTCACAATTGGGACGCTTAGCTCATTGCATCCAAATAAAGTCCATCTTAGAGCCATTTTCAAATAGGAAAAAGATCTGGGTTTCCCTTTTGAAAATGGCTCTAAGAGGGACATATTTGCCTAGAAGACATCTACAAAAAAAAGAGACATTTTCAAAAGTGACACGTACAAATGAATAATGCCAAAACAACAGCAACAAAAAAACCCCCAGTCACTAGAATGTCTACCTGGCATCATTTTGAGAGAAATGGTCACACAGATGTCCCTGCAAATCAGAGAGGCAGCCTGGCACTCAGTGCAGTGGACTTTAAACAATGGCACCCAGGTACAGTTCCCACCATAATGCCTTTATTTTGCATTCTGAGCCCTCCAAGAACAGAATAAGATCCACCAAACCTAATTGTACGCTATTACAATCACTTTTAAGCCTGCAGGTGTCTCCTATATTTAGGTACAGTAGGTAATCTGGCGGTTTTGGAGGGCTCACAGTTTTCACCACAAATGTATTAGTGGGAGTGGGATTTGAACCTGTATCCCCTTGTTCTCAGTCCACTGCACTGTCCACGAGGTTATTCCTGGGAGATGTTTGTGCTCTGTTGGATATGTTCATAATACCTGATGCTGTCATAGTGCCTGGTATCCCTTTTCAGTTGCAGTTCTTAGGGGAGAGGGAGGGGGGCAGCATCCACTGGGGGATTAAGGAAGGGTCAAGCTTAATCCATCCGTTGGTCATCTGCTCATTCAGACATCTTTTATTTTTAACTTGGACCTGATTGAAACAGGTCTAGATAAAAACACACTTCTTTTTAGACTTGGATGTGTCTTCCTGCTCCATTATCGCCGAAAGACATCCAAAATGGTGTGCCACTCAAAACACACCCATAACACTGCTTAGGTTTAGGTGGTATATAAGTTTTTAGAATAAATAAATCACACACCCCCTCGCTGTTTGGATGAACTCAGTATAAAATGTCCAAATTCTGCCTCTTCAAAAATCACAGTTTAGACATTTTTGGCAGGTGGATCTGTTTTTGGCCATTTTGAGACATCTATCTGCTTCGATAACGCACGCCATAGTCTGTTAGATTTTGACACAAAAGTATCAATAAACACAATGCATCACAAATGTCAATGCATATTCCTGATGCAGGTGATTCTGCTGAAACATGGACCTATGTCAAGTCTTGTGTTAAGCGGAGCCTTTCAGGCAGTGTTTTCCAGAGTGTGGGGGCAACTCCGGAGAAGGCTCGCTTGTGGGTATCACATCGTGCAATGTCTTTTGGAGAGGGTGTGGTTAGTGATAGTCAATGAGAGGACCTTAGTGTCCTTGGCGGTATGGAGAGGATCATCCTATTCTTCAGGAACATAAGTATTGCCATAATGGGAAAGACCAAAGGTCCATCATGCCCAGCATCCTGTTTCCCACAGTGGCCAATCCAGATCACAAATACCTGGCAAGATCCCAAAAAAGTACAAAACATTTTATACTGCTTATCCCAGAAATAGTGGATTTTCCCCAAGTCCATTTAATATTGGTCTATGGACTTTTCCTTTAGGAAGCTGTCCAAACCTTTTTAAAACTCCGGTAAGCTAACCGCCTTTACCACATTCTCTGGCAACGAATTCCAGAGTTTAATTACACGTTGAGTGAAGAAAACGTTTCTCCGATTCGTTTTAAATTTACTACATTGTAGGTTCATTGCATGCCCCCTAGTCCTAGCATTTTTGGAAAGCGTGAACAGATGCTTCACATCTACCCGTTCAACTCCACTCATTATTTTATAGACCTCTATCATATCTCCCCTCAGCCACCTTTTCTCCAAGCTGAAGAGACCTAGCCGCTTTAGCCTTTCCTCATAGGGAAGTCGTCCCATCCCCTTTATCATTTTCGTCGCCCTTCTCTGCACCTTTTCTAATTCCACTATATCTTTTTTGAGTTACAGCGACCAGAATTGAACACAATATTCGATGTGTGGTCGCACCATGGAGCGATACAAAGGCATTATAACGTCCTCACTTTTGTTTTCCATTGCTTTCCTAATAATACCTAACATTCTATTTGCTTTCTGAGCCGCAGCAGCACACTGAGCAGAAGGTTTCAACGTACCATCAACGACGACACCTAGATCCCTTTCTTGGTCCGTGACTCCTAACATGGAACTTTGCATGATGTAGCTATAATTCGGGTTCCTCTTTCCCACATGCATCACTTTGCACTTGCTCACATGGAGGAGTGGCCTAGTGGTTAGGGTGGTGGACTTTGGTCCTGAGGAACTGAGTTCAATTCCCAGCACAGGCAGCTCCTTGTGACTCTGGTCAAGTCACTTAACCCTCCATTGCCTGCCGCATTGAGCCTGCCATGAGTGGGAAAGCGTGGGGTACAAAAGTAACAAAAATAAATAAATGTCATCAGCCATTTAGACTCCCAGTCTCGTAAGGTCCTATTGTAATTTTTCACAATCCTCCAGCGATTTAACGACTTTGAATAACTTTGTGTCATCAGCAAATTTAATTACCTCACTAGTTACTCCCATCTCTAGGAATAAATATGTTAAAAAGCAGTGGTCCCAGCACAGACCCCTGGGGAACCCCACTAACTACCCTTCTCCATTGAGAATACTGACCATTTAACCCTACTCTCTGTTTTCTATCTTTTAACCAGTTTTTAATCCACAACAGAACACTACCTCCTATCCCATGACTCTCCAATTTCCTCTGGACTCTTTCATGAGGTACTTTGTCAAACGCCTTCTGAAAATCCAGATACACAATATCAACCGGCTCACCTTTATCCACATGTTTGTTCACCCCTTCAAAGAAATGTAGTAGATTGGTGAGGCAAGATTTCCCTTCACTAAATCCATGTTGACTTTGTCTCATTAATCCATGCTTTTGAATATGCTGTGTAATTTTGTTCTTAATAATAGACTCTACCATTTTGCCCGGCACCGACGTCAGACTCACCGGTCTCTAATTTCCCGCACCATTTCCAGGACCATTTCCTTTAAGGGCCTTGAAGATCAGACATTTCATATTTGACACTGATGGGCTACTACTTCTGTTTTTTTGAGAACTAGGCCTTTCCTTTGGAGTATCTCTGGTCGTCCCTATTCTGGGTACTGTTTTGTCTGTAGGGAATTTGGTCTTCTTTTTTTGGTTTTCTCTCTGGCAACATTCATCTTGAAAGTTCATGTACTGCATTCTTTTATACTGATCTATTTTAGGAGATGCCAATCAAAGGGAAGAGAAACGTTTTAAAGCGCTTCCAGTGCCTACTCGTTCCCGCCTTGTTGTTGTTAGGTTTGTCTGAATGTCAGGGATTATGAGGTGTGGTTGTTTAACCTTACACAGAACCTTGGCTAGCTGTGAAGAAACCAGAGCTGATTGTCAAGCTTTTATATAAAAAAAAACAAAACCCAAAACTTGTAAAATTGGATAGAAGACTCCAAAATTGTGAAATGCTAGAGGTCTGAAGAGATGGCATTGTGCCATCATCTGAGTGTAATTAGTTTTAAAAGAGTCTTGAATATAAGAAGTGCTTAAATATTTTGGCATTAAAATACAATTGGAGTTTGTTAGGCTTTCTGGCATGTGCACAAAATGATCTCTGCTGTTGTTCAGCTCTTTTCACCGGCATGGTCTTTGGTCCCTCCCCATTTTATACTCCTGCAGCAAGGGCAGCTTTGAGGCCTTTAAATGTCCCTTTCTTTGTTTCCTATTCGAGAGTAATTTAAGGATAAGTAGCAGTTTGATTTCACTCGAAAACTGCCTTATTTTATTTTTTTTCTTGTTTACTTTATCCAGGATGTAATCTGACAACTCATTTACTTCTTTCTCTCCAGCCTAACCAGTTCTGAGTCTGTGAAATAGGTGAAGGGCCACCTTCTGTTTAATTAACATTGACAACAGGTCAGGTCAGGTTAGGTGTGACCAGTAATCCAGTTTTGAAGTGGAACTATTTTTAAATGCAGGCTTCTGTAAGACTGTGATACATTTTTATTTTATTTTTTCGTTACGTTTGTACCCCACGCTTTCCCACTCATGGCAGGCTCAATGCGGCTTACATGGGGCAATGGAGGGTTAAGTGACTTGCCCAGAGTCACAAGGAGCTGCCTGTGCCTGAAGTGGGAATCAAACTCAGTTCCTCAGGACCAAAGTCCACCACCCTAACCACTAGGCCACTCCTCCACTGTTGCTCCTATTTGAGATTCTACATGGAATGTTGCTATTCCACTAGCAACATTCCATGTAGAAGTCGGCCCTTGCAGATCAGCAATGTGGCCGCGCAGGCTTCTGCTTCTGTGAGTCTGACGTCCTGCGTGTACGCAGGACGTCAGACTCACAGAAACAGAAGCTTGCGCAGCCTTCTACATGGAATGTTGCTAGTGGAATATCAACATTCCATGTAGAATCTCCAATAGTAGCAACGTTCCATGTAGAATCTCCAATAGTATCTATTTTATTTTTGTTACATTTGTACCCTGCGCTTTCCCACTCATGGCAGCCTCAATGCGGCTAACATGGGGCAATGGAGGGTTAAGTGACTTGCCCAGAGTCACAAGAAGCTGCCTGTGCCTGCAGTGGGAATCAAACCCACTTCCCCAGGACCAAAGTTCACCATGCTAAACACTAGGCCACTCCTCCATTCCCAAAGTTTAAACAATTAACTGCTTTATTTATTTATTTATTTATTTATTTGTTTGTTTGTTTGTTTGCTTTTGGGCAGACATTTATAATCCACCAGTCTGGGTGGAACTGACTAACGGTGAAGTATAGAAATGCATATATTATCAAATGATTACCAGACCAAACACTCAAGCAGTATAGATCACAATAAACCTATGAGGTTTATTACTGTCATGGTAGGAACAAAAATAATTCATTCCAACCAAAAATCATTGAGGGGTCCTTTTACTAAGCCGTGGTAAAAAGTGGCCTGCAGTAGTGTAGGCGCGTATATTGGGCATGCGCCGGGCCAGTTTTTACTGCATCTACAGAATTGTTTTTTTAATAGGACGGGAAAAGGGCCTGCGGTAAAAATGAAACCAGTACTGCCCAGAGCTGTTAATGCCACCCATTGATCTAGTGGTAAAGGCTCACATACTACACATGCGGTGACCAGTTTGGTTTTTTTTGTTACATTTGTACCCTGTGCTTTCCCACACAAGGCAGGCTCCATGCGGCTTACATGGGGCAGTGGAGGGTTAAGTAACTTGCCCAGAGTCACAAGGAGCTGCCTGTGCCTGAAGTGGGAATTGAACTCAGTTCCTCAGGACCAAAGTCCACCAACCTAACCACTAGGCCACTCCTCCACTGTTGCTACTATTTGAGATTCTACATGGACCATGTAGAAGTCGGCCCTTGCAGATCACCAATGTGGCCGCGCAGGCTTCTACATGGAATGTTGCTAGTGGAATAGCAACATTCCATGTAGAATCTCCAATAGTAGCAACAGAATCTCAATAGTAGCAACATTCCATGAAGAATCTCCAATAGTATCTATTTTATTTTTGTTACATTTGTACCCCGCACTTTCCCACTCATGGCAGGCTCAATGCGGCTTACATATTATATACAGGTACTTATTTGTACCTGGGGCAATGGAGGGTTAAGTGACTTGCCCAGAGTCACAAGGAGCTGTCTGTGCCTGAAGTGGGAATTGAACTCAGTTCCTCAGTTCCCCAGGACCAAAGTCCACCACCCTAACCATTAGGCGCGCCAAGTGCCAATTATTTATTTATTTGTAACATTTATACTCCGCACTTTCCCACTCATTAGCAGGTTCAATGCGGCTTACATAGTAAATCAGGTTAACAAAGTGATATAGAATAGGTGCAGCTGTAGGAGGAAATGAATACATAATTCATCCAGGCGTTACGGGCGCGTGCCAAATCTGAAATTACCGCCAGGAGGGTGCGCTGGCTTGGCAGTAGTCTCATTTTGGCTTGTGCTGAATGCTTATACAGCCTTCCGTGGCTTAGTAAAAGGGCCCCTCAGTTCAATATATATAATCAAGGAAAAGGAAGGAAGAATGAGAGAATGCGGAGAAAAGACCTCATTGAATCCTTAATAACCAAGCCTTTCAGGATAATGACCAATGGCTTAAACAATGAAAAACTTCACTGGTCAGAAGAAACTCCACTATCACCCCACGTGCTCACAATAGCTGAAACAAATCTCAAATTCTCAAAAACTTTATAAAAATGTAAGTGCAAAAAAAAATCCAACAAAAACTTAGCTTCAAATAAATAGGTACACATGGTGTTCAGAATATCCGAACACAATCCTACCTTCCAGTAACTTCAGATGTAGAAAAAGCTGGTAGAAGAGACAATTTCTTTGGAGTCTTCACTGCACGCTCAAAGTCTCACAAATCTGGATACATGTACACCCTAATTCTACATATTACGCTCAAAATTGTGTGCACAAATTTGAGCGTGCAACCAATTTGAATGCATAATTTAATTAACAAATGACTAATTGGGTGCTAATATTCAATTATTGGTGCTAATTGGCATTAATTTATGCATTCATCTTTTGGTTCTGGGATCTGCGTGTAAATATTACATATGGATTAGGAAAGAAGGGGCAAGGGTGGATCAGAGGTGTTCCTGGAATTTGCGCATAGTGTTAATTTAGACGCAAGAATTTGCAATCGGTTTAAGTTAGTTTAAATCCTCACAGCCAAAATTGGGTGCAGATCCCACTGCTAAACACTATGCCATTTATGGAATAGCACTTAGAGCTAATTTTTATTGGGCACCATTTATAGAATTGAGTGCATAGTCTCACCAGCCACCCTCCCAGTAGATCCTACGGGGGTGGGCTCAATAGCTACTTTAATGGAAAATTACTAGATATGGATTTATGCAGATTCCAGGGCACAAACTTCCCTGCAACACTCAGCACGTCCAGACATCAGGTCTAACACCAGGCTTAAGGGGGGGAGGGAAAGGGAATGGGACTTACGTACCACCTTTCTGTGGTTTTTCCAACTACATTCAAAGCGGTTTACATATTATATATAGGTACTTATTTGTAGCTGGGACAATGGACAATGGAGGGTTAAGTGACTTGCCCAGAGTCACAAGAAGCTGCAGTGGGAATTGAACCCAGTTCCCCAGGATCAGAGTCTGCTGCACTAACCACTAGGCTACTCCTCCAAGGTCGCATGTGTTTATAATCTAGGTGTCTTTATTATTGCTTTCAGCTGCAATAATAAAGAAGGACTCTTGATCTCTATGGATGGCTGGGCTCTTAGCTTAAGAATGTAAGAACATAAGAGTAGCCATACTGGGTCAGACCAATGGTCCATCTAGCCCAGTATCCTACTTCCAACAGTGGCCAATCCAGGTCACAAGTTCCTGTACCTGAGGCAATGGAGGGTTGAGTGATTTGCCCAATGCCACAAAGAGTGTCAGGGGGATTAAAACCCTGGTCTCTGTGCTGCACTAACCACTAGGCTTCATAAGAACGTAAGAGTAGCCATACTGGGTCAGACCAGTATCCTTTTTTTCCCAAACAGTAGCCAAGCCACTTCTGATGATGGAGCCTCCCTATTCGCTAATGTTTTTTTTTTTTAATTCTTAAAATCTCCACTCAAAAACCAGGATTTACAATTCCAAGATGCTTTGAAACAAAGAGGGACAGTGAATAAAGTGCTAGGTTCTATATATGGGGCCAAAAAAATTGGCTCCAAAAAGTACTATTATGTAAGCCAAGCTTAAAGTTAGGCTCAGTTTATAGAATAGCGCTTATGCCCAGGAATCACATCTTAACTTTAGCTGCAGCCTTTTGTACCAACTGAAACGTAGTACAAATGTGCATTCCAACATTAGGCGCGTATCACTGTTATTCTATAACAATCCAAATTAATTTTAGGAATGCCCCCATTACATCCATGACCCTCCCATTTCCGTACCCCCCTTTTTTACATCATGAGTAGAATTTAGACATGGATCCTGTGCCTAAATTTACATGCATACAGTTCAAATAAATGTAATTACTGCCACTAATTGCTTGTTAAAAAGCCAATTAATGGTGCTAATTAGCCTGTTATTTAATTAAATTGTGCACACAAATTGGGTGCACGCAATATTTGGCAGCTTTTACAGAATTAGGGGGAAAGTGTACATGTACTTTTCCTCAATCTTTCGGTTGTACTCTAGAATTGATTTCTGGCTTGTGTCTGCTGGCCTGCTATCAGTTCTTAGATGCAGCAGGATAAGCCGTAAAACCTTGTCAGGTCATAGGTATCTAAAACCAGAAATGGGTTCTCTTTCAACAAATATTTCCCCCCTAGGAAATGGTCCATGAGCAGACATCTCCTATCAGATTTTGAGTTTGTAGTGAATCTTATTGATGTGTGGAAAGAATACTTGTTATTTAATTCTAACTCTGTGCTGAGAGGGCAGATTACATCCATTTCTGAGCTCTTAAAAGGAAGAGGAACGATAAGATATCAGAAGCACAGCTTACTGATCTGGAGGATGCACATAAATGCTCAAAAGATAAGAAGATACTTAACTTCTACCCTGATACATAATAGAGAGTTAACTCCTTAGAGAGCTCCCGAGCTGCATAATATCTAAACCTCGCATGGTGTCATTGCTATAACATTTAAATAAGCCTACAGAATTACTCATGTAGCAGCTACAGCAGAGTAACAAAGCTGGTAGACGAAGGGAGTGTTGTCACTACCATTTCAAAGAAAATGGCAGATATTTTTGCTGCATTCTATCAGAACAGTGGCACTTTGTGTTCAGGCCTACCCATTAGCAGCACACCTATGATGTGGCTGGCAGGGATCCCCAAGCCCCACCAGCTGAAAAGTCCCAACAACTGTCCTTCCTGCATACCTTGTAACTACGTAGCAGATCTTTGCCTGCAGCAAGCAGAGACTGACACATACTGCTTGCACTGGCCCCACAGCCTTCCCTCTGACGTATTCTTGCCTATGCGCAGTGGCGTAGGAAGCGGGGCGGGGGGGCGGTTCGCCCCGGGTGCACGCTGCTGGGGGGTGTCGGCTCCGCGCAGGTGCACTGCCCATTCTGCCCCAGAACAGGTTACTTCCTGTTCCGGGACAGAGAGAGCAGTGAACCAGCGCGGAGCTGACACACCCCAGCAACGTGCAGTAGTTGGGGCGGATCGGCCCTCCCGCCCGTCCCTCGCTGCAGGTATGCGCTCCGGGAGGGTATGCGCTCCGGGGGGGGGGGGGTGCGCTCCAGCGGGAGGAGGGTGCGCCGTGCTGCACCCGGGCCGCCCCGGGTGTCAGCTCCCCTCGCTACGGCTCTGCCTATGCGGAAACAGGAAGTTGCATCAGAGGGAAGGCTGTGGGGCCAACATGAGCAGTGTGTATTAGTTGCTGCTCGCTGCTGGTGAAAATCTGCTATTTAAAAGGTATGCGGGGGAGGGGGGATGTTTGAGAGACCCAGTGGCATGCAGGCGAGAGAGGGAGAGACCAAATCACCTGTGGGACAGGGATGTTCTTCTGCCCACCCATCTTGGGCTCAGGCCCACCCAAAATTGAGTGTCTGGCTACGCCCCTGTATCAGAATCTTTGTACAGCGTATACATTCTCCGCCTCTTGAGAATCTGTCTCCCAATGGCAAGATTCTTTAAGTTTTCCCAACTTAAATACCCTACTTAAATTTGTGGGTATGCTGGTAGTTCCCAGACCTGGTCCTGGAGGGACCCCAGCCAGTCAGGGTTTCAGGATCTCTGCAATGGAATATTCATGAGAGAGTTTTGCATGCAATGGAGGCAGTGCAGACAACTCTCATGAATATTCATTGTGGTTATTCTGAAAACCTGACTGGCTGGGGTCCCTCCAGGATCAGGTTTGGGAACCAATGCTCTATGCTGTTTGTTAAAATGTTTTATTGCATAGTATTGTGTTGACATTGTAATTTAGCATACTATGCCATGCTTCGTATTGAATATTTTTACTGTTGTAATTGAGTGTGTTTGACGTATTCTCGCTCTACACTGCCCCTAGTGAACTCCTTGAAAATGGCGGTAAATAAATTCTAGTAAATAAATAAACACTGTAACACTGTATCAGCATGCCTGACTTATAGGCACCTGCTCTTCTGCCAACTATTATGTACAACTAACAGTATTCACCGAATAGTGCTTAGTCAGAATATTAATATCTAAGCATGCGTGTATATATATATGCAAAGGACTGAAATACAAAACAACCTACGCGTCCGGCTTCGCCTACATAAGCGCACAACTATGGCATGGCCTCCCCAAAGCTGTGAAAACAATACATGACCACCTGAACTTCAGGAAATCACTAAAAACCAACCTCTTCAAAAAGGTCTACCCCAACGATCTTACGTAAACTTCTTCACCCAGAAACACAGCATGCCTAATGATCGTACTGGACAGCACACAATCTTCATCCCTTCCGACCCTCCACAAATACCTCATTTCATCACTATACAACCTTGCATTTGTTATCAACCAACTGGGCAAACGCTTAACGGTACAATGTAATCCACATTGAGCCTGCAAATAGCTGGGAAAATGTGGGATACAAATGCAATAAATAAATATGTCATTGTTATTATTATTATTAATTACATTTGTACCCTGCGCTTTCCCACACATGGCAGGCTGAATGCGGCTTACATAGTAACATTAAAAAGAAATAGAAGTCGTAAGGAAAAATATCCAATTAGTAACAAACGTAATATTAATAGGGTAGAGGATAGGTAAATTGAGCAGAGGAGGAATAGTGTAAAAGGAAATGGGCGGTGGGAGATAGACGTAGAAAGATAGGGATGAATATATGAGAGGAAAAGATTATGGATAAGAATAAGAATAATGTTCTAAACATTTATATGCATAATCCCCTGGATTCTATATAGAGCACCTAGTGTTCTGCACTGAAATCCAGGTGTAACTTAATTGGCTTAACAAGCCCATCAAGCATTGTTAGCAGCACTTGACAATCAATAATGAGCACTAATTGACAATAACACATACAGATTTACTAATATTCCAGAGCAAAATAGGGAAAGAGAGATAAAGTCATCAAACATGTAAGAATGGCCTGGACAGCCGCTATATTAAAGAAGAAATAATTTTGCTGTTATAGAGCAGTGAATCTGACAGACAGAGATAATCTCCACATTATCCTGGCAATAGGATGAGGTTCATTTCAGTCCTAGTATGCGCAAAATCATCACATTTAGCAACATTACTTCAAGAGTTGGTATCCTAGGGGTCCTTTTACTAAGCCACGTGAGGCGCCCGCATGCACCCAACGCAGGCCAAATTGGAGTTACCGCCCAGCTACCACATGGTCCTTGCGGTAATTTCAATTTTGGCGCGCGTCCGCTCTGCATACCTGAAAAATATTTGTTATTTTCTGCCGCAGGACAGCTACGCGAGTCAAGTGGCATTTGACACGCTTAGACCATTACCGCTCGGTTACCGCGTGAGACCTTACCGCTAGTTCAATGGCTTGCGGTAAGGTCTCAGACCCAAAATAGACGTGTAGCGATTTTCATTGCGCCGCACGTCCGTTTTCGGCAAAAATTTTAAAAAGGCATTTTTTTGTAGGTGCACTAAAAAATAATTCTGCGTGTACCCAAAACCAGGGGCGTAGCCAGACTTCGGCGGGAGGGGAGTCCAGAGCCCGAGGTGAGGGGGCACATTTTGGCCCCCCCCCGGTGCCGCTGACCCCCCCCCACCATTGCCGACCCCCCGCTGCTGCCACCAACTTTGACCCCCCCCCGCCGCCGACCCTCTTGACCCCCCTCCTGCCGCCAACCCTCCCCCAGCGCCGCCTACCTTTGCTGGCGGGGGACCCCAATCCCGCCAGCCGAGGACCTCTTCTTCCGGCGCAAGGCTTCGTTCTGCTTCTGAGTCTGACATCCTGCACGTACACGTGCAGGACATCAGACTCAGAAACAGAACGAAGCCTTGCGCCGGAAGAAGAGGACCTCGGCTGGCGGGGCTTGGAGTCCCCCACCAGCAAAGGTAACCCACGGCAACGGTGGCGGGGGGAAGGGTTGGCGGCAGGAGGGGGGTCGAGAGAATCGTCGGCAGGGAGGTCCAGGCCAAATCTACGTGGGCCCAGGCCCCCGTGGACCCACGTAGCTACGCCACTGCCCAAAACATGCGTCTACACTACGGCAGGCCCTTTTTCAGCGCACCTTGGTAAAAGGACCCCCTAGAGCCTAAAACTACACACCTCCATTTGCACCAATGAAAATGTGGCATACATCCTGGTGCGTCAATTTAGATGTAGAGGGCTGTATTCTAAAACTGCGTGTAAATGTTGAAACGTTCATGAAATGCCCATATTTCCCTGCTCATGGTAACTTTTGAAGTAATGTTGCAAAAATGGAATGATTTTGCACATACCATGACTGAAATGAACCTCAGATTCACTGCTGGTGTTTTCTTCAACATTTGCATTATTTCAAAGAAAGCCTTCTGCTGGAATTAATAATATTCACAGGCAACGTAGCAAGATGCTGCTGTGTCTCCATGTTCAAGTGTGAAGCGCTGCGTACGTCCAGTAGCGCTATAGAAATGATAAGCAGTAGTAGTAGTAAGATGCACTTGGAAATTCTTTTAAATCATGCTTGTGGCATCAAATCAGCTGGAAGAACAACACGGGCATTCGGCATTCACTCAGTCACCCCCTTCTAATCCAAACACCACACCAGAAGCCAATTTCTTTAACGAATGTGGATTTATTTAGGCCGCAGCCAGGTCCCAAAATTTTATTTACCGTAAACCTTCACATAAACAATCATTGGTAAACATCATTGATAAACATCATTGATAAACATCTCCCTCCGAGTACACAGCCCTTCTTGCTTATATTACTACAGGCTGTGCCGTCCAAGCACCCTGTTCCTCCTCAGTGCTGTCTGCTATAGCACGCTGTGCAATCAAATGCATCCCGTACAAGGATGCATTTACCACTTTCACCAAAGCTATTGGCCCCCTGGCCGTCCAAGCCAGGAGACTAGCCGTGTCCATCTTGTTCTGTAATCCTGCCCGCATGCAGGCATAACATTTCGCTCAGTATTGTAACTTTCAACAGGTCATTAACATATACATAGTAACTCACTTTGCCATATTATCCACTGAGGTGCTGTGTACTCGTCGCTAATGTTACCTAAGTTCCATAGCTTATGCCTTGCTGCGACAACGACCCTTCCCCCGTACCTCATGGGCGGGAGGGCGGGTCAACACTGCTCCCTCTGCTTGCTGAAATCCAAATGGCGCTGTGTCTCCCTTCACAGCCCTTCTTCACCCCTCCTCCCTACCCGCCCCTTTACCCATCACCCTTCAATCTCTTATCCTTCCTATTCACTCCCACTCCTCCCTCCCTCTCCCCCCTCCCACCCCAGGTTCTTCCTGAGCCTTCAGCCCGGTTGTAATCGGCTCCCCTTAAAGGGTGAGCCTTTCCATTTTCTAAATCCTTCAGCCACATTTTCTTGCTCTCTGAGTGTATCTGTTGGTACTTGAAGGTCTCTTTCTCCACATGTAGTACAGAATAGTAACTTCACACTGACTCTTCTTCTGGTAGTGTTTTCTGGGGGTTTTCCTTTACCTCAATGTCTGGCTTTCACACACCAAGCTTTTTATCAGGCGATCACAACTTCGTTCTTCCCATTTCTATTCGGGGGTTGTAACTGTGCATCTCTGGTACATTTCATAACAACATAAGAATATAAGTGTTGCCATACTGGAACAGTCCAAAGGTCCATCAAGCCCAGCATCCTGTTTCCAACAGTGGCCAATCCGGGTCACAAGTACCTGAAAAGATCCCAGAATAGTAAAACAGATTTTACGCTGCTTATCCTAGGAATAAGCAATGGATTTTCTCAAGTCCATCGTAATAATGACATCTGGACTTTTCGTTTAGGAAATTTTCCAAACCTTTTTTAAACCCTGCTAAGCTAACTGCTTTTACCACATTCTCTGCAATGAATTCCAGAGTTTAATTACTCTTTGAGTAAGAAATATTTTCTCCAATTTGTGTTAAATTTAGTACTTAGTAGCTTCATTTTATGCCCCCTAGTCCTAGTATTTTTGGAAAGAGTAAACAAGCGATTCACGTCTACCCATTCCACTCCACTCAGTATTTTATAGACCTCTATCGTATCTCTCATCAGCAGTCTCTTCTCCAAGCTGAAGAGCCCTAGCCATTTCAGTCTTTCCTCATAGGATAGTCATCTCATCCCCTTTAACATCATTCTTCTCTGTACCTTTTCTAATTCTGCTATATCTTTTTTTGAGGTGCAGTAACCAGAATTGTACGCAGCATTCAAGATGCGGTCACACAATGGAGCGTTACAAAGGCATTATAACGTTCTCGTTTTCATTTTCCATTCCTTTTCTGCAATCTAGTCGTTTTTAGGATTTCACCAGTGAATATGCATGAGATTTGTTTGCATGCACTGCCTCTGTTGTATGCAAATAGATCTCATGCATATTCATTGGGGGAAATCCTGAAAACCCGACCTGGCAAGGGCTGAGGTTGGACACCCCAGAATTAGAGCTAGGGCTGCGACCAGGCACCTTCCTGATTCCATAGACCTGGCATAAATGGGCATGCTGATGCTGGGGTTATGCTAATATTCCATAAGGACACAAGTGCACTTATAGAATAGGCTCACAAACCATGGTTCTTAAATTGAGGCACCCTGTTTTAGAAATGCCTCCCATGAACATTCCGTTTGCATCTAAAGATTTCCCCCCTGTTTTATATTCCCTGCAACAAAACCATAAGTACTTAACATAAGTACATAAGTAATGCCACACTGGGAAAAGACCAAGGGTCCATCGAGCCCAGCATCCAATCTAGGCCAAGAGCACCTGGCAAGCTTCCCAAACGTACAAACATTCTATACATGTTATTCCTGGAATTGTGGATTTTTCCCAAGTCCATTTAGTAGTGGTTTATGGACTTGTTCTTTAGGAAACCGTCTAACCCCTTTTTAAACTCTGCCAGGCTAACCGCCTTCACCACGTTCTCCGGCAAAGAATTCCAGAGTTTAATTATGCGTTGGGTGAAGAAAAATGTTCTCCGATTTGTTTTAAATTTACTACACTGTAGTTTCATCGCATACCCCCTAGTCCTAGTATTTTTGGAAAGCGTGAACAGACGCTTCACATCCACCTGTTACACTCCACTCATTATTTTATATACCTCTACATCTACCAAGCAGTGGCGTAGCTACATGGGGCCTGGGCCCCCGTAGATTTGGCCCTGGACCCCCCTGCTGACGACCTTCTCGACCCCCCCCCTCCCGCCGCCAACCTGCCGTCGCCTGCCTTTGCTGGTGGGGGGCCCCAAGCCCTGCCAGCTGAGGTCCTCTTCTTCCCGCAAAAGGCTTCCTTCTGTTTCTGAAGTCCTGCAGAAATAGAACGAAGTCTTTTGCGGGAAGAAGAGGACCTCGGCTGGCGGGGATTGGGGTCCCCCACCAGGAAAGGTAGGCAACGGCGGGTTGGCAGTGGGAGGGGGGGGGGGGTCGAGAGGGTCGTCGGCAGGGGGGGGCAAAGTTGGTGGTGGCGGCGGCGGGGTCGGCGGCGCTAGGGGGAGGCTAAAATGTGCCCCCTCACCTCGGGCTCTGGACCCCCCTCCCGCCGAAGTCTGGCTAAGCCCCTGATACCAAGGGGTATGTTTACTAAGGTGCGTTAGCATTTCCAATGCACCTTTAAATTTAAGGCGCATTAAACGCTAATGCACCTAAATATTTCTGTGGGTGTGTTAGCGTTTAACGCGCATAAACCATTTATGTGCGTTAAAAACACTAAGACGCCCATAACGCATTTTAGTAAGCACAGGCGCTAGTCTGCTATTGCAGTGATGGTTCTAATGTTGTATACTATGCCGTACTTTGTATTGTTATTTGAATATTTTTACTGCTGTAATTGTCTATTCATTATGTTTGATTTATTCTTGCTGTATACCACCTTGAGTGAATTCTTTCAAAAAGGCGGTAAAGAAATCATAATAAATAAATACTCCACAGCTTTTCATCTCATCTTCCATGATACACTAAGAAGTGTGGAATTAGCAAAAGTTGAAACCTGGGAAGAGTAGTGTCATTTACCGAAGATTAAGCCCTGCCTACTGTCCATTCGTACATTGCTTGAAGCATTCTTTTTTTTGTTTTTTAGTTCAGATGTTTATTATTAGAATCACATAATACATTACAATGAAAAAAACAAAACATCCCCATTCAAGTAGAATTCCAACAATCTTATATAGAAAACAAATTGGACAGTGCACATCCTTCCCCCTACAGTCCTCCAACCGAAACCAAACCTACCCCTTTCCAGAGCAGAGAAGCAATCTCACAAAACATCAAAATAAAAGCAACCATATCCTCAGCGATTTGCCAATATATCCTTCTTTTTCTGCCAAGATATACACAGTGAATCCCAAACATAGTAACATAGTAAATGACGGCAGATAAAGACCTGTACGGTCCATCCAGTCTGCCCAACAAGATAAACTCATTTTACATGGTATGTGATACCCACCTCCCCGCTCCCCCCGTTTTCTATTTCTGTTGATGGCTCTCTCATTCTCCCTGTCTCCTCAGCTCGAAACCTTGGGGTCATCTTTGACTCTTCTCTCTCCTTCTCTGCTCATATCCAGCAGACCGCCAAGACCTGTCGTTTCTTTCTTTACAACATCCGTAAAATCCGCCCCTTTCTTTCCGAGCACTCTACCAAAACCCTCATCCACACCCTTGTCACCTCTCGTTTAGACTACTGCAATCTGCTTCTTGCTGGCCTCCCACTTAGTCACCTCTCCCCTCTCCAGTCGGTTCAAAACTCTGCTGCCCGTCTCATCTTCCGCCAGGGTCGCTTTACTCATACTACCCCTCTTCTCAAGACCCTTCACTGGCTCCCTATCCGTTTTCGCATCCTGTTCAAACTTCTTCTACTAACCTATAAATGTACTCACTCTGCTGCTCCCCAGTATCTCTCCACACTCATCCTTCCCTACACCCCTTCCCGTGCACTCCGCTCCATGGATAAATCCTTCTTATCTGTTCCCTTCTCCACTACTGCCAACTCCAGACTTCACGCCTTCTGTCTCGCTGCACCCTACGCCTGGAATAAACTTCCTGAGCCCCTACGTCTTGCCCCATCCTTGGCCACCTTTAAATCTAGACTGAAAACCCACCTCTTTAACATTGCTTTTGACTCGTAACCACTTGTAACCACTCGCCTCCACCTACCCTCCTCTCTTCCTTCCCGTTCACATTAATTGATTTGATTTGCTTACTTTATTTATTTTTTGTCTATTAGATTGTAAGCTCTTTGAGCAGGGACTGTCTTTCTTCTATGTTTGTACAGCGCTGCATATGCCTTGTAGCGCTATAGAAATGCTAAATAGTAGTAGTAGTAGTAGTTATATGTATACCCGAGTTTGATTTGTCCTTGCCTTTCTCAGGGCACAGACCGTAGAAGTCTGCCCAGCACTGTTCCTGTACTAAGTTCTGAAGCTAACATTGAAGCCCCTTAAAATTTACACTCCAGCCCATCCCTATCCAGTCATGATCAGGGCGTAGACCGTAGAAGTCTGCCCAGCTCCCGTTTTGTTTCCAATTACCGGCGTTGCCACCCAATCTCCGCTAAGATTCCACGGAACCATTCCTTCTAAACAGGATTCCTTTGTGTTTATCCCACGCATGTTTGAATTCCATTACCGTTTTCATCTCCACCACCTCCCGCGGGAGGGCATTCCACATATCCACCACCCTCTCCGTGAAAAAATACTTCCTGACATTAGTCCTGAGTCTGCCCCCCTTCAACCTCAATTCATGACCTCTAGTTCTACCGCCTTCCCGTCTCCGGAAAAGGTTAATACCTTTCAAATATTTGAACGTCTGCATCATATCACCCCTGTTTCTCTTTTCCTCCAAGGTATACATGTTCAGGCCAGCAGGTCTCTCCTCGTATGGTTTGCAACGCAAATCCCATACCACGATAAAAAATAAAGACAAATGTCTAACATGGTCATTCAGTCAGTGACTTGTGCATTATATACAATGAATATAGAAATAATAATATGTACATCTATATTTTAGACCTTCATATAAAAGGGAGCAGGGCTCCGAGTCAGATAGGTTCTCCTGATGACGCGACAGCATCGCGAAACACAGCTTGTGTTGAGACCAGCATAGAGAGAGAATACTACAGCTGATACGGAAGAGGAAAGATGAAGAGAAATGACTTATATATCACGAGCACGAATGCACTTTTATGGTTGCTCCGGAGGTCCACTCATACGCACTCAGCAGAAATAATTGAACTCCAGCCCGAAGATAAGTGGTCATCTTTTTGCATTTTGAGATGTGTATGTATAAGGAGGGAGGTAGGGCAGTAGTGCTATGATGTTGAGTATTGCATATTGCTAACAAGTAGACCAGCCGGAGCATTATGAGTTTTACTGAGCACTAAACATTAGACTTATATTGTCTCACATTCACTAGTTTAATAGCATATGAAAAAAAAGAGAGGTAATTGAAAAACCGTTTCTATAAGAAGCGTATGGTAGCATGATTTGAAACCAGAGCTAGTACAGTGTTAATTAAATTTTAACTGCCAGACCCTCGACCATTCTTCTAACGTTCGGAGATCCCTTCTCATCGTTTCTACTTCCTCCAGGGTATCCACTCTATTGGCTATTTTCGTGTCATCCGCAAAAAAGGCAAACCTTTCCTTCCAACCCTTCAGCAATATCTCTCACAAATATATTAAACAGAATGGGCCCCAGCACCGACCCCTGAGGAACTCCACTGCTCACCTTCCTTTCCTCTGAGCGGATTCCATTCACCACCACCCTCTGCCACCCGTCGGTCAACCAGTTTTCTATCCAGTTCACCACTTTCGGTCCTAAGTTCAACCCTTTCAGCTTTTTCACCAGTCTTCTTACGTGCAGCATTTTGTAATTATTTGACAGGCAACCACAATTGTGTAGCAATATAACCTCTGTTGGGCCTGTGCTTGTAAGCATTCTAAATTCAATTACATTAAAGTACAAAGGAAATCTATCGAAATGCAAAAGTTGATTGAGAAGGCTTGTACCAATTAGAAAAACCTGTTATTAATTTAGCTAGCAGTATACAGAATTGAACAGTATTGGCAATGGCCAAACCCACATCAACTGTCTTGTTGCCGAGTATTTATTTGATTTGCTTTGGAACCCCTAAGTTGGTTGATTCTGGGGCAGTTTGCCCATATCAAAGACCATGCACTGGTCTGACTTTCCCTTTTGAGTTGAGTTCCAAATGTATTTCTCTTCTGTCATAAAACATGGAGACTATAAGTAGGTCTCTTTGATCGGATCAGAAATTGATATTTTCAACAATGAATTTCAAAGATGGGGTGTAATAACATAAGGGCTGCTGTTTTCTTTATTTAATATGAGATAAATGATCCTAATCTGATGGTGAAAGAAAATATCTTGCATGAACTGTACGTAAAGATAGGCAAATGGGCAAATGGAGGGAAGCCAATTAAATTAGTCACAGCAAGGCATAGCCAACATTCGATTGATGTGTCTGTACCAGAAGGAAGAAACGTTGATCTACCACATTTACTGCGGGGTGGCTATTTAGTACTGTTCACCCTTTCAAAGGTTTGCATCAACACAAGTGACCTAAACAGGAACGTCCTTTTCCTACACCAAGATATAGAACCTACACCAAGATAGAGCCTTCAAATCGGTGAGCCACAAAATCTGCATAGCTTTGGTTCTGGCTACTATAGTGTGAAAAATATAGAACGCCGCTGCAGTAGAATTACAGGAGTTTGAATGGGGAGGAGAAACAAAAATGTAGACAGGCATTCAAGGGATGGGATGATTTCCCTGTGAGGAAAAGCTAAATAGGCTTGAGCTCTTCAGCCTGTAGAAGAGATAGAAGATGAGAGGAGGTATGATAGAGGTTCTGTAAAATACCCAGTGGAGTGGAACAGGTAGACGTGAATCGTTTGTTTACTCTTTCCAAAAGTACAAGAATCAGGGGGCGTGGAATGAAGTTACTAAGTAGAACATTTAAATCAAATGGGAGAAAATATTGCTTCACTCAACATTTTATATACTTACTAGTAACGAAGGCCTGTTTCAAATCGCAATGAAACGGGCGCTAGCAAGGCTCCCCTCCGTCCCTTTGTGTCTCCGTGTGTCGCTGGCCCCCCTGCAGCATCCGTGCGAATGTGCTGTGACCCTGGCCCTTTTGGCACGCCCCCCAGCGTCCGTGACCGTTCTGTTCCCCCCGATGTGTGTGTTGCCAGTGCACCCCCTTCCAACCCCACCGATGTCGTCGCTGCCGGCGCTCCCCCCTCTCCGAAGGCCCCCCCCCACCCCACTGACCTGCCCAAACAGAAGATTTCAGCGTCATGTGAATGCCCCTGCAGTAGGAACCGATAGAGTAACGTGTGATCCGCCCTTGATGTCATCGCGTTTTGACTCGAGGGCGGAGCAGAGCTACAGTGCAGTACAACGTTGGAGCTGAGAATGTGCTCCGCCCTCAACGTCATAATGTTTGACGCGAGGGCGGGGCCCACAGACTGTGATTTTGTGTGGCTTCAGAGCTTCGAACTTACGAACCTGGCTTCAGTGACGTCAGTGCAAATAGAACGTTGAGGGTGAGTTTTATATATATAGATTAAGATTTATTTACCACCTTTTTGAAGGAATTCACTCAAGGCTGCGTACAGCAAGAATAAGTCAAACATAAGCACAATTACAGCAGTAAAAATATTCAGACAATACAAAGTCTGGCATAGTATGCTACACTGCAATGTCAACACAATAAGCAAGAAAACATTTTAATAGGTAGCACAGGGTGTAAGCAAAGATGGAACATATAGATAAGAGAGAGTAAAAGAGGTAAGAATATAAGGGGACTAATTTAAAGTTAGTTGGAAATGGAAAGGTACTTGAATATTATCTTAGCTAGGATAGGAGTGGACAAACACGTCCTGCTGTAGTATGTGCAGCTGGTGTCACTCCGTGTGTGTGTTACTTACAAGTTACTTCTTCCATTACAGTCCTGGTGAGCCAAGCTTTCACCTGCTTCCTGAAGTAGAGATAGTCTTGTGTTAAGTGAAGCCTTTCAGGGAGTGCATTCTAGAGTGTGGGGGATACTCCAGAGATGTCTCACTGGTGGTTATCATATTGTTTGATGTCCGTTGGAGAGGGTGTAATTAGGGATTCTTCTTGGAAGGACCTTAGTGACCTTGCTGGTGTGTAGAGGGAGATCCTGTTTTGCAAGTACTCTAGGGCATTTCCTATAAGGGCCTTGAAGATCAAACATAATTTTAAATTTAGCCCTGTATTGTACTGATAGCCAGTGAAGATTTTACAAAAATGGTGAGATATGTCATGCCACTTACAACCTTCTATTAGTCTTGCTGTAGCATTCTGAATCAATTGGAGCTGATGCAAACCCTTTAGTCAAGCCACTGTAGAGTGCACTACAGTAATCCAGTCTTGATGTTATCATGGCATGCACAACTGAGACAAGACTTGCATTTTCAGTGTAAGGAGAGGGGCAGCATAGTTGTTGCAAATGATAGAAGTAGCTCTTGAAGGTTGCTTGGATTTTGGGGACCAGAGTAAGTGTTACTTGTTTGGGAAATATGAACTCCCTCTCAAATGACAAGTCAGGAACCTTGGAATACAACTAGATTCAAGTGTTGAGTCTAGTTGTATTCCAAGGTTCCTGACTGATAATTTGATGGGGTGTTCATATTTCTCAAACAAGATTTTGATGTCAGATATGTGCCCACTTGCGTTAGAGACCTACAGAATCTCAGTTTGTTGTTTTTAGCCCATTCTTCAATTGATGTTAGACAAGTAGCCTGTTTATTCAAAGGCTGTGGATAAGTGAGGTTCAGTGGGTATGAGTAGCTACATGTAATCCACGTAGATGTAGAACTGAGTGCCTATTGACCAAATCTAATGGCTTGAGGTAGATATTGAACAGAATGGGCAACAGTATCAATCCTTGTGGTACCCCACAGGTCAGTGCCCTTGGCGGCGATGAGATGTTGCTGAACAGTATGGACTGTTTGTTGCCTGTCTGGTAGGATCTGAACCAAGCAAGTACTGTTCCATCGATACCTGTTTCTGCCAGTCGTGCTATCATGATCCACAGTGTCAAAAGCTGCTGAGAAATCTAGCAGTACTAACATCGAGGCAAATCTCCTGTCTCAGTTTCTATGAAAATCATCTAGCAGAGATACAAGGACTGCTTCTATTCCATAACCAGGTCTGAATCTAGATTGACGCAGAAATAGCCAGTTTCTCTCTTCTAGCCAGTCACCGAGTTGAACACAGACTGCTTGTTCTATAAGTTTTCCTAGAAATGGGATGTTAGATACTGGCTGGTAACTTTCACGTTTATTCTGGTCAAGGTCGTTCTTTAGCAGAGGACATACCACTGCCCTTTTTAATGCTGTTGGTAGTTGCCCATTAGAAAGAGAGGAGTTAACCATTTTTGTTGCACCTTGTATCAATCCTCTACTTGCCTGCTGCACTGTCTCTGATGAGCAGGGGTCGAGGGAGCTGGTAGTTGGGTGGAAGTCTCTTAGGATTATGTCAAGGCCCTCTTCTGTTACTGAGTTAAGAGTCCCATATTATTCTTGCAGTCAACTATGCATTTACAAGGAAATTTAAGAAAGAAAGAAGCACCTGTTGTCAAAATTTTAGACTTAAGCTGGAAAAATGCTTTTCTGCGCAATTGGGTAGGCCTGACCCCATGCAACTGGCAACTTTTTTTTAGTAGGAAAACCAATTAAGGATAATTTAGATAATGTAGGTTATGTGGGATCTGTTACTTCTCGAATGCTTTTGATTGCATAAATTAGTTCTAATTGTGATTTTGATGCCTGTAATTTGCCGGTCATATTTATTTGCGTTCCATATTTATTTGCGTATGAAGAGAGGCTTGCTGACCTGAACATGTACACCCTGGAGGAAAGGAGGAACAGGGGTGATATGATACAGACGTTCAAATACTTGAAACGTATTAATCCGCAAACGAATCTTTTCCGGAGATGGGAAGGCGGTAGAACGAGAGGACATGAACTGAGATTGAAGGGGGGCAGACTCAGGAAAGATGTCAGGAAGTATTTTTTCACGGAGAGGGTGGTAGACGCTTGGAATGCCCTCCCGCGGGAGGTGGTGGAGATGAAAACGGTAACGGAGTTCAAACATGCGTGGGATATGCATAAAGGAATCCTGTGCAGCAGGAATGGATCCTCAGAAGCTTAGCTGAAATTGGGTGGCGGAGCAGGTGGGGGGAAGAGGGGTTGGTGGTTGGGAGGCTAGGATAGGGGAGGGCAGACTTATACGGTCTGTACCAGAGCCGATGATGGGAGGCGGGACTGGTGGTTGGGAGGCGGGAAATACTGCTGGGCAGACTTGTACGGTCTGTGCCCTGAAAAGGACAGGTACAAATTCAAGGTAAGGTATACACATATATGTTTGTCTTGGGCAGACTGGATGGACCATGCAGGTCTTTTTCTGCCGTCATCTGCTATGTTACTATGTAGAATACACCTAAGTGAGTTTTCCTTGAGTGCTGATTTTTTAGATGACATACATAGAATAGATTTAGGCCCCTAGCGTGTTTTTTTTTTTAACTTGTTTTGGTTGCTTAGAGTCTCTTGTATATTTATAGTTATGTTACAAAATGTGAAGTATGTTTTCTTTGATCCAACTTAACAAAAACTTATTAACATTTGGAATTTTGGATTTAGCTGATGCCTTTTTCAGTTGTAGCTCAAGATGAGTTACAGTCAACTGTGGTAAAGGCGGTTAGCTTAGCAGAGTTTAAAAAAGGTTTGGACGGCTTTCTAAAGGAAAATAGACCATTATTAAATTGGACTTGGGGAAAATCCACTCTTTGTGGGATAAGCAGTATAAAATGTTTCATAATTGTTTGGGATCTTGCCAGGTATTTGTGACCTGGATTGGCCACTGATGGAAACAGGATGCTGGGCTTGACGGACTCTTGGTCTGCTCCAGTATGGCAATACTTATGTACTATGTAAATACAGTAGATTGTTTGCTTGGCATTGCCTGCAGTGGAGGTGGTTAGTCTTTTTTTTTTTTTTGCGTTTGTGTGATTGTATCAGCTATTGCTATAACTAATCCTTAACTTGTATCTTGCTCTGAGATTTTTTAACTTTCACCTTTTCCTGGAGCTAATGGCAGTGATCATTAATATTTGTTTCTTTTATAATATTGCTTAGTGAGCACTATGATTTTCCATTAATTGTTTTTTTGTAAATTATGACAAGTTAAAACACACACACACATAGATTGTGGGCTTGTTTTTGGAATGGAGTAGAAGAAAGTGTGTTTTTGTAGGTCAGGATGTGAGTGTCTTGGGCAGTTTCCTTCCTCTGCCCGTCAGGACTCATGCTTTTCACAAAAGTAGCCCTCAAATTCGACTGATGTGGTTACATATATAATACACAATATCACAGCTTGATTTATGTTTATGTTGATATATTTATATTCCACTTTAACCAAAGCAGATCACAAAATTTAACATACATAATTTGCAACATAAACAAGTCAATTACAAACAAACCAGAAACAAAAACTGTTGACTTCACCCCAGTGGCGTACCAAGTGGGGGCGGTCCACCCCTGGGGGGTGCCGTGGTGCGCGCCTGTCAGCTGAGTTCGCTAACTTCGCTGCAGCTCCCTCTGCCCGGAACAGGTTACTTCCTGTTCCGGGCAGAGGGAGCTGCAGCGAAGTTAGCGAACTCAGCTGACAGGCGCGCGCCGCGGCACCCCCCCCCCAGTGGCGTGCACCCAGGGGGGTGTCATTTCGCCGGGGGGGGGGGGGCCGCGCTGCACCCGGGGGGGGGGGGAAGCATCGGCGATCTGCCCCGGGGTGTCATACTGGCTAGGATCGCCACTGCTTCACCCTTTGTTAAGAATCCTAATAAATCCCCATCATAACATTCAATGCAAAAAACGTGAAAGGGAAGTGGGACTTGATATACTGCCTTTCTGTGGTATTTTGCAACTACGTATATACAGGTACTTGTTTTGTATCTGGGGCAATGGAGGGTTAAGTGACTTTGGGTAAGTCACTGCAGTGGGAATTGAACTTGGTTCCCCAGGATCAAAGTCCGCTGCACTAACCACTAGGCCAATCCTCCACTGAAGGACACCCTCTTTGTTAGCGTCTCTGTGTTTAAAAAAAAAGTTTGGCTACGTTCCTGGAGGAAAAGTCCATAATCTGCTATTGAGACAGATATGAGGAAGCAACTGCTTGCCCTGGGATTTGGGTTTCTGCCAGGTACTTGTGACCTGACTTGGCCACTGTTGGAAACAGGATACTGTGCTATGTTATGTTATGTAAAAGCAGTTTGTTGTGCTGGACATGAGGAATTCTTGATTTTTTAAAACTTTCTAGAAGCCAACTGAGTTGCAGGATCCGAGGTAACATGGTGACCAAAGAAGTGGATAAAGGGCACTTGGATTTCAGCAAAGCCTTTCGTATGGTTCCTCACAGAAAAAAATCGACAAATACAGAAGAACAAAAGTTCTCATCATAGAAAAAGCAAAGCAAACAAGCACAGCTGGGCTGACACGCAAGATGATGCAAAACATAGTAACATAGTAGATGACGGCAGAAAAAGACCTGCACGGTCCATCCAGTCTGCCCAACAAGATAACTCATATGTGCTACTTTTTGTGTATACCCTACTTTGATTTGTACCTATGCTCTTCAGGGCACAGACCGTATAAGTCTGCCCAGCACTATCCCCGCCTCCCAACCACCAGCCCCGCCTCCCACCACCGGCTCTGGCACAGACCATATAAGTCTGCCCAGCACTATCCCCGCCTCCCAACCACCAGCCCCGCCTCCCACCACCGGCTCTGGCACAGACCGTATAAGTCTGCCCAGCACTATCCCCGCCTCCCAACCACCAGCCCTGCCGCCCACCACCGGCTCTGGCACAGACCGTATAAGTCTGCCCAGCACTATCCCCGCCTCCCAACCACCAGTCCTGCCTCCTACCACCGGCTCTGCCACAGACCGTATAAGTCTGCCCAGCACTATCCCCGCCTCCCAACCACCTGCCCTGCCTCCCAACCACCAGTCCCGCCTCCCACCACCGGCTCTGGCACAGACCGTATAAGTCTGCCCAGCACTATCCCCACCTCCCAACCACCAGTCCCGCCTCCCACCACCAGCTCTGGCACAGACCGTAAAAGTCTGCCCAGCACTATCCCCGCCTCCCAACCACCAGCCCTGCCGCCCAACCACCGGCTCTGGCACAGACCGTACAAGTCTGTCCAGCAGTATCCCCGCCTCCCAACCACCAGCCCCGCCTCCCACCACCGGCTCTGGCACAGACCGTATAAGTCTGCCCAGCACTATCCCCGCCACCCAACCACCAGTCCCGCCTCCCACCACCAGCTCTGGCACAGACCGTAAAAGTATGCCCAGCACTATCCCCGCCTCCCAACCACCAGCCCCGCCTCCCACCACCGGCTCTGGCACAGACCGTATAAGTCTGCCCAGCACTATCCCCGCCTCCCAACCACCAGCCCTGCCGCCCACCACCGGCTCTGGCACAGACCGTATAAGTCTGCCCAGCACTATCCCCGCCTCCCAACCACCAGTCCTGCCTCCTACCACCGGCTCTGCCACAGACCGTATAAGTCTGCCCAGCACTATCCCCGCCTCCCAACCACCTGCCCTGCCTCCCAACCACCAGTCCCGCCTCCCACCACCGGCTCTGGCACAGACCGTATAAGTCTGCCCAGCACTATCCCCACCTCCCAACCACCAGTCCCGCCTCCCACCACCAGCTCTGGCACAGACCGTAAAAGTCTGCCCAGCACTATCCCCGCCTCCCAACCACCAGCCCTGCCGCCCAACCACCGGCTCTGGCACAGACCATACAAGTCTGTCCAGCAGTATCCCCGCCTCCCAACCACCAGCCCCGCCTCCCACCACCGGCTCTGGCACAGACCGTATAAGTCTGCCCAGCACTATCCCCGCCACCCAACCACCAGTCCCGCCTCCCACCACCAGCTCTGGCACAGACCGTAAAAGTATGCCCAGCACTATCCCCGCCTCCCAACCACCAGCCCCGCCTCCCAACCACCGGCTCTGGCACAGACCGTACAAGTCTGTCCAGCACTATCCCCGCCTCCCAACCACTAGCCCCGCCTCCCACCACCGGCTCTGCCACCCAATCTCAGCTAAGCTCCTGAGGATCCATTCCTTCTGAACAGGATTCCTTTATGTTTATCCCACGCATGTTTGAATTCCGTTACCGTTTTCTTTTCCACCACCTCCCGCGGGAGGGCACAAAACATCCAATGTGTTTGTTTGCTTTCCTCACAGAAAACTCATGAATAAGCTGAGTTGACTGATCTTAGGACTAGAGAACTGCATTTGAACAGGATTTGTGGGAGTCCCATGAGAATCTCCCCCAAGTGCCACGGGAATCTCCTCCGGGGGCCATGGTAATCCTGTGGGGACAGAAGCAGTTCCTGTGGGATTCCCGTGGAAGTGTGGCCTCGCCCTTACCTACCACACGTTTGAGTGCCGCCGCCACTTCCTCCTCCTTCTCCTTCCTTGCTTCTATCAGCGCAGGTGCACTAAATCTCTCATGAACCCTCTCTGCTGCAGTGCATGCTGCTCCCTGCCTGGGACGACCTACTGGTGTGTGCATGTGGCGAGACTGGCGACCAGTGCCAGAGCGAAAGAGAGAGAGACAGCAATCAGAGAGACTTCTCATGTGCCCGACTGCACACCTGCAACTCAGTTTTAGGCACACCTGAATCTTCCATCAGTCACGTGGATGCAGACTGAGAGAGAGTGAATCTTCCAGAAATCCACTCTCCTCTCTCCGCAGTCACTAAGTACATAAGTATTACCATACTGGGACAGACCAAAGGTTCATCAAGCCCAGCATCCTGTTTCCAACAGTGGCCAATCATGACTGCTACAGATCTCTACACAAAAACTACACGCTAGCCTAGCAGAATAGCGCACCTTGCTCACACATGCGAAACGCAGATAGAGTATCAACAAATATGAAACAAGGGCTCATAGACAGGTAATTGAGATACAAAGGCAAAAATCTGAACTGGAAAACACAAGGAATGCCCTCCCGCGGGAGGTGGTGGAGAGGAAAGCGGTAACAGAATTCAAAAATGTGTGGGATAAACACAAAGGAATCCTGTTTAGAAGGAATGGATCTATAGAAGCTTAGCGGTGATTAGATGGTAACACCAGTAATTGGGAAGCAAAGCCAGTGCTGGGCAGACTTCTACAGTCTGTGCCCTGATCATGGTTGGATGGATTTGGATGGGTTGGAGCAGTGGCGTAGCTACGTGGGACCTGGGCCTGGCCCTGGACCCCCCTGCCAACGACCCCCCTCCTGCCGTCGCCTGCCTTTGCTGGCGGGGGACCCCAGCCCCTGCCAGCCGAGGTCCTCTTCTTTTCGCAAAAGGCTTCCTTCTGTTTCTGACAGGACGTCAGAAACAGAAGGATGCCTTTTGCGAGAAGAAGAGGACCTCGGCTGGCGGGGGTTGGGGTCCCCAGCCAGTGCCGGTCAGACTTCTACAGTATGTGCCCTGAAAATAGCAAGATCAAGTATACATATGTAGTATAACATCGTACCTTATGCTATGAGCTTATTTTGTTGGGCAGACTGGGTGGACCGTACAGGTTTTTATCTGCCATCATCTATTATGTTACTATGTTACTATCAGGCTTATTTTCGAAAGAGAAGGGCGTCCATCTTCCGACACAAATCGGGAGGTGGGCGTCCTTCTCTCAGGGTCGCCCAAATCGGCATAATCGAAAGCCAATTTTGGGCGTCCTCAACTACTTTCCGTCATGGGGACGACCAAAGTTCGCGGGAGCGGCAGCGTAGTGAAGGCGGGACTGGGGCGTGCTTAAGAGATGGGCGTCCTTGACCGATAATGGAAAAAACAAGGGCGTCCCTGACGAGCTCTTGGCCGACTTTACTTGGTCCAATTTTTCTTGCGACCAAGCCATGAAAAGGTGCCAGAACTGACCAGATGACCACTGGAGGGAATCGGGGATGACCGCCCCTTACTACCCCAGTGGTCACCAACCCCCTCCCACCTTAAAAAAAAAATTAAAAAAATGTTTTTTGCCAACCTCTATGCCAGCCTCAAATGTCATACTCAGCTCCATGACAGCAGTATGCAGGTCCCTGGAGCACTTTTATTGGGTGCAGTGCACTTCAGGCAGGCGAACCCAGGCCCATCTCTCCCCCCCCCCACCTGTTACACTTGTGGTGCTAAATGTGAGCCCTTCAAAACCCACCACAAACCCACTGTACCCACATGTAGGTGCTCCTCTTCACCCCTTAGGGCTATGGTAGTGGTGTACCGTTGTGGGGAATGGGTTTTTTGGGGTTTTGGGGAGCTCAGCACTCAAGGTAAGGGAGCTATGCACCTGGGAGCAATTTCTGAAGTCCACTGCAGTGCCCCCTAGGGTGCCCGGTTGGTGTCCTGGCATGTCAGGGGGACCAGTGCACTACGAATGCTGGCTCCTTCCACGATCAAATGGCTTGGATTTGGTCGTTTCTGAGATTGGCTTCCTCGGGTTCCATTATCGCTGAAAACCGGGGACGACCATCTCTAAGGTCGACCTAAATGTTGAGATTTGGGCGTCCCCGACCGTATTATTGAAATGAAAGATGGACGCACATCTTGTTTCGATAATACGGGTTTCCCCGCCCCTTCACGGAGCTGTCCTGCGAGGATGGCCCCAGGAAAGCTTGGGCGCCTGTTCGATTATGCCCCTCCACGTAATGTGTATTTTCAGTGGCAGCTGTGCAGTTTTATTAGATCAGAGTAATGCTGTAATGCTGTGCACTAGTTAAGTGGTGTTTGTTTGCTTAATTAACAAAAGAAGGCTGGTGCTTTCCTTTTAAAATATCTTTCTCTTAAAACTGAGTACACAAAGGTAGCTTGTCCCTTTGCTTTTTAAGCACTTTCAAAGGCTTCTAATAGTAGACCAGGATTTCCTGTTGGTATTTTGCCTAACAGGAAAGGCCTGTTAATTGTTGAATGCTTTAGGCGCTGTAGTTAAAAGAATTTAGCACCCTGTGCTGAAACCCTGAGAAGCAACTCCCCCCCCCCCCCTTTAGTAAGCGGTCAAAACACCTCTGCCACTACGTGCCATCTCTGACGGCTCACTCTGTGCCCCTCTTAAAGATGTGCCTCCCTGAGCCACTGCACTTTGTGGAACCCCCCTCAGGTGGGACTTTGCCCTTTACCCTCCACCACCACTGGACGTGGCTTTACTGTGCTGTATTTGAGGGGGGGGGAGGGCACTTCTTAAACTGACAAGTAACTATTGCTATAAATTCATCCTGTTGTCTTGTTGCCCCGGTGGTCAGTGGGTTTCCCAGAAATGCCACAAGATCATCTCGCAAATTTCTCAACCTGCACTTCCCCAGCTGTAAAGGACTAAAATACAAGCTGATGCACGCCACCACCTTCTCCTACGTGAGCACGCAGATATGGAACGCACTACCCAGAGACCTGAAAACAATCGAAACAAATATCTTTCGCAAATCTCTGAAGACTTATTTCTTCAACAAAGGCCTACAATGAGAACCTACAACCCCACTAATCCACTTCACCAACCCATTCAGTTACAAAAGACCACCTCCTATAATTACCCTAATAAATCCCTTCCTCCTCCTTTCTTCCCTTAATTAATCTCTTCACAATACTAACTGTACCTGACATACTGGAATAACTATGTTAACAATACTATCCTGCTTATAATCGAACGAGAAAAACGGCCAAGTTCCGACCTAAATCGGGAGATGGACATTTATCTCACAAAAACGAATAACACGGTATAATCGAAAGCCGAACTTGGATGTTTTCAACTGCACTCCATCGCGTAAGCGTACAAAGTTGATGAGGGCGTGTCGGAGGCGTGGTGAAGGCGGGGCTGGGGCATGGTTATCACCCGAACAGAGATGGGCGCCTTTCGCCGATAATGGAAAAAAAGTATGCGTTTGTAGCTAGAATTTAGGGCACTTTTCCTGGACCCTGTGTTTTCACGAATAAGGCCCCAAAAAGTGCCCTAAATGACCAGATTACCACCAGAGGGAATCGGGGATGACCTCCCCTGACTCCCCCAGTGGTCACTAACCCCCTCCCACCACAAAAAATGATGTTTCACAACTTTTTATTTTCACCCTCAAATGTCATACCCACCTCCCTGGCAGCAGTATGCAGGTCCCTGGAGCAGTTGTTAGGAGGTGCAGTGGACTTCAGGCAGGTGGACCCAGGCCCATCCCCCCCTACCTGTTACAATTGTGCTGCTTAATGCTTAGTCGTCCAACCCCCCCAAACCCACTGTACCCACATGTAGGTGCCCCCCTTCAGCCCTTAGGGCTATAGTAATGGTGTAGACTTGTGGGCAGTGGGTTTTGAGGGGGATTTGGGGGGCTCAACACACAAGGGAAGGGTGCTATGCACCTGGGAGCTCTTTTACCTTTTTTTTTGTTTTTGTAAAAGTGCCCCCTAGGGTGCCCGGTTGATGTCCTGGCATGTGAGGGGGACCAGTGCACTACGAATCCTGGCCCCTCCCATGAACAAATGCCTTGGATTTATTCGTTTTTGAGCTGGGTGCTTTCATTTTCCATTATCGCTGAAAAACAAAAACGCCCAGCTCACAAATTGTCGAATAAAACATGGACGTCTATTTTTTTCGAAAATATGGTTCGGTCCGCCCCTTCACGGACCCGTTCTCGGAGATAAACGCCCATGGAGATAGACGTTTTCGTTCGATTATGCCCCTCCACGTAAGCCACGTTGAGCCTGCAAATAGGTGGGAAAATGGGGGATACAAATGCAATAAATAATAAATAAATAATCAGTATTTGCACATTACAGATATTATATAACACCAGGGACGCAGCCAGACTTCGGCGAGAGGGGGGTCCAGAGCCTGTGAGGATGGGGACAAACTTTGTCCCCATGTCACTTTCTACTTTGAAGCCTGTTAATGAACCGGGCTGTTATTTATGTTTGATGCAGACAAGATTTTTAATTTTTTTGGGAAAAACAAGCAAACATGCTGGCCACAACTAGCAATATTTGCATGGGGGATCCTGTACATCCTGCTACCAGCACATCTTCTAAGAAGACATCTTCTATTGCAGGAGGGACTGTGGAAGACAGGAGAGCTAGACTCAGTCCTGAGATTGTTGATGACGTCTTATTCATCCACAAATTAAAACATCATAACAGTACTTCATAGGGTATATTTCTCCCCTCTAAGGCATACAGAACGGGTTGTATTTTGTACCCCTGACATTTTAATACCTATTGTTGGGACTGGAAGGGTAGAGGGTGGTGGTAGAGGGAGGGTTATTATAGCTGCTTATTGTTATTATTTTCTGTTTGTAATTTATATATAACAGTTGCGCATATTGTTCCTTTTTATACTTTAATAAAAAGATTTAAATATAAAATCATAAGTGTTTGAGGTTTCTGCAGATGAGAACAGGCCCACGGCGATGGGGTAGGAACGGGGATAGAACCTGCGGGGACGGGGCGGGGACGGAGACAGGTCCTGCAGGGACGAGGTGGGGGTGGAGATAGAACCCATGGGGACAGGGTGGGGACGGGGACAAATTTTGTCCCCGTGTCAATCTCTAATGTGCAGTCTCCTCAAAAAGTTTTCCCAAGGCACACAGAACAGGTGGGAACGGGGATAGAACCTGCGGGGACAGGGCAGGGACGGAGACAGGTCCTGCAGGGACGAGGTGGGGATGGAGATAGACAGGGTGGGGACGGGGACAAATTTTGTCCCCATGTCGTTCTGTAATGTGCAGTCTCCTCAAAAAGTTTTCCCAAGGCACACAGAACAGGTGGGAACGGGGATAGAACCTGTGGGGACAGGGCGGGGACGGAGACAGGTCCTGCAGGGACGAGGTGGGGATGGAGATAGACAGGGTGGGGACGGGGACAAATTTTGTCCCCATGTCGTTCTGTAATGTGCAGTCTCCTCAAAAAGTTTTCCCAAGGCACACAGAACAGGTGGGAACGGGGATAGAACCTGTGGGGACAGGGCGGGGACGGAGACAGGGTGGGGACGGGGACAAATTTTGTCCCCGTGTCAATCTCTAATGTGCAGTCTCCTCAAAAAGTTTTCCCAAGTCATACAGAACAGGTATAAGTGTCCCCCCCCCCCCCCCCCCGGTGGCTGGCTGCTCACTGACGATTCAAAAATGGAAAATTATTGGAGGAAGCTTATCATAGTTCATGATAAAATATGTCCTTTATTTGATCCTCCCCTACTGTGCAAATATAGAAAATAACAGTGCTATAAAAATGATAAAGCAGATGGTCCATAAAAATAAAGTAAGATAGTGGCAAAAGAGATATCAAAGGTGTTCAACCTGTTTATAGTCCTTGTTCTTCTATGAAGTGTTCTCTCTCCTTTGTTCTCCTGTATCTCTTTCACTCCTATGTCATAAGTTAACCCTTCCTGCCCCTTTGTAAGTGCCCCTGATCTTTTAGGATTTCAGCAGTCCCAGTTGCCTCCTTGTAAATGTTCTCAGGCATAAACAGGTTTTCTAGAGTATATGATAGACCATGGTCTCCACTTTCTGAATTTCTGTCTTCCTACATAGTTCGGTTCTAATACTCATAAAACTTCCTTTTCTTCTCTCTATGATTTAATATTCTTTGCTATGAATAGTTTCTTCTGATTCTCAACATCTCTGGCCTAGGCAGGTAGGACGCATCCAGGGTATGGATCCCTCCTCCCATCATGTAGGCTTTATAGCATGTACTCACACTGCTTCTGGGTTCCAGTCTTTTCCCTGACCCAGATGTGGAACTGGCCATAGCTTCTCTCTTGTCTTCTGATGATCCTTCCTTTCTCCTTGTTGTGCCAGTTATTAACTAGCGTTGGGTGTACTGCTCTCAACTGTGTATCCACGGGAACAGGCCCCCCCACTTCTGGCCTTTTTCTTTGCTTCACCTCTTCCCCTTAGGCTCTTGGATAAAAGTCCAAGGTCCCGATGGGTCTCAAGGTGGGAAACTCACCAAACTGCACCCCATATCTTGCCTCTTTACGGAACTTATCTGGGTGAAGGAAGGACAAAGCTTCTCCCTAGATTCTGGGTTTTATACTTGCTTTCAGTTCTGCTATTCTGCTTCTTCCTCAGATAGACATTACATAAGTATTGCCATACTGGGAAAGACCAAAGGTCCATCGAGCCCAGCATCCTGTTTCCAACAGTGGCCAATCCAGGTCACACATACCTGGAAAGATCCCAAATATGTACAAAACATTTTATACTGCTTATCCCAGAAACAGTGGATTTTCCCCAAGTCCATTTAATAATGGTCTATGGACTTTTCCTTTAGGAAGCCGCCCAAATCTTTTTTAAACTCCGTACCTTGCGAAGGCCGTACCTTGCGAAGGATGTTAATAAAATGGAAGCGGTGCAAAGAAAAGCTATGAGGATGGTATGGGAGTTGCGTTCCAAGACGTATGAAGAGAGACTTGCTGACCTGAACATGTATACTCTGGAGGAAAGGAGGAACAGGGGTGATATGATACAGACGTTCAAATATTTGAAAGGTATTAATCTGCAAACGAATCTTTTCCGGAGATGGGAAGGTGGTAGAACGAAAGGACATGAAATGAGATTGAAGGGGGGCAGACTCAGGAAAGATGTCAGGAAGTATTTCTTCACAGAGAGGGTGGTGAACGCTTGGAATGCCCTCCCGCGGGAGGTGGTGGAGATGAAAACGGTAACGGAATTCAAACATGCTTGGGACAGGCATAAAGGAATCCTGTGCAGAAGGAATGGATCCACAGAACCTTAGCTGAAATTGGGTGGCGGGGGGAAGAGGGGTTGGTGGTTGAGAGGCTAGGATAGGGGAGGGCAGACTTATACGGGGCCTGTGCCAGAGCCGGTGATGGGAGGCAGGACTGGTGGTTGGGAGGCGGGAAATACTGCTGGACAGACTTATACGGTCTGTGCCCTGAAAAAGACAGGTACAAATCAAGGTAAGGTATACACATATGAGTTTATCGTGGGCAGACTAGATGGACCGTGCAGGTCTTTTTCTGCCGTCATCTACTATGTTACTATGTTACTATGCTAAGCTAACCGCCTTTACCACATTCTCTGGCAATGAATTCCAGAGTTTAATTACACGTTGCGTGAAGAAATATTTTCTCCGATTTGTTTTAAATTTACTACATTGTAGCTTTATCGCGTGCCCCCTAGTCCTAGTATTTTCGGAAAGCGTGAACAGATGCTTCACATCCACCTGTTCAACTCCACTCATTATTTTATAGACCTCTGTCATATCTCCCCTCAGCCGCCTTTTCTGCAAGCTGAAGAGCCCTAGACCATCCCTTCATTAGTTTGACCGGCATTACTTCAAATGTTCCTGCTGCCACTGCACAGGAAAACACATTGTAGAGTCCTGCTAACATACGTGTCTACATGTATTGAGGAAGACAGTTTTAAAAAAATCTAGTGATGTGCATTAAAAACATACTGCTTTATATGCAGAAATGCCTTTTAAAATTACTCTCCCTACTTCTAAACTGAAATTCTGTGCGTAGTTCCACTGCAGATTCACCTGAAACCATGAAATCTGTCATGCTTGGGAATGTATCAGCGCATACGACCTAAAGAGTAGTATCTGATTGGTTCACACCCTGTGATGTCACTTAGGATACAGCCTAAACTGACCAAGTGAATGTAGTGTATGTGTGGGCTTTGATGAAATTGTTCTGAACTTGATTGTTCCTGGGGCATCAGGGGTTTTGGGTGGTTTAAAGAATTGCTAACATTTTTTAGAAGGGGAAGTACAGACTATCCAGAAGGGGTATTTCTAGTTGCTATGGGGCCCTTTTACTAAGCTGCGTGGGCGCCTACACGCGTCAATTCCGAGTTACCGCCCGGCTACCGTGTGGCCTGTGCAGTGATTTCATTTTTGACGCACGTCCACTACGCGCGCCAGAAAATATATTTTATTTTCTGGCGCGCGGTGAAAATCGGGCGGTAAGTCTGATTTGACTCACGGAGTTGATTACTGCACGGTTAATGCGAGAGACCTTACCGCTAAGTCAATACATTTCAGGTATAGGTAGATCAATTGCATCGTCCTCGGTGAAGACCGTTGAAGCAAAGAATTCATGTTAGTCTCTCCACTTTGACCTTGTCCTCTCTGAGGGGCAGATGCACTAAGGTCCTCGGAAGAGCCCTTCCCTTACTGATTCCCTCGGAAGCCAGTCGGCCAGTTGGCCGGTCGAGCTTGCGCAGAGCAGCCAAGCGTTATGATGGCTGCTCTGCACATGCCAAGGATGTCCTTTATGGAGGTTCTTCACTGAAAAAAAAAACCAACAACAAAAAAAAGGAGGTCCCTGACAAGCAGGAAACTTGTCAGCAGCCTAAAACCTCAGAAGAGAAACAGTGCTGAAAAAAAGCACCAGTTAATTTAAGTGCTACTTCTCTTAACATTTCTATTATTTACTGTTTTACATGTTAAAGGCTGGCTTACATCAGGCAATTAGGAAGGACTTCTCTGAAGAAAAAAAAAATCCAAGTACTCCTCAGGGACCTCTAACAAGAGCTGGACTTCTTCCTTCAGTGTCCCTTTTACCCCTTGGTGATCTAATGTGGAGGAGTGGCCTGGTGGTTAGGCTGGTGGACTTTGGTCCTGGGGAACTGAGGAGCTGAGTTCAACTCCCACTTCAGGCACAGGCAGCTCCTTGTGACTCTGGGCAAGTCACTTAACCCTCCATTGCCCCATGTAAGCTGCATTGAGCCTGCCATGAGTGGGAAAGCGCAGGGTACAAATGTAACAAAAATAAAATAGATACTATTGGAGATTCTACATGGAATGTTGCTACTATTGGAGATTCTACATGGAATGTTGCTATTCCACTAGCAACATTCCATGTAGAAGGCTGCGCAGGCTTCTGTTTCTGTGAGTCTGACGTCCTGCACGTACGTGCAGGACGTCAGACTCACAGAAGCAGAAGCCTGCGCGGCCACATTGGTGATGGCCGACCTCTACATGGAATGGAATGTTGCTAGTGGAATAGCAACATTCCATGTAGAATCTCAAATAGTAGCAACAGTGGAGGAGTGGCCTAGTGGTTAGGGTGGTGGACTTTGGTCCTGGGGAACTGAGGAACTGAGTTTGATTCCCACTTCAGGCACAGGCAGCTCCTTGTGACTCTGGGCAAGTCACTTAACCCTCCATTGCCCCATGTAAGCCGCATTGAGCCTGCCGTGAGTGGGAAAGCGCAGGGTACAAATGTAACAAAAATAAATAATGGTCCCATTAACTCCCTCCCAGGCTTTCTGCTTCTGATATACTGGAAAAAAGTTTTACTATGAGTTTTTGCCACTATGGCAAGGAGTTCTCTTTTAGCTTTCCTTATCAATACCTTTCAACTAACTTGTCTGTGCTTATGTTGCTTTCTTTATTTCTTCATTTGGATCCTTTTTCCATTTTTGTTCTTCACAACAGATGAAATTTGAGCTTTCATTGTTAATTGTGCATTATTATTATTATTAGCATTTGTATAGCGCTACCAGACGCACGCAGAGCTGAACACCTGCTACAAAGAGACAGTCCCTGCTCAAAGGAGCTTACAATCTAAATAATACAGACAGACAAGACAGTTACGGGTGAGGGAAGTAATGCATCAAGAAAGAATCCCAGTATCATACATTGAGTTGAAATAAGCAGTGCGGTTTTCTTCTAGCAAAAAAGGTGTCGGTACTCAAATGCCTGGCCACCCTTCAGGGGTGGGGTGTTTGAGGAACCCACCCCACGATAGCCAGGCCCCCTGCAACCAGTCACAGAGTCTATGACAAGGCAGAATTGGTGTGTAGGGCCTGAGCTCTTTCATTAAAACTTGGGGACCATGAGTCAATTTTAGCAGACAAGGGAAAAGGTGCCGGTACTCAGTACCCCCAAGTACCCCCTCAAAAAAAGCCCTGGAAATAAGGGTCATCCACTGTCATAGTGAATGAGGCGGGTGAATCAGATGGTAAAGATCTACCTAAAAGCAAAATCTCTGAGGGTAGTGGTAAATGGAGCTTGCTCTGAAGAAAAGGAGGTCATCAGTGGAGTATCGCAGGGATCGGTCCTAGGGCCGGCTCTTTATAACGTCTTTGTGAGCGATATTGCGGAGGGGCTGTCTGGTAAGGTTTGTCTCTTTGCGGATGATACTAAACTCTGCAACAGGGTGGACATGGACCGATATTTGGCAACTAAGGTTTAATCCCCAAAAATGCAGGGTCATGCACGAGTAGCAAAAATCCGAGGGAACGGTACAGTATAGGGGGTGTAGTGCTTCAGTGTGTGAAGGAAGAGCGGGACTTGAGGGTGATTGTGTCTGATGACCTTAAAGCTTTCAAACAGGTAGAAAAAGTGACGGCCAAAGCCAGAAGGATGCTTGGGTGCATAAAGAGAGGCATGACCAGCAGGAAAAAGGAGGTGATAGTGCCATTGTATAAGTCTCTGGTGAGGCCACATTTGGAGTACTGTGTTCTGGAGACCGCATCTACGGAAAGATATAAACAGGATGGAGTCAGTCCAGAGGGTGGCTACGAAATTAGTAAATGGTCTTGAATGCAAAAATTATAGGAACAGGCTTATGAACCTCAACATGTATACGCTGGAAGAGAGGAGGGAGAGAGGAGACATGATAGAAACGTTTAAATATCTCAAGGGCATTTATGTACAGGAAGAGAGCCTTTTTCAAATGAAGGAGAGCTCTGGAATGAGGGGGCATACAACAAAGTTGAGAGGGAATAGGCTTAGGAGTAACCTAAGGAAGTATTATTTCACCGAAAGGCTGGTGGAGGCGTGGAATGGCCTCCCGGTGGAGGTGGTGGAGTCGAGGACTGTTCCAGAATTGAAAAAGGCATGGGATAAGCATGTGGGATCGCTTAGGAAGAGGAAGAATTAGGGGTTACAGAGGATGGGCAGACTGGATGGGTCATATGACCTTTATCTGCCGTCATGTTTCTGTGTTTCTATTCCACCAATGCCTAAGAGCCAACCTCATCAGTGATGTCACAATGGCTCAATTGTCCTATTCTTGGCTTACTTTCCCCCCTTAGTGTGAAGAGTTTCAGTCTCTGGTAACCAGAGCTCATATTGTGATGTCATAATGGGAATAGGCTTAGAAATAACCTAAGGAAGTATTATTTCACTGAAAGGCTGGTGGAGGCGTGGAATGGCCTCCCGGTGGAGGTGGTGGAGTCGAGGACTGTTCCAGAATTGAAAAAGGCATGGGATAAGCATGTGGGATCGCTTAGGAAGAGGAAGAATTAGGGGTTACAGAGGATGGGCAGACTGGATGGGTCATATGACCTTTATCTGCCGTCATGTTTCTGTGTTTCTATTCCACCAATGCCTAAGAGCCAACCTCATCAGTGATGTCACAATGGCTCAATTGTCCTATTCTTGGCTTACTTTCCCCCCTTAGTGTGAAGAGTTTCAGTCTCTGGTAACCAGAGCTCATATTGTGATGTCATAATGGGAATAGGCTTAGAAATAACCTAAGGAAGTATTATTTCACTGAAAGGCTGGTGGAGGCGTGGAATGGCCTCCCGGTGGAGGTGGTGGAGTCGAGGACTGTTCCAGAATTGAAAAAGGCATGGGATAAGCATGTGGGATCGCTTAGGAAGAGGAAGAATTAGGGGTTACAGAGGATGGGCAGACTGGATGGGTCATATGACCTTTATCTGCCGTCATGTTTCTGTGTTTCTATTCCACCAATGCCTAAGAGCCAACCTCATCAGTGATGTCACAATGGCTCAATTGTCCTATTCTTGGCTTACTTTCCCCCCTTAGTGTGAAGAGTTTCAGTCTCTGGTAACCAGAGCTCATATTGTGATGTCATAATGGGAATAGGCTTAGAAATAACCTAAGGAAGTATTATTTCACTGAAAGGCTGGTGGAGGCGTGGAATGGCCTCCCGGTGGAGGTGGTGGAGTCGAGGACTGTTCCAGAATTTAAAAAGGCATGGGATAAGCATGTGGGATCGCTTAGGAAGAGGAAGAATTAGGGGTTACAGAGGATGGGCAGACTGGATGGGTCATATGTCCTTTATCTGCCGTCATGTTTCTGTGTTTCTATTCCACCAATGCCTAAGAGCCAACCTCATCAGTGATGTCACAATGGCTCAATTGTCCTATTCTTGGCTTACTTTCCCCCCTTAGTGTGAAGAGTTTCAGTCTCTGGTAACCAGAGCTCATATTGTGATGTCATAATGGGAATAGGCTTAGAAATAACCTAAGGAAGTATTATTTCACTGAAAGGCTGGTGGAGGCGTGGAATGGCCTCCCGGTGGAGTTGGTGGAGTCGAGGACTGTTCCAGAATTGAAAAAGGCATGGGATAAGCATGTGGGATCGCTTAGGAAGAGGAAGAATTAGGGGTTACAGAGGATGGGCAGACTGGATGGGTCATATGACCTTTATCTGCCGTCATGTTTCTGTGTTTCTATTCCACCAATGCCTAAGAGCCAACCTCATCAGTGATGTCACAATGGCTCAATTGTCCTATTCTTGGCTTACTTTCCCCCCTTAGTGTGAAGAGTTTCAGTCTCTGGTAACCAGAGCTCATATTGTGATGTCATAATGGGAATAGGCTTAGAAATAACCTAAGGAAGTATTATTTCACTGAAAGGCTGGTGGAGGCGTGGAATGGCCTCCCGGTGGAGGTGGTGGAGTCGAGGACTGTTCCAGAATTGAAAAAGGCATGGGATAAGCATGTGGGATCGCTTAGGAAGAGGAAGAATTAGGGGTTACAGAGGATGGGCAGACTGGATGGGTCATATGACCTTTATCTGCCGTCATGTTTCTGTGTTTCTATTCCACCAATGCCTAAGAGCCAACCTCATCAGTGATGTCACAATGGCTCAATTGTCCTATTCTTGGCTTACTTTCCCCCCTTAGTGTGAAGAGTTTCAGTCTCTGGTAACCAGAGCTCATATTGTGGTGTCATAATGGGAATAGGCTTAGAAATAACCTAAGGAAGTATTATTTCACTGCAAGGCTGGTGGAGGCGTGGAATGGCCTCCCGGTGGAGGTGGTGGAGTCGAGGACTGTTCCAGAATTGAAAAAGGCATGGGATAAGCATGTGGGATCGCTTAGGAAGAGGAAGAATTAGGGGTTACAGAGGATGGGCAGACTGGATGGGTCATATGACCTTTATCTGCCGTCATGTTTCTGTGTTTCTATTCCACCAATGCCTAAGAGCCAACCTCATCAGTGATGTCACAATGGCTCAATTGTCCTATTCTTGGCTTACTTTCCCCCCTTAGTGTGAAGAGTTTCAGTCTCTGGTAACCAGAGCTCATATTGTGATGTCATAATGGGAATAGGCTTAGAAATAACCTAAGGAAGTATTATTTCACTGAAAGGCTGGTGGAGGCGTGGAATGGCCTCCCGGTGGAGGTGGTGGAGTCGAGGACTGTTCCAGAATTGAAAAAGGCATGGGATAAGCATGTGGGATCGCTTAGGAAGAGGAAGAATTAGGGGTTACAGAGGATGGGCAGACTGGATGGGTCATATGACCTTTATCTGCCGTCATGTTTCTGTGTTTCTATTCCACCAATGCCTAAGAGCCAACCTCATCAGTGATGTCACAATGGCTCAATTGTCCTATTCTTGGCTTACTTTCCCCCCTTAGTGTGAAGAGTTTCAGTCTCTGGTAACCAGAGCTCATATTGTGATGTCATAATGGGAATAGGCTTAGAAATAACCTAAGGAAGTATTATTTCACTGAAAGGCTGGTGGAGGCGTGGAATGGCCTCCCGGTGGAGGTGGTGGAGTCGAGGACTGTTCCAGAATTGAAAAAGGCATGGGATAAGCATGTGGGATCGCTTAGGAAGAGGAAGAATTAGGGGTTACAGAGGATGGGCAGACTGGATGGGTCATATGACCTTTATCTGCCGTCATGTTTCTGTGTTTCTATTCCACCAATGCCTAAGAGCCAACCTCATCAGTGATGTCACAATGGCTCAATTGTCCTATTCTTGGCTTACTTTCCCCCCTTAGTGTGAAGAGTTTCAGTCTCTGGTAACCAGAGCTCATATTGTGATGTCATAATGGGAATAGGCTTAGGAATAACCTAAGGAAGTATTATTTCACAGAAAGGGTGGTGGAGGCGTGGAATGGCCTCCCGGTGGAGGTGGTGGAGTCGAGGACTGTTCCAGAATTTAAAAAGGCATGGGATAAGCATGTGGGATCGCTTAGGAACAGGAAGAATTAGGGGTTACAGAGGATGGGCAGACTGGATGGGTCATATGACCTTTATCTGCCGTCATGTTTCTGTGTTTCTATTCCACCAATGCCTAAGAGCCAACCTCATCAGTGATGTCACAATGGCTCAATTGTCCTATTCTTGGCTTACTTTCCCCCCTTAGTGTGAAGAGTTTCAGTCTCTGGTAACCAGAGCTCATATTGTGATGTCATAATGGGAATAGGCTTAGGAATAACCTAAGGAAGTATTATTTCACAGAAAGGGTGGTGGAGGCGTGGAATGGCCTCCCGGTGGAGGTGGTGGAGTCGAGGACTGTTCCAGAATTTAAAAAGGCATGGGATAAGCATGTGGGATCGCTTAGGAACAGGAAGAATTAGGGGTTACAGAGGATGGGCAGACTGGATGGGTCATATGGCCTTTATCTGCCGTCATGTTTCTATGTTTCTATTCCACCAATGCCTAAGAGCCAACCTCATCAGTGATGTCACAATGGCTCAATTGTCCTATTCTTGGCTTACTTTCCCCCCTTAGTGTGAAGAGTTTCAGTCTCTGGTAACCAGAGCTCATATTGTGATGTCATAATGGGAATAGGCTTAGGAATAACCTAAGGAAGTATTGTTTCACCGAAAGGCTGGTGGAGGCGTGGAATGGCCTCCCGGTGGAGGTGGTGGAGTCGAGGACTGTTCCAGAATTGAAAAAGGCATGGGATAAGCATGTGGGATCGCTTAGGAAGAGGAAGAATTAGGGGTTACAGAGGATGGGCAGACTGGATGGGTCATATGACCTTTATCTGCCGTCATGTTTCTGTGTTTCTATTCCACCAATGCCTAAGAGCCAACCTCATCAGTGATGTCACAATGGCTCAACTGTCCTATTCTTGGCTTACTTTCCCCCCTTAGTGTGTTTCAGTCTCTGGTAACCAGAGCTGATATTGTGATGTCATAATGCCTCATTCCACCAATGCCTAAGAGCCAACCTCATCAGTGATGTCACAATTGCTCAATTGTCCAGTTCTTGGCTTACTTTCCCCCCTTAGTGTGAAGAGTTTCAGTCTCTGGTAACCAGAGCTCATATTGTGATGTCATAATGGGAATAGGCTTAGGAGTAACCTAAGGAAGTATTATTTCACCGAAAGGCTGGTGGAGGCGTGGAATGGCCTCCCGGTGGAGGTGGTGGAGTCGAGGACTGTTCCAGAATTGAAAAAGGCATGGGATAAGCATGTGGGATCGCTTAGGAAGAGGAAGAATTAGGGGTTACAGAGGATGGGCAGACTGGATGGGTCATGTGGCCTTTATCTGCCGTCATGTTTCTATGTTTAGTGATAACTTATGTAGTGTTTCATCCAGATGTTTGCTGTATTAATACAAAGTATTGAATGATCAATTGCAGCAACAATTATTAATAGGAATTAAAAACTGAATATTAGTGTACAGCATATATCTGATACCCAAACTAGCAAACAATCAGCAAAGAGGAATCAGATGTATATTTTAAAGCAAAGATGACAATAAGGAACCTTGTAAATCCTGTTGGTAAAAAAAAAAAAAAAATGCACAGGTTTGTCTCCTGATAGTTGAATTTGTGAAAACTGTCAGATAGGACCTAAACCAATTAAACACTGAACCAGGTGTTGCAATCTCTCATAGCTGGTTCAACAAAATATCACGGGGGCCCTTTGACTGAGCCTCATAAGCGTCTACGAACGCCCAACTTGCGCCAAAATGGACTTACTGCCCGGCTACTGCGTGGATCTTGCAGTAATTTCATTTTTGGCGCATGTCTGATATGCACGTCCAAAATAATTTTTATTTTTGGACGTGTGTATGGGTGCGCGCCAGTGACACGCATAGGTTAATGGGTGACGGTAAGGTCTCAGACCCAAAATGGATGCGCGGCAAATTTCATTTTGCCGCATGTCTATTTTCGGCAAAATTTTAAAAAGGCCTTTTTTACAGGTGCGCTGAAAAATGATTCTGCGCGCGCCCAAAACACGCGTCTACACTACCGCAGGCCATTTTCAGCACTGCTTTGTAAAAGGACCCCATGATTAACTGTGAAAAGCCATCAACACATCTAAAGCAATGAAAACCCTTTGTAATATAATCAAGCTGGCATATTAGTAGGGATTCAGTTTGATAACATTTCTAAAGCCAGAGTGGTTTGAATCTGTACATAATTGATCCTAAGAGGGGCAGATTGACCGTCCAGGCAACCGGCAGTGCCTGAGGGCACAGAGGCTCTGCCCGGATGCCCGCCGTTCTCCCGCTGTTCTCCCGCTGTTCTCCCCATTCCCACACACCGGGGTTTAAATCTTTTATTTACCTCCGTCGTAGCATCCGCATCATTGAAAGCCCTGCCTGTCTCTAGCCTTCCCTTCATGAGTTTGTTCCCTCAGAGTCCCGCCTTCTGATGTCATTTCCTCTTTCTGCGAGGGCGGGACTCTGAGGGAACAAACTCACGAAGGGAAGGCTAGAGACAGGCAGGGCTTTCAATGACGCGGCTGTTTCGACGGAGGTAATAAAAAAGATTTAAACCATGCAGGGTGACACTGTGGCAGGAAGAAAAAGGGGGATGTTGGGGGGAGAAGAGGGTGGGCAGGTGGATATGAATGGGAGGGGAGGATGGTGGCGAAGGAGAATCGTTGGATATGGATGGGAGCGGGAGGGGAGGGCAGGAGAGAGAGAAGAATCGCTGGTTATGGATGGATGGAGGGGGGCAGGGGAGAGAAGAGAATTGCTTGGTATGGATGGATGAGGGGGGGCAGGGGAGAGAAGAGAATTGCTGGGTATGGATGGATGGAGGGGGACAGGGGAGAGAAGAGAATTGCTGGGTATGGTTGGATAGAGAGGGGCAGGGAAGAGAAGAGAATTGCTGGGTATGGATGGATGGAGGGGGGCAGGGGAGAGAAAAGAATTGCTGGATAAGGATGGATGGATGGAGGGCAGGGGAGAGGAGAGTTGCTGGACATAGGTGGATGGAGGGGAAGGGAGAGTTGCTGGACATGGGTAGATGGAGGGGAAGGGAGAGTTGCTGGACATGGGTAGATGGAGGGGAGTGAGAGGAGGGTTGCTGGACATGGGTGGACGGAAGGGAGGGGAGGGCAGGGCAGGGGAGAGAGGAGGGTTGCTGGACGGGTGGATGGAGGGGATGGCAGGGGAGAGAGGAGGGTTGCTGGACATGGATGGATGGAGGAGAGGACAAGGAGAGAGGAGAATTGTTGGACATGGATGGAGGGGAGGGAAGGGAAGACAGGAAGGAGATGCACATGGATGGAGGAGAGAGAGAAGAAATTCTGGACATGGATGGAGGGGAGGGAAGACAGAGGAAGGAGATGCACATGGATGGAGGGAAAGGGAGAGAGAAGAAATGCTGGACATGTTAGCTTAGCAGGGTTTAAAAAAGGTTTAGATTTGGATAGCTTCCTAAAAGAAAAGTCCGTAAGCCATTATTAAAATGGACTTAGGAAAATCAACTGCTTATTTCTGGGGTAAGCAACATAAAATGTATTGTACTGTTTTGGGATCTTGCCAGGTACTTGTGACCTGGATTGGCTACTTTTGGAAACAGGATATTGGGCTTGATGGACCTTTGGTCTGTCCCAGTATGGCAACACTTATGTACTTACGAAAAGAACAAATTTTTGGTGATATTATAGAGAAAGAAACGACAAGCCTTTGAGGCAGCACATGTGCAGTGATCGAAGGCTCCTCTTCAGTTGGGTATTTGGGCATCTTCAAAATTTAGCACCCTGGGCAGTTGCTTCTCTCTAAATACAGACCTGCCTGTCACCCCCTCATCTCCTCCTCACTGCAAGATGAGTACATAATTTCTGGATAGGATATCATATGAAATATCAATAAAAAGATCAATTAATGTCACAAAATGGGCACAACTGCAAAACTACATTTGAAAATTTATAAAAAGCTATCCTTTTCTGTTCTTAAGTGTTTCTTTTATTATTATTAGCATTTGTATAGCGCTACCAGACGCACGCAGCACTGAACACCTGACACAAAGAGACAGTCCCTGCTCGATAGAGCTTACATTCTAAAATAACACAGACAGACAAGACAATTAAGGGCGAGGGAAGTAATTTGTGAGAAGGAAGGAAGGGACAAGGGGAGGGCAATTGAGTAGTGGCTAGGAGCTAAAAAGCAGCAGTGAAAAGGTGGGTTTTCAGCATAGATTTGAAAACAGGTAGAGATGGAGCTAGATGTACAGGCTCAGGAAGTCTATTCCAGGCATAAGGTGCCGCGAGAGAAAAGGAACGAAGCCTGGAGTTAGCTGTGGAGGAGAAGGGGGACGACAAGAGAGATTTGTTTCTTTGATGTTATATTTCTGTTATTCTCAATTACTTTTCTCTTAGATATTGATTGTTATGGCGGGAATGGTGGTTGGGAGGCGGGGATAGTGCTGGACAGACTTGTACGGTCTGTGCCAGAGCCGGTGGTTGGGAGGCAGGGCTGGTGGTTGGGAGGTGAGGATAGTGCTGGGCAGACTTATACGGTCTGTGCCAGAGCCGGTGTTTGGGAGGAGGGGCAGGTGGTTGGGAGGCGGGGATAGTGCTGGGCAGATTTATACGGTCTGTGCCAGAGCCGGTGGTTGGGAGGAGGGGCAGGTGGTTGGGAGGCGGGGAAAGTGCTGGGCAGACTTATACGGTCTGTGCCAGAGCCGGTGGTTGGGAGGCAGGGCTGGTGGTTGGGAGGTGAGGATAGTGCTGGGCAGACTTATACGGTCTGTGCCAGAGCTGGTGGTTGGGAGGCAGGGCTGGTTGTTGGGAGGCAGGGATAGTGCTGGGCAGACTTATACGGTCTGTGCTGGGGCTGGTGGTTGGGAGGTGGGGCTAGTGCTGGGCAGACTTATACGGTCTGTGCCAGAGCCGGTGGGAGGCGGGGCTGGTGGTTGGGAGGCGGGGATAGTGCTGGGCAGACTTATACGGTCTGTGCCCTGAAGAGCACAGGTACAAATCAAAGTAGGGTATACACAAAAAGCAGCAAATATGAGTTATCTTGTTGGGCAGACTGGATGGACCGTGCAGGTCTTTTTCTGCCGTCATCTACTATGTTACTATGGATAAACTTTATAATGACTTGCTTGCTTTGGTTGATTGCAGTTGTGGTAGGAGAAGAGGGTAACTTTCTTGGTTCTTTTTCTTCTGTTCATTTTAGCTGCGATAAACACTAATGCCTGCTTACTGGAGCGAAAAATGCATTATCGTGTGCACACTTAAGCGTTCCATGGTAGTTTTTGGGATCAGCATGTGCTACCCACGTGCGTGGGGGGTCGGATCTGGGAGCGCAGAGTGAGCATGTTCTGTTCTAACTGCTACATTGCCACATGCTAATCGATTAGAGTGTGGTTAATGCATGAGCCCTTACCGTCTACAAAATAAGGGCCCTGTTTACTAAGGTGCGCTAGCGTTTTTAATGTGTGCTAAAAATTAGCATGTGCTAACTGAGTAGACGCTGATAGGAATATTATGAACATGTACACACCGCGTTCCAAAAATGCTAGCGTGCCTCTAGCGCGGCTTAGTAAACGGGGCCCTAGGTGTCCATAAGTGCTCACACATAATGGCCATGTGCTAATGTGGAATCTATATATGGCGCCTAGATTCCGCACGGAAATGCGCGTGTAACTTAATTGGTGTACTAAGGAGGGGCATAATTGAACGGTGCCGGCCATCTATATGGCCGGGCCCGTAAAGCGGCGCTGCAACCGTATTTTCAAAATAAGATAGCCGGCTATCTTTCGTTCCGATAATATGGTTGGAGCCGGCCAAATCTCAGCCCCCCTTACTCCCCCAGTGGTCACCAACTCCCTCCCACCGTAAAAAGAAAAATTAAAACACAGCTCCATGTCAGCAGTATGCAGGTCCCTGGAGCAGTTTTAGTGGGTGCAGTGCACTTCAGGCAGGCGGACCCGGGCCCATCCCCCCTTCTCACCTGTTACACTTGTGCTGGTAAATGTGAGCCCTTCAAAACCCACCCAAAACCCACTGTACCCACATGTAGGTGCCCCCTTTCACCCCTTAGGGCTATGGTAGTGGTGTACAGTTGTGGGGAGTGGGTTTGGGGGGGCTCAGCAGACAAGGTAAGGGAGCTATGTTCCTGGGAGCATTTTATGAAGTCCACTGCAGTGCCCCCTAGGGTGCCCGGTTGGTGTCCTGGTATGGCAGGGGGATCAGTGCACTACGAATGCTGGCTCCTCCCATGACTAAATGGCTTGGATTTGGTCATTTTTGAGATGGGCGTCCTCGGTTTCCATTATCGCCGAAAACCGGGGACGACCATCTCAACATTTAGGTTGACCATCTCTAAGGTCGACCTAAATGTTGAGATTTGGGTGTCCCCGACCGTATTATAGAAATGAAAGATGAACGCTTATCTTGTTTCAATTATACGGGTTCCCCGCCCCTTCGCGGGGACGTCCTTAGAGATGGGCGCCCTTAGAGATGGTCATCCCCTCCACGTGCCCTCTTTACTAAGCCGTGCTGTGGGCGCACTACCTTTTTAGTGCACGCTAAAGATTAGTGTGCGCTAACGATAGAGACACCCATTATCCTCTGGGTGTCTCTAGCATTAGCACACGCTTAAAAGTTTGCGCGGCTTAGTAAACATTTGTAAATATTTGTAATTGTAGGATAGCACTTCCATGGGCTTCACTTGAATATGTACAACAAGCCGTTGAGCCCATTAAAATGGGCAAGAAAGCAGTCGGAGAAAAGCCGGGTGCAGCCGAGCCCCCGGGGGATGGTGGCAGAGGAAAGCACCCGGGTCACAGTAGCGGTGGCAGCAGCTCATCATATCTGTCAGAAACGGGGTGCGCCTCGGAGCTGCTGTCGGACGATCCCCGCCCGCCCTGTGCTCGCCGGTCAATGTCGGAACTCGGAAGAGATTTGTGACGTGCCGCGCTGTTCTGCGGTCACTCTTCATTTATATAGTGTACAATATCTGTCAACTATTGATCTGAGTTAAACTGTTATATATTATTCTAGTACTATCCACAAATTGTATATTTCATAAATTTTGTTGTTTCTTTTGGTTGTTATATTATCATCATCATAAAAAAAATTGTTGCAATCAAGATGGCAGCATCCCAATTCCCTTGAGTGAATTTTCTGTAAATACTGCCATTTCAAAGTCAATAAATCTGGATTTTCTTCATCTGAAGGAATGCGATTTGAATCTGTTCACCGGCTCACATTTTTAAAAATGTTTCAGTAGGCAAAACTTTGCAAGACACAATTCTAAAGCAACTTGTGGCATGGAGTGAACGCTCCAAGAACAAGCAGTGAGAGCAGAATGCACTTCAGAGGACTATTAAAAGCTCATTTTATTAATGATGTGTTCATTGTCTCCTTGACAACAATTAATAGACATTCCATTATGGATCATTTGTTTTGGTGGACAAAACCAGGCTCCTTTGAAATTAAAAATGCTAAAAGGTTTTCAACTGTGTCCACATAGACATGTCTGAAAACTGGTGTTTTTAATACTATGAAGTATTTTAATAAGTGTTATATGCATGGCTATAACACAATGTTTCTTGTCTTTAATATTCATTTTCATGGTTCACCCGTCTTACTTATTTTTTCTTTTAAATCCGTAGGATTTATTGAAACTTTATACAGAGGCATTGGTGTGATTCTTGGCCCAGTTTTCCACAACCATGGAGTGGGACAAATCTTCGGTATGGGGATCATTCAAAGAGAAAACCAGGCCGTTCTTACAAAACCTCAACATAAAAAAGACTAAAAAGAGCTCCAGTAAAGTGCTAAATATTCAAAAGCGACATCGGCTGGATCACCGTATGAGCGTCTCTGTTCCAGACATGTTCAATATCGAGGAGACAGATAGTTCATCAGAAGTTCAGGTTTCATCTACCTCCTTTTTAACGCCATTGATGTCAGTCAACAGAAACGTGGCTTCCGTCAGGAATTCTTGTGAAAAGAAGACGTGGACTCAAGAGGAGTGTGTACATACGGAGATTACTGTGACTAAAATGGAAGTCTCTTCTACGTCTGAACCAGTTGAGAGAAGTGAACCTGGTGACGATGTTATGGAGCTACTACAGCGAGAACGTGGTAATGATAATGATTCACTGGAAACATTTGAGGTAAGAGAAGCATGTGGCTATGACTTGTTATGTCATCCTGGTTGATTTTTTTTTAAGTAATAAAAATGTGTTGAGTTTGTCCCAATTTTGTATAGTCATTTAGGTCAGAAAAAGGTTCTGTTTTCCCAGTAGGAAGTGTATTGATGTCCTAGGGAAGTGTGCGAGGGGGGAAAGGGGAGAGGGATAGTGTGCATTGCCCTTGATAATTCATGGGGATGTGAGTAGGGGGGTAAAAACTCACTTCAGTGAAAAAAATCATGTCATCCTGGTTGATTTTTTTTTAAGTAATAAAAATGTGTTGAATTTGTCCCAATTTTGTATAGTCATTTAGGTCAGAAAAATGTTGTCCACGGTAGGACATTCACAAAGAGCAGCTTTAATTTACAAGAGGATCCCTGATAGTACCATCATTCTGGGCTTTGTGCATATGAGTGGCAGCATGCAAAGTTTAACTAGCAAATCATCCCACTATTAGTCTGCCAAGGAACTGCCATCCAAGTGGTGGCCTCCATAAGTCGGTCATGACTTGGTACTTGCTTACAGGGGATGCCTTGATCTTTTACCTTTTGCTACCTAGACATGCAAGTGCCAGAATCTACACATGTAAGTATTGGATTTAGCAAAATTGTAGATCCAAGGGAAGCCAGTTTTGGGGAGTTTTCCCATCATCGAAGGAGGACCTCTTCAACTGGCAGGGCTTTGGGGATCCCTTCCAGCTGAATTATTTAAATGTTGATTTGAGGAGATGCTGGAAAGAAAGGGGGAAGGGGAGACACTGGATGGAAAGGAATGAGAGAGAGATGGAAGATAGAGGGGGAGATGGCTGGAGGGAAGGGTAAAGGAGAGACACTGAATGGAAAGGAATGAGAGAGATGGAAGATGCTGTGAAGGGGGACACTGGATGGAAAGGAATGAGTGAGATGGGAGACTAGAGATGCTGCAAAGGGAAGAGGGAAGATGCTGGATGGAAGGAAGAAGGGGAGACACTGGATGGAAAAGAATGAGAGAAAAAGATGGAAGATGCTGCAAAGGGGAGAGAGAGGGGGGGAGATGCTCGATGGAAGGGTGAAGGGGGAGACACTGGATGGAAAGGAATGAGAGAGATGGGAGATGCTACGAAAGAAAGAGAGAGGGGGACATGCTGAGTGGAAGGCCCTGGGGAGACACTGGATTGCGTTAATCAGCAGTATACAAGTGCTGATGATTACCATCCGGTTAACGTGTGAGACCTTACCGCTAAGTCAATGGGTAGTGGGGTTGCCGAGCCTCTTTTGTGCTGTTGTGGGGACTTAGAAGGTTGGGTTGTGGGGTTGTCGAGCCCCTTTTGTGCTGTTGTGGGGAGATGGAAGGTCAGGTGGTTGGGTTGCCGAGACCATTTTGTGGTGTAGTGTTGTGTTTTGCTAGGGTATATTTTCCGCTTATGGATTTGTAACAGTCCAACTTGTTCTGTTTTCCCAGTAGGAAGTGTATTGATGTCCTAGGGAAGTGTGCGAGGGGGAAAGGGGAGAGGGATAGTGTGCATTGCCCTTGATAATTCATGGGGGATGTGAGTGGGGGGTGAAAACTCACTTCAGTAAAAAAAATCTTCACTGTTGAATAAACTGGGTTCCTATCTGGTCTATTTTTTGAGATAACCGTAATGAATATATAGGAGATGCATGTATGCAAATGAATATGGTAATATATGTCAGCCCACATTTTGATCCCCCCACCACCAAATGGAACAGTCAAACTATGCTAATGCCTAGTGGTTAGTGCAGCGGACTCTGATCCTGGGGAACTGGGTTCGATTCCCACTGTAGCTCCTTGTGAATCTGGGCAAGTCACTTAACCCTCCATTGCCCCTGGTACAAAATAAGTACCTGAATATATGTAAACCGCTTTGAATGTAGTTGTAAAAACCTCAGAAAGGCAGTATATCAAGTCCCAATTCCCCTTTCCCTATTTGAGATTCTAGATGGAATGTTGCTACTATTGGAGATTCTAGATGGAATGTTGCTACTATTGGAGATTCTGTTGCTACTATTTGAGATTCTACATGGAATGTTGCTGTTGCTACTATTTGAAGATTCTACATGGAATGTTGCTAGGGGAACTGAGTTCAATTCCCACTGCAGCTCCTTGTGACTCTGGGCAAATCACTTAACCCTCCATTGCCCCTGGTACAAAATAAGAACCTGAATATATGTAAACCGTTTTGAATGTAGTTGCAAAATACTACAGAAAGGCAGTATATCAAGTCCCATTTTCCTTTCCCCTATCTTTTATGGCCCTTTCTTGAATCTGTCCCTTAACCTCTAATGGGAGCTAGAGAATCTTCCTTGTTCCTCTCCGCTTCTAGAGCCTGTTGTTTAAGTATAGAATATGGTATTACCTGGAAAATCTGGCAGCAGTCTGGTGCAGTGGGTTTCTTTCCTCCCTTCCCCACCCCATGATTCAAAGATTTGGAGTAGGTAGGATAAATCAGGCTTTGGGATTTCAAAGTGAAATCTGCATGTGTGCTTCATTGGCCCCTCCTAATACCATCTGGTGCTGCCACTTTCACCTGCAGGGAAAAATGTGTGTTGTGGACAAACTAGGTCCTTTTCTCAATGAGGGGGGAGGGGTGTTTTTAAATTTTCAAAGTTTCGCCATTTACCTATGGAAAAGTCTTTAAAAACAGCCCCCTTAATGCTGCCTTTCCATGAAACATGTGATATAGCCAAGAAATGTAAGAAAAGCAGGCAACCTTTTATAGCTTCTCAAAATGCTCAAATGATATGCATAAGGTACTTCTTTTGTGAAAAGAAAGCCATCAGAGAGCAAAATGATTTAAAAAAAAATAACTCGATCAAAAACACTTAGCTATCAATCACAATGAATAGTTTATGAGCTAGCTATCTGGCAAAGAATTTCTAGTCTGAAAAGGACAGATCAAATGAAAAATGACATGAAAAAGAACCAGTGGGTAGGAATTACAAAGTACAACGTCATGTGAAATCCTTTTAAAAATGTTTCTGATATGTAGAAATACAGTTTCAAAGATGGTCTTTAGTGAGGAGGAAACGTTTTCTCATGTCTGGTCTGGCAATTTGAAACAGGTAAGTACTGCAATTAGAATATTAAAGAGCTGAGTCACAGCACTGGCTCATTCATAATACTGAGGTGTGAAATCAGCTTTCATTGTTGGCATTGCACATGCATGTGTCACCATTCCAGTTGTAATTGGGTTTTTTTTACCAGAACACCAAATTGTAGGTTGGGTAGATATTACTGTCTTCTAATACTTCCATGACCATTGGTAGGCGATCTTTAAACCCACACTATACAAAAGCCCTTCATAAATGTAAACCACATAATTTCTGAATTCAAAGAAAACAGTGACATGGACTGTTCAAAGACATGTGGGAAAGAGGAACCCGAATTATAGCTACGTCATGCAAGGTTCCACATTAGGAGTCACGGACCAAGAAAGGGATCTAGGTGTCTTCGTTGATGATACGTTGAAACCTTCTGCTCAGTGTGCTGCTGCGGCTAAGAAAGCAAATAGAATGTTATGTATTATTAGGAAAGGAATGGAAAACAAAAATGAGGACGTTATAATGCCTTTGTATCGCTCCATGGTGCGACCGCACCTCCAATATTGTGTTCAATTCTGGTCGCCGCATCTCAAAAAAGATATAGTGGAATTAGAAAAGGTGCAGGGAAGGGCGACGAAAATGATAAAGGGGATGGGATGACTTCCCTATGAGGAAAGGCTAAAGTGGCTAAGGCAGCTGAGGGGAGATATGATAGAGGTCTATAAAATAATGAGTGGAGTTGAACGGGTAGACGTGAAGCGTCTGTTCACGCTTTCCAAAAATACTAGGACTAGGGGCATGCGATGAAGCTACACTGTAGTAAATTTAAAACGAATCGGAGAAAATGTTTCTTCACTCAACGTGTAATTAAACTCTGGAATTCGTTGCCAGAGAATGTGGTAAAGGTGGTTAGCTTAGCGGAGTTTAAAAAAGGTTTGGACGGCTTCCTAAAGGAGAAGTCCATAGACCGTTATTAAATGGACTTGGGGAAAATCCACTATTTCTGGGATAAGCAGTATAAAATGTTTTGTACATTTTTGTGATCTTGCCGGGTATTTGTGACCTGGATTGGCCACTGTTGGAAACAGGATGCTGGGCTCGATGGACCTTTGATCTTTCCCAGTATGGCAATACTTATGTACTTATGTACTTATTTTTGCTCTATCCTTGTTTTGTTGAGAATGCTGGATTATCTTTAAGTACATAAGTACATAAGTACATAAGTAGTGCCATACTGGGAAAGACCAAAGGTCCATCTAGCCCAGCATCCTGTCACCGACAGTGGCCAATCCAGGTCAAGGGCACCTGGCACGCTCCCCAAACGTAAAAACATTCCAGACAAGTTATACCTAAAAATGCGGAATTTTTCCAAGTCCATTTAATAGCGGTATATGGACTTGTCCTTTAGGAATCTATCTAACCCCTTTTTAAACTCCGTCAAGCTAACCGCCCGTACCACGTTCTCCGGCAACGAATTCCAGAGTCTAATTACACGTTGGGTGAAGAAAAATTTTCTCCGATTTGTTTTAAATTTACCACACTGTAGCTTCAACTCATGCCCTCTAGTCCTAGTATTTTTGGATAGCGTGAACAGTCGCTTCACATCCACCCGATCCATTCCACTCATTATTTTATACACTTCTATCATATCTCCCCTCAGCCGTCTCTTCTCCAAGCTGAAAAGCCCTAGCCTTCTCAGCCTCTCTTCATAGGAAAGTCGTCCCATCCCCACTATCATTTTCGTCGCCCTTCGCTGTACCTTTTCCAATTCTACTATATCTTTTTTGAGATACGGAGACCAGTACTGAACACAATACTCCAGGTGCGGTCGCACCATGGAGCGATACAACGGCATTATAACATCCGCACACCTGGACTCCATACCCTTCCTAATAACACCCAACATTCTATTCGCTTTCCTAGCCGCAGCAGCACACTGAGCAGAAGGTTTCAGCGTTTCATCGACGACGACACCCAGATCCCTTTCTTGATCCGTAACTCCTAACGCGGAACCTTGCAAGACGTAGCTATAATTCGGGTTCCTCTTACCCACATGCATCACTTTGCACTTGTCAACATTGAACTTCATCTGCCACTTGCACGCCCATTCTCCCAGTCTCGCAAGGTCCTCCTGTAATCGTTCACATTCCTCCTGCTTAACATATTAAAATATCTGGTCAGAACTTCTCAGCTAGGTCATAATAATTTTGTCTTTAATACTGTACTATTATTTAGTACTGTATTATTTGACTTGTTCTTGTTATTAGACTTGCTTTTGCTCCCCTAGATGTTTATTTTGTTACTACTACTACTATTTAGCATTTCTATAGCGCTACAAGGCATACGCAGCGCTGCACAAACATAGAAGAAAGACCGTCCCTGCTCAAAGAGCTTACAATCTAATAGACAAAAAATAAAGTAAGCAAATCAAATCAATTCATGTGTACGGGAAGGAGGAGAGGAGGGTAGGTGGAGGCGAGTGGTTACGAGTCAAAAGCAATGTTAAAGAGGTGGGCTTTCAGTCTAGATTTAAAGGTGGCCAAGGATGGGGCAAGACGTAGGGGCTCAGGAAGTTTATTCCAGGCGCAGGGTGCAGCGAGACAGAAGGCGCGAAGTCTGGAGTTGGCAGTACTGGAGAAGGGAACAGATAAGAAGGATTTATCCATGGAGTGGAGTGCACAGGAAGAGGTGTAGGGAAGGACGAGTGTGGAGAGATACTGGGGAGCAGCAGAGTGAGTACATTTATAGGTTAGTAGAAGAAGTTTCTTATTCTCCTGCTCTGGTGTCTCATTGCTCATTTGCCGTTTTTTAAAGTAAAAAACTGTAATGGTGCTCAGTGAAATGGCATACTGCAGTGGTCAAGAGCCATTTGTCCACAGGGTTCGTGGATGGTGCTTTCTTCCATTACCCCATATACAAAACTTGGATTGTGAGCCAACTAGAGACAGAGAAAGTACCTACAAATAATAAAGGTAAATCACTTTGGTTGTACTATTACCCTTTGGCTAATCTCTTACCCCACCGATTCTTTTCATTCAGCTGCCCTACAGCGTGCCATTTTCTGACATTTTTCCTCACCTCAGACTATATTCTGTTTTGTTTCTGACACTGTTCCTTCTAAGATGAGTGCGAGTCCTCCATTTACAGTCCTGCCAGTGGGTGGTGCTGTTTTTACTATCACATTTTCAATAGTGATGGACAGGCAAGTTCTGCAGGCTTTGCCCTCTTTTGAGTTATGTGCTATGAGAGGGACCCTTTTACAAAGCAGCGGTATGCCCAATGCGGGCTTACTGCTCGCTTTTCCAGGACTACCGCCGGCCCAATGCGGCTGCCGGCGGTAGTCCTGCCCCAATTGCGTGCCGTTTCTGCGGAAAAAAAAAAAACCTGCAGAAGTGGCTTGCGCCACGGTAAGCCAGCGGTAATTGGGCATCACTGCGTGCTGCCTGGTTACCACCAGGTTAGCGCGGGAGCCCTTATCACTACCTTGATAGGTGATGGTAAGGGCTCTCCGCCACATGGCCACACGGTAAGAGTTCTCTCACCGCATGGTCATTTTTTTTTTTGGGGGGGGGGGGGGGCTTTTACCGGCTGCAGAAAAAGGGCCCTGATTCATGGGAAAAACGGCCCCTGCCGCTACCGCAGGGCCCTTTTTCACACAGCTTAGTAAATTTACCCTAAGCTTATTTATTTGTTTTTGTTACATTTGTACCCTGCGCTTTCCCACTCATGGCAGGCTTAATGCGGCTTACATGGGGCAATGGAGGGTTAAGTGACTTGCCCAGAGTCACAAGGAGCTGCCTGTGCCTGAAGTGGGAATCAAACTCAGTTCCCCAGTTGGCCCTTGCAGATCACCAATGTGGCCGCGCAGGCTTCTGCTTCTGTGAGTCTGACGTCCTGCACGTATGTGCAGGACGTCAGACTCACAGAAACAGAAGCCTGAGCACCCTTCTACATGGAATGTTGCTAGTGGAATAGCAACATTCCATGTAGAATCTCCAATAGTAGCAACATTCCTTGTAGAATCTCCAATAGTATCTATTTTATTTTTGTTACATTTGTACCCTGCGCTTTCCCACTCATGGCAGGCTTAATGCGGCTTACATGGGGCAATGGAGGGTTAAGTGACTTGCCCAGAGTCACAAGGAGCTGCCTGTGGCTGAAGTGGGAATCGAACTCAGTTCCTCAGGACCAAAGTCCACCACCCTAACCCCTAGGCCACGCCTTATAGAATAGCGAGCAGCCGGATGCGTGCACAATTTTTATTTCAGATCTGTTTATTGAGAGAACAACAAGACAGAACCAAAAAGGTACATAAGTACATAAGCACCGCCATACTGGGAAAAGACCAAGGGTCCATCAAGCCCAGCATCCTGTCTCCGACAGCTGCCAATCCAGGCTTCAAGAACCCGGCAACCCTCCCCCCCCAAAAGAAAATAATTAATAATGTTCAATGGACTTTTCTCTCAGGAATCTGTCCAGACCCCCTTTAAAAACTCAAACAGCACAGAAGGCTCCTTGTCACATACAAACAAAATACAGTTGTTCCTCCAACTGAAACCCCTCCCCCCCCCCCCCCCCCCCCCCCACGAAATTTTTTTTTACAACAGTCCGATTAAGTGGAAAGCAATAAAACAACACCATTCACTCCTTTCCTCTACTAGGTGTATACATGTGATTCAGAATCAAGGGGTCCTTTTGCAAAGCCATGGTAAAAAGTGGCCTGAGGTAGTGTGGGCGCATTCTTAAGGTACGCGCTGGGCCATTTTTTACTGCGGTTGGGAACTCCATGATGCGACTGCACCTTCAGTATTGCGTTCAGTTCTGGTCACCGTATTTCAAAAAAAATATACAGGCTAAAGAAGTTAGGGCTTTTCAGCTTGGAAAACATGAAGGGAGAAATGATTGAGATCTACAAAGTCTATGGGACACTCAAGGAAGTCATGTGGAAATACTTTTAAAACAAATAGGAGGAAATATTTTTTCACTCAGTGAATAGTTAAGCTCTGGAACTCTTTGCCGGAGGATGTGGTAACAGTGGTTAGTGTATCTGGGTTTAGAAAAGGTTTGGACAAATTCCTGAAGGAAAAGTCCATAGTCTGCTGTTTAGACAAGCATGGGAAGCAACTGCTTGCCCTGGGATTTGTAGTATGGAATGTTGCTACCTTTTGAGATTCTGCATGGATTCGTGTCACTCTTTAGGATTCCACAATCTTGCTATTCTTTGGGGTTCTACATGGAATGATGCCACGATTTGGGTTTCTGCCAAGTATTTGTGACCTGGCTCGGCCACTGTTTTGGAAAACAGGATACTGGGCTAGATGGACCATTGGTCTGACCCAGTATGGCTACTCTTATGTTAAATGTGACTGAGAAAAGTTTACAATTTACATCTCCTTTTTTTTTTCAATCCCACTACTGAGGTCCTTAAAACTTTAATTAACTTTCTATAAGCCCAGTTTCATTTGCCGTGAAAAATAAATTTCTGAAATAGGTGAAATTAACTTGATCAGAAAGGCGGTATAGGGCAAGAATACTGTGGACACAGGTTATAGATAATTGCAGCAATAAAAATATTCAAATAACAGTGTTCATTATTTCATAGTGTGCTACTTAAAATGTCAACGCAATACACATTAAAACATCTTAATAGACAGCATAGGCTGTAAGCGAAGATTGAACATATAAGGACTTTGTATCAAAGGGGCCCTTTTACTAAGCCGTATAGGCGTGCACCCAATTTTGAGTTACCACCCAGCTACTGCGTAGTCCTTGCGGTAATTTCATTTTTGACACTCATCCGCTACCCGTGCTGGAAAATATTTTTATTTTCTGGCGCTTGGGCATTGTCAGGTTGTCAGGTTCAGAGCCCGCGGGGCCGGGCTCTGGAGCAAACGTGAGCCCTTGGGCTGCTGACGAGGAGCGACAGCAGCAGGCAAAACCCACCAACCAACGCTGGGCAAGCACACCGACACCGGCAGGGACTGCAGGCACCGCCCAGCGAGCCGGAACACATTGGACTGGAGCACATTGGACTGGTCCGCACAGCTTCACCTGCGCTTAGCTACTAAGCCCCCCAGAAGTTGAGCTCCTGGGTTCGAGTAGCCGGCAGGACTTACTGGATACCGGATGACACAGGGACCAGGACTGGAAACAGAAGTACTCCTAAACCTAAACTGATCTACGTGCTCCCAAGCCCTAAACCAGCAGGAGTGTTCCTAACAGTAAACAGGAGCTCCTAATCCCTGCTCAAGAAAGGGACTTCCTAAGCCCTAAACTAACAGAGCAGGGAACTAAACACAAAGCTAACACAGGTGCTACTAAGCACCAAGCTACAAGCAGAGCTTTACACTAATAAGCTAAACACAGAACTAACCAGCTCCCTAAGCACTGCTCTAGCAAGCTAGATACAACTAACAAGGTGCTTCCTAAGCACTACTCTGGCAAGCAACCAGAAGAGCTCCTAGCACTAAAAGGGAAGACAGGGGAGCCACAAGGAAAAAACAGGGAAGCTAACACATAAGCCAAAAGTGCTTCTAAAGCACCAAACACCAACAGCAAAGACTGCAATAGCACAAACACCAGAAGTACTTCTAACAGCAAACTCTGCAGTGTTCCTAACAACACCAAACCCTGAAGTACTTCTATCAGCAACAGAGCTTCCAAAGCCCTACACACAGCAATGCTTCCAAAACCAAGAGGGAAAAGCAGGAAAGCTAAACACACAAACACCAGTGCACACTGCACTAACACTAACCTGGACCTTAGCAAAAGCAAGCAGGGAAACTAGACACAAAGTCAGAAGTGCACACTGCACCACCCTACCTAAAGCAAACACCACCGTTGCAAAGGCCCTGAAGAAAACAACACCACTTCCTTATCAAGGCCCTCCCTGATGATGTCACACTCCCTAGACCTAGGCAAAAGCACATTGACCCAGAGAGGCCCAACCCACACCAATGCAAAACCGTGAAACACTTGAAGCCAGTACACCCAAAGAGAGGTAGAGCAACTCAGGCAACACACACACAGGTGCAGTATAGTGAAACAATTAGAGCCATGCTGCTGGAAGCTGCCAGCACAGAGAGACAGAGCCTTCTCAGAAAGGACAGAGAAAAGAAACAGAAGCCAGCTAAGAAGCTGACCCCCAGGAAAGAGGTAAGGTTGAGAGGGGTTCTGACCCAATCATAACAGCACCTCCCCCTCAAGGCTCCCATGTCCCCACGGGAGCTCCAGGTCTCAAAAGACAATTTAGGTCTCCATGGGTAGCTGTGATGAAATCTCCCAATGGGTTTCACAACATAAATCTGGGCGGCTGGGCAGGACGTGACAAGTACATCTGGAACTAGGAAACCAGAATGGCTTTGGCCGCCACGAGGCTCTTTAGAACGGCTGCTAGGCAGGATCAGAGTCTTGGATGCAACAAGTGGAGTTCTATTCAACAGGAACCATCTCCTGAAGGAGTCCACAACTTCCTTGACTTCCTGGCACTCCACTGTAGCAGCCAGAACTGGGCTAGAGCCCACACCCATCCTGGAATCTGAAGCCAGACAGGAACTCGAACTGGACTTCAGACTAGACCTTGCCCCTTGGCTGGAGCTGGAACTCAGAAGGAGTTCAACATCTTGGCTAAAATGGGAACTCGGAGTAGACTCAGCATCTTGCCTGAGACTGCAACCTGGTCCGGCCTCAGCATCTTGGCCGGAACTGCCACTCAACTCAGACTCAGCATCTTGGCTGGACTTGGTACTCAGCATAGACTCAGCATCTCGGCTGGCACTGGAACTCGCTCCAGACTCAGCATCTTGGCCGGAACTGCAACTTGACCCGGACTCAGCCTCTTGACCGTGACTGCAACTTGACCCAGACTCAGCATCTTGCCTGGGACTGGAACTCCAACTTGACCCGGACTCAGCATCTTGGCTGGGACTGCAACTTGACCCGGACTCAGCATCTTGGCCGGGACGGCAACTCTCACCGGACTCAGCATCTTGGCCGGGACTGTAACTTGACCCAGACTCTGCATCTTGCCTGGGACTGTAACTCAATTCTGATTCGGCATCTCGGCTGAACTCTGCACTCGGTGCAGACTCAGCACTCATCATGAACTCATCATCTCGGCTGGGCTCTGCACTCGGTGTAGACTCAGCACTCATCGTGGACTCATCATCTCGGCTGGGCTCTGCACTCGGTGCAGACTCAGCACCCATCGTGGACTCATTATCTCGGCTGGGCTCTGCCCTCAGTGCAGACTCAGCACTCATCGTGGACTCATCATCTCGGCTGGACTCTGCACTCGGTGTAGACTCAAAATCCCGGCTGGGACTGCAACTCGATCCAGACTCAGCATCTCGACTGGAACTGCAACTCGATCCAGACTCAGCATCTTGACTGGAACTGCAACTCGATCCAGACTCAGCATCTTGACCGGAACTGCAACTCAATCCAGACTCAGCATCTTGACTGGAACTGCAACTCGATCCAGACTCAGCAGCTTGACTGGAACTGCAACTCGATCCAGACTCAGCATCTTGACTGGAACTGCAACTCGATCCAGACTCAGCACCTTGACTGGAACTACCACTCGATCCAGACTCAGCATCTTGGCTGCCACTGCTGCAACTCGCTCCGGACTCAGCATCTTGGCTGTCACTGCTGCAACTCGCTCCGGACTCAGCATCTGGGCTGGAACTCAAAACAGACTCAGGCACTGGGCTGGAACTCAGTGTGGACTCAGAAGCTTGGCAGACAAAGCCCTTCAGGCTGGACTCAGAAGTTTGTCGGGAAAAATCAGGAAGCCACCTTCTTTCAGCTTGGGCTTCAGGAGTATCCTGCAGGGTTGGCTCCGAGAGGAGTTGGAAGCGGTAAAAGAACAGCTTGGTAGAGGGATCAATAACAGAAACTGGGTTTTCTTCGAACCCAAGCCAGGAGACACGCTTTCTCTCTGCGGCAGCTTCAGGGGTATCCTTTAAGGCTGGATCAGACAGAAGTGCAACCCGGTAATCCTGGAGTGTCAGAAACGGATCCAGATCAAAAATGGGGTTGGAACTGGGATCCAAACTGGTACTAGGAGGCTTGGTTTGAAGCGCCACTTGAACTGGATGCAGAGACTTGGCTTGAAGCGCTGCTTGGACTGGAATCGGAGACTCGGTCAAAAGCATCCCTCGGACTGGACTCAGAGACTCGACTGGAAGCGCCACTTGAACTGGGATAGGAGGCTCGGTTCGAAGCGCCCTCTGGACTGGACTCGGAGGCTCGGTCAGAAGCATCCCTCGGACTGGACTCAGAGGCTTGAGTGGAAGCGCCTCTTGAACTGGCATCGGAGGCTCGGTCAGCAGCGTCCCTCGGACTGGACTCTGAAGCTTGGCTGAACGCGCTGCTCGGACTGGATTCAGAGGCTTGTCTGGGCGCTCTGCTTGAATGGGACTGGACCCCTGCTGGGCCCAGAGCATGGAATTCCCAAGACGTCTCCTCTCAGCGACAGCTTCAGGAGTATCCCACAAAGCTGGATTCAAGACCAGGCTGCGGCGATATTCAGCGAGCGTGATAAAAGGGTCCATATCTGAAACTGGGTTTTCAGTGATTCCAAGCCACCGGACACGTTTTCTCTCAGCTGCCGCTTCAGGGGTCTTCTTCAAAACAGGATGAGACAAAAGTTTCCCACGATACTGACGAAGAGTCATAGAAGGATCAAGAACAACGATGGAGCTGGACCCCAGCTGGGTCAGCTGGGCGGGGGTTCTTGCCGGGCTCATGGCCTTTGCAATCTGTCAGGTTCTCAGGTTCAGAGCCCGCGGGGCCGGGCTCTGGAGCAAACGTGAGCCCTTGGGCTGATGACGAGGAGCGACAGCAGCAGGCAAAACCCACCAACCAACGCTGGGCAAGCACACCAACACCGGCAGGGACTGCAGGCACCGCCCAGCGAGCCGGAACACATTGGACTGGAGCACATTGGACTGGTCCGCACAGCTTCACCTGCGCTTAGCTACTAAGCCCCCCAGAAGTTGAGCTCCTGGGTTCGAGTAGCCGGCAGGACTTACTGGATACCGGATGACACAGGACCAGGACTGGAAACAGAAGTGCTCCTAAACCTAAACTGATCTACGTGCTCCCAAGCCCTAAACCAGTAGGAGTGTTCCTAACAGTAAACTGACAAAAAGGACTTCCTAAGCCCTATACTAAACAGGAGCTCCTAATCCCTGCTCAAGAAAGGGACTTCCTAAGCCCTAAACTAACAGAGCAGGGAACTAAACACAAAGCTAACACAGGTGCTACTAAGCACCAAGCTACAAGCAGAGCTTTACACTAATAAGCTAAACACAGAACTAACCAGCTCCCTAAGCACTGCTCTAGCAAGCTAGATACAACTAACAAGGTGCTTCCTAAGCACTACTCTGGCAAGCAACCAGAAGAGCTCCTAGCACTAAAAGGGAAGACAGGGGAGCCACAAGGAAAAAACAGGGAAGCTAACACATAAGCCAAAAGTGCTTCTAAAGCACCAAACACCAACAGCAAAGACTGCAATAGCACAAACACCAGAAGTACTTCTAACAGCAAACTCTGCAGTGTTCCTAACAACACCAAACCCTGAAGTACTTCTATCAGCAACAGAGCTTCCAAAGCCCTACACACAGCAATGCTTCCAAAACCAAGAGGGAAAAGCAAGAAAGCTAAACACACAGTCACCAGTGCACACTGCACTAACACTAACCTGGACCTTAGCAAAAGCAAGCAGGGAAACTAGACACAAAGTCAGAAGTGCACACTGCACCACCCAACCTAAATCAAACACCACCGTTGCAAAGGCCCTGAAGGAAACAACACCACTTCCTTATCAAGGCCCTCCCTGATGATGTCACACTCCCTAGACCTAGGCAAAAGCACATTGACCCAGAGAGGCCCAACCCACACCAATGCAAAACCATGAAACACTTGAAGCCAGTACACCCAAAGAGAGGTAGAGCAACTCAGGCAACACACACACAGGTGCAGTATAGTGAAACAATTAGAGCCATGCTGCTGGAAGCTGCCAGCACAGAGAGACAGAGCCTTCTCAGAAAGGACAGAGAAAAGAAACAGAAGCCAGCTAAGAAGCTGACCCCCAGGAAAGAGGTAAGTTTGAGAGGGGTTCTGACCCAATCATAACAGGCATTTTACGCACGTTCACCATTACCGCCCGTTTACTGCGTGAGACCTTACCGCTATATCAATGGCTGGCGGTAAAGTCCCAGACCCAAAATGGACATGTGGCAATTTTCATTTTGATACATAGCCATTTTTGGCAGTCTGTAAAAAAGGCCTTTTTTTACAGACTGCGCTAAAAAATGATTCTGCGCGCACCCAAAACACGGGTCTACAGTACCGCAGGCCATTTTTCAGCATGCCTTTGTAAAAAGGCCCCTCCCTGCTTTGAAAATGAGCCCCACAGACATATATGACAGAGTAACAGCAGTTAGATAGAAATACGGGTGACTAATGAGGAAAATTTTACGTGAAGTCAGAAAAGGCGCAGGAAAAGGATCTCAGTTAGAGTAGGAGTGGATAAGCAGGTCCCACTGCAGTTTGTATAGCTGGTGTTAGTCCTTGTGTGCTTATGTGATTAGCTGGTTAGTTGCTTCTTCCATTAAAGGCTTAGGAGAAGAGCCAAGCTTTCACCAGGGTGCTCAGTTGGCAGCTATTTACATAACAAAAATGTCTATTATGGAAGATAAAAAGTAATTTTGTCAAGAACAAGTCAGTACAAAGAAAACTCCCCACAGAACACAAGCTCCAGTTGTGACCAAAAATGGCTACAGTTGCCAGACCAGCATTACTAGCATGCCTAGAAGATGTATTTGGAAGTCTGCCATCATTATGTGCTGTTGCTCACCCAGGATGTGAAATCACTGGTGAAGTAGTGGTGTGTTCCTTATTTGATTCAATAGAATACTTTGAAAGTGCGGAACAACTGATGGAAGAATGTTCATCTGATGTACCTGTGGAAGGAGAATGGTCTACATTCAGATCCATGTCAGTTCAAGAAATACAGGGGTCCTTTTACCAAGGTGCGCTGAAAAAAAAGGCCTGCGCTGGTGTAGATGCGTGTATTGGACACGCGCGGGTCCATTTTTCAGCACACCTGCAAAAAAAAGGTCTCTTCTTTATGACCGAAAATGGACGTGCGGCAAAATCAAAAATTGACGCACGTTCATTTCGGGCCTGAGACCTTACTGCCACCCACTGACTTAGTGGTAGTCTCTTGTGTTAACCGAGTGGTCATCGTCAGCACATGAGCACTACCGGCCAAATTAGCGCCGCACTCCGGAAATTTTCCAGCATGCGTGGTGGACGCATGTAAAAAATGAAATTACCGCCCAGGACACGTGGTAGCCAGACGGTAGTTCCAAACGTATCATTATGTTCTTTGGATTTCTGTCCTTCTATTTCATATAGAAATCTTCCTTTGAGTTTCATAAATTGATTACTTTACTGGGTTAATCTGACATTGGATCAAGGATGGTTTTCACTGTCTATGGGAGATATTGTTTTAACTCCAATTCCCAAGCTTGTTGGTTCAGACTTATCTCAGGTTGCTAATTTTAGAACAATTGTAAACCAGGGGCATAGCCAGACACCCAATTTTGGGTGAGCCTGAGCCTAAGATGGGTGGGCAGAAGAACTCCACCCTGTCCCACAAGTGATTTTGTCTCTTCCTCTCTCGCCTGCATGACATATGGGCTCTCAAACATCCCCCCTCCCCCGCATACCTTTTAAGTAGCAGATTTTCTCCGTCAGTGAGCAGCAACTAATACACACAGCTCATGTTGGTCCCACAGCCTTCCCTCTGATGCAACTTCCTGTTTCCGCATAGGCGGGAATACATCAGAGGGAGGGCTGTGGGGTCGGTGCGAACAGTGCATATCAGTTGCTGCTTTCTGCAGGTGAAGATCTGCTATTTACAAAGTATGCAGGAGGGACAGTTGTTGGGAGTTTTTGGCTGGTGGGGCTTGGGGATCCCTGCCAGCCACAACATAGGTGTGCTGCTACTGGGTGGGCCTGGGCGCACTTGGGCCCACTCTTGGCTACAAAGAAAAACCACACGGAGTGTGGAGGTGCACTTGATCCCCAGAGGACAAAAGGGAGAAAACAGAAAAGGGGTGGGGAAAATAGGCTCTATTCAAACAATGGGGGAGACGTATGGATTAGTTAAAACAATGATATTTATTATGAATAGGTGACTCAACACAGCCGTGTTTCGGCGCCGTAGCGCCTTCCTCAGGAGTCTTCCGGAAGTGTTTCAGTCTTTAAGGTGATTGGCACACTGGGAAAAAAACACTAAGGAATACACAATCCTTTCTTCCAAAGGAGTAGGGTTACCATTTTGTGTCCTCTGAAAAAGAGGACACATGTCACGCCCCCTACCCCGCCCCCGCCTCATGCCCCGCCCCTGCCACGCCCCCTTCAGGTCCGGGCCACGCCCCCTTCAGGTCCGGGTTCCGCCCCTATCCCCCCCCCCGTCACATAGTCCCCTCCCCCCCATCACATACCCCCCCTCACTTACTGTCTAGCCCTGGTGGTCTAGTAGCGTCTTCTCTTCGGGGCAGGAAAGAGCCCCCTCTTTCCTGCCCGGAGCGCTGCCTCCCCTGTCTATCATCCTTCTCGGTCTGGCTGGGGATTCAAAATGGCCACCGAGAGTTGAAGCGGCCTCGCGAGAGTTCAACTCTCGGCGGCCATTTTGAATCCCCAGCCAGACCGAGAAGGATGATAGACAGGGGAGGCAGTGCTCCGGGCAGGAAAGAGGGGGCTCTTTCCTGCCCCGAAGACGTCACTAGACCACCAGGGAACATGGTAAGGAAGGGGAGGGGAGGGGAGGGGACGGGAGACCACGCGCCGATCGCCCGCCCACACGCCCACCGCACGCACGCGCCTGCCCGCACCCGCGCCCACGTTTGTCCAGAAATCCGGACAAACGTGGGCGGGGGCAAAATCCGCCGGACGCCCCGGACATGCCCTCAAATAGAGGACATGTCCGGGGAAATCCGGACGTATGGTAACCCTACAAAGGAGTATTCAATGGTTAGATGGGTAACACTCAGGAAGATAATAGCATAAGGGAATGCACAGTTCCTTCTTAACAGCGAGCAAATGGCGATGCAAAAATCTCGAGAATATTGCAATCTTGAATCAGGAGTTATGTCTTCAATTTGGACCATGCAAAACAGGAAGAAGGGTTAGCTGCTGTTAGGCTATAAAAGGGTCCTTGGCAAGATAAAGCTTTATTAGTACCTGCAAACCATAACACAGACAACTAGTATTTGTCTTGAGTGGAAACATGGATGTGGTATTGTAAATCATTTTATTTAACAACAGAAGAGCTAGTTTTCTATTTGTTACATATAATGAGTCTTAGCCTGAAGCAACACACCAATTTAATTTTGGGTGGTGGTGGGGAACTTCCCATTCCGTTAATTCAAGAGCTGTATCTGTTGAGCAATAATCCAGTAGGGTGTGCAGTTTACTGTAACTGTGTGCCTTAGGTGTAAGAGGTTTAGCTGAAACTCCCTGGGCCATCAATATGCAAATATGCAAGACTTCCGACTCCAGTCTTCAGTATGGAATCACAAATTCTGACTGATATTTGCTAAATTGCCATGATTTTTTTTATAGCAGTCATACTCATCTGTGTGGTCTGATAAAAACGAATTTGCATGATGGAACAGACAGGAATGAACATTATGAGGCTACAGCAGGGCTTCCCACACCTTTCCTTGGCACCTCACGACTGCTTGGCTTTTCAGATTATCAACAAGGAATGCACATGTCAGATAAATTTACATACATGGATAATCTAGTACATGCACTTTAATATCATGAGTCGGTTCACGCTTTCCAAAAATACTAGGACGAGGGGGCATGCGATGAAACTACAGTGTAGTAAATTTAAAACAAATCGGAGAACATTTTTCTTCACTCAACGCATAATTAAACTCTGGAATTCGTTGCCGGAGAACGTGGTGAAGGCGGTTAGCTTAGCAGAGTTTAAAAAGGGGTTGGACGGTTTCCTAAAGGACAAGTCCATAAACCACTACTAAATGGACATGGGAAAAATCCACAATTCCAGGAATAACATGTGTAGAATGTTTGTACATTTGGGAAGCTTGCCAGGTGCTCTTGGCCTGGATTGGCCGCAATGTGGGATCACAAGGAGGAAAAAGCCTCAAAAAGCTCCCAGCTAGATAAAGCAATGGGAGCAGGGCTTCCTTTCTCCGTCAAGTGAAGAGCAGAGTTTTCACATTTTTGACCATTAGACTCCGATGCAGGCAAACGAAATGCTGGCCCACCGTTGGTCTTGGTCTGTTTTTTGAGATAAGACAAGAAAGGAAGAACTATACAAGTTAAGTACTATATGGGCACAGTATAACGCTTGAAAACCTGTGATGTTTTGTAAGAGCTGTTCTTTTTTACAAGGAGGTTTTTTGGGCCAATGATGAAGTAGCCCTGCTCCTGTTTGCTTTTTCTAGCCAGGAGCTTCTTGAGGCTTTTGCTTCCTTGCGATCCTACAGTGCTCATAAGTTGAGTTCTGTAGGAGAACCCCTTTGTTTTTGTTTATATTTGTGGGTTCCCTAGGACAGATTTAGGATGTACACATTAACTCAGCAGTTCTTTTCCTAACAATGTCACCATATTTGTCACATTTATTTAATATATTTAGTAGGATTTATCTACCGCCTTTTTGGATGTCTCAGCGCCATCTCAAACTAAGCATGACCAAGACTGAGCTTCTTATCTTTCCCCCTAAACCAACCTCTCCTCCCCCTCCCCCCATTCTCTATTTCTGTGGATAACACTCCCATCCTTCCTGTCTCATCAGCTCGTAACCTTGGGGTCATCTTCGACTCCTCCCTCTCCTTCTCTGCACATATTCAACAGACTGCTAAAACCTGTCGTTTTTCTCTATAATATCAGCAAAATTCGCCCTTTCCTTTCTGAGCACGCTACCAGAACCCTCATCCACATTCTTATCACCTCTCGCTTAGACTATTGCAACTTGCTTCTCACAGGTCTCTCACTTAGCCATCTCTCTCCTCTTCAATCAGTTCAAAATTCTGCTGCACGACTAATATTCCGCCAGTGTCGTTATGCTCATATTAGCCTTCTCTTCAAGTCACTTCACTGGCTTCCTATCCATTTCCGCATATAGTACAAACTCCTCTTATTGACCTATAAGTGCATTCACTCTGCAGCTCTTCAGTACCTCTCCACTCCCATCTCTCCCTACATTCCTCCCCAGGAACTTCGTTCACTGAGTAAATCTCTCTTATCTGCACCCTTCTCCTCCACTGCTAACTCCAAACTCTGTTCCTTTTATCTTGCTGCACCATATGCCTGGAATAGACTTCCTGAGCCGGTACGTCAAGCTCCATCTCTGGCCGTCTTCAAATCTAAGCTAAAAGCCCACCATTTTGATGCTGCTTTTATCTCCTAACCCTTATTCACTTGTTCAGAACCCTTATTTTACCATCCTCACTTTAATATTCCCTTATCTCTTGTTTGTCCTGTTTGTCTGGCCTAATTAGATTGTAAGCTGTGTCGAACAGGGACTGTCTCTTCATGTTCAAGTGTACAGCACTGTGTACGTCTAGTAGCGCTTTAGAAATGATAAGTAGTAGTAGTAGTTTTTGAAGGAATTCTCTCAAGGTGGTGTACAGCAAGAATAAGTCAAATATAAGCAATAGACAATTACAGCAGTAAAATTATTCAAATAACAGTATGGTTTATTTATACTTGCTATACCACCATACATAACTGGTAGATCAAAAAGAGTCAGAAAGAAACTACAGCGCCATTAGACAGGAAAGAAAATCATTCCAGGTCAACATACTTCTGAGTTAGAAGGGAAGGGGGCCAGGTAAGGGCAGTGGACAAAAGGAAAGAAAATAGGAATAAACCGCAAGGCATGATGGAACAGCCAAACTGTCCTAATCTAGAGAAAAAGCCTTTTTGAAGAGCCGTGCTTTCAATAACCCATTATTATTGTGTTGCCCAGCTTGTTAGCTTCTCGAATTTCCGATAACATTTCTACATCCGTCTGTTCATCCTGGCCAGGCGGACGGTAGTACACTCCTTTCGCTATCCTTTTCCCCTTTACACATGTAAAATGCATAGGGATCCCAAAATGTATTTGATTCAAGGCCCTCCTTAACATACAGTGCTACCTCTCCACCAATTCTACTACTACTACTACTTAACATTTCTAGAGCGCTATTAGGGTTAGGCAGCGCTGTACAAAATAAACAAAGAAGGATGGTCCCTGCTCAAATGAGCTTACAATCTAAAGGACGAAATGTCAAGTTGGGGCAGTCTAGATTTCCTGGGTAGAGGTGTAGAGGTTAGTTGCCGAAAGCAACATTGAAGAGGTGGGCTTTAAGCAGAGATTTGAAGATGGGCAGGGAGGGGGCCTGGCGTATGGGCTCGGGGAGTTTGTTCCACGCGTGGGGTGAGGCGAGGCAGAAAGGGCGGAGCCTGGAGTTGGCGGTGGTGGAGAAGGGTACTGAAAGGAGGGATTTGTCTTGAGAGCGGAGGTTACGGGTAGGAACGTAAGGGGAGGAGGGTTGAGGGGTAAGGAGGGGCTGCAGATCGAGTACATTTGTACAATCCACCCTATCGCTACGATATAATTTGTACCCTGGTATGACAGTGTCCCACTGGTTATCCTCCTTTCACCAGGTCTCAGATATTCCTATTATATCTCATTTTTTCATTTAGTGCAATATATTCTAACTCTTCCATCTTATTTCTTGGGCTTCCGGCATTCGCATATAAACATTTCAAATTATGTTTGTTGTACCTATTTACATCATGCTCAGTACTTGACTGTATTAGTTTGCAATCTTTTGTCTGATTTTTATTTAAGGACAGCTGATCTAATGTGGAGTGGAGGAGTGGCCTAGTGGTTAGGATGGTGGACTTTGGTCCTGAGGAACTGAGTTTGATTCCCACTTCAGGCACAGGCAGCTCCTTGTGACTCTGGGCAAGACACTTAACCCTCAGTTGCCCCAGGTACAAATAAGTACCTTTATGCAATATATAAGCCACATTGAGCCTGCCATGAGTGGGACAGTGTGGTAATGTAACAAAAAAAAAAATAAATAAAAGTTTGAAAGTTTTAAAAAATTGCTCAGCACGGAGAAGAACGGGAAGGGAGTTCCATCAAATGAAGTAGAAATCGCGATGCCTAGTGAATTCTTGGTGCGCATCTCTTGAGTTAGGAAGAACGAGACGAAAATCCTTAAGAGAGCGAAGTAAATGAGCTGGGGAATAGGGGACTGTGAGGTGTCAGATTTTTGGGGGTGGTTTTGAGAACATATCAAAGAGAAAAATTCTCCGGTCAATATTCAGCCATGGGCAGGGAACTTTTTTTTTTTTTTAATGCTAACCGTCACTGGCTTATTTTCACACAGATATTCAGTTCGGACCCATGCTACGGCTCTGGCATTGAATATCTGAGGCCGTGGAGGCACCCAGAAGTCAAGCAGATGTGGCCAGTATTCAGTGGCATAACTACAATACCTAACTATTAAAAGTTAGGACTGTCTTTTCTGCAGTCCAACTTTCCCAGTTACAGTGGCGTGCTGGTAAATGTTTAACTATGGCTCTCTCTCCAATAAAACCTCAAAAACTGTATATATGAATGTACCGTATGTAACTTTATTATATATTTTATTGGTACAAAGGACATGTGTAGCAACCAATTTACATATAATATTAAAACATATAACATTCTTTACTGTAGATTCCGTATGGCCTAGTGGTTAGGGTGGTGGACTTTGGTCCTGGGGAACTGAGAAACTGAGTTCAATTCCCACTTCAGGCAACTCCTTGTGACTCTGGGCAAGTCACTTAACCCTCCATTGCCCCATGTAAGCCGCATTGAGCCTGCCATGAGTGGGAAAGCGCAGGGTACAAATGTAACAAAAATAAAATAGATACTATTGGAGATTCTACATGGAATGTTGCTATTCCACTAGCAACATTCCATGTAGAAGGCTGCGCAGGCTTCTGTTTCTGTGAGTCTGACGTCCTGCACGTACGTGCAGGACGTCAGACTCACAGAAGCAGAAGCCTGCGCGGCCACATTGATGATCTGCAAGGGCCGACTTCTACAGAAGCAGAAGCCTGCGCGGCCACATTGGTGATCTGCAAGGGCCGACTTCTACATGGAATGTTGTGCAGGCAGCTCCTTATGACTCTGGGCAAGTCACTTAACCCTCCATTGCCCCATGTAAGCCGCATTGAGCCTGCCATGAGTGGGAAACAGGGTACAAATGTAACAAAAATAAAATAGATACTATTGGAGATTCTACATGGAATGTTGCTATTCCACTAGCAACATTCCATGTAGAAGGCTGCACAGGCTTCTGTTAGGATGTCAGACTCACAGAAGCAGAAGCCTGCGCAGCCACATTGGTGATCTGCAAGGGCCGACTTCTACATGGAATGTTGCTAGTGGAATAGCAACATTCCGTGTAGAATCTCAAATAGTAGCAACAGTGGAGGCGTGGCCTAGTGGTTAGGGTGGTGGACTTTGGTCCTGGAGAACTGAGGAACTGAGTTCAATTCCCACTTCAGGCACAGGCAGCTCCTTGTGACTCACCCTTCATTGCCCCATGTAAGCCGCATTGAACCTGCCATGAGTGGGAAAGCGTGGGGTACAAATGTAACAAAAAAAAAAATGCTGTGGTTGATTTTTGCCGTATTCTGGTATCTGTAGCCAACCTATGTTTGCTATTCATCCACGGTTTAACAAATGGAGTTGCATCCCGATCTGCTAAAACTTTTCCCAATACATTTATTGACATTAAATGTGATATATTAGACCTGCAAATCAGGGAGAAGAGATGAATCTTGAGAAGGGATGACAAGATGGCATGGAGTCTTGGGGGCGTTCTGGGATACTGGTGGGTCCAGATGGACACAAGAGAAAAATTGTTCCAAAACTAAGGATGAGCTTTGAAAAGTTGAAAAGGATATCATCTCTACATATAAAGAAAACCAACATTTTGGTCTAAGAACACACCAATAAGTGTATGACTACGAGCCTCTCAGTGACCCCCTGACCTGCCCGGAGTCCTCCAAGATGTCCAAGTCCCACCTCCTCTTCCCCCTTCAATAATTCAGTGCACCCACACGTGCTCTCTGCCTGGGTTGATGCAGCAAGCCTCACCCTGACACAGCATGGGCCAGATGCACGCGGAAGACGCCACACGCGTGCATCAGTAGATCAGGTGACCTTTGACGCTGCTGGCCTGTGCATGCATCAGTGTGAACCGTGCTGCAACAGCCCGGGCAGAGAGCAAGTACAGCTGTGCTGAATTATTGAAGGGAGGAGAGAGTGGCACTTGGGTGTCTTGGAGGACTCTGGGTCAGGTAGGTGGTGACTGAGAGGCTCAGACACTCCTGAACCCCATGGACCTGCAGGGGATTCCCACAGACTCCTGCAAACCTCATTCCCATGCAGCAGATTGCAAAATTTGTGGAAACTTAACAACCGGCTCTCGCGATATGGCTCCAGCACCCCACTGTCCGGTTACATATATGGACACTGGTACTGCTCCTGGCTCCACCTTTACTTTGCCCCCGGACCATTCCGATCATGCCCGGACAGTTCCACAGTGGGCAGAACTGATATTCAGTGGCACTGCCCAGTTAAGTATTGGTGGCTGGCCAGCTCAGTGTGGTTTAAGTGGGCACGATCCTCTCCTGCCCGCTTAAACCACACTGAATATTGACCTGTCTGAAGCAGATTCCCAATCTGCCAAAAGCCACTGCAGGGTTTTTCGAATCCACTTTTGATTTCTTGAAATATGGAAGAGGATTTTCGAAAGGACATCCAGGTCAGAATTGGAACGTCCTTCTCACAGCGTCCAGAAAATCCATCCATCTCACAGCCATTTTCAAACAGGAAATAGGTCGGGGTTTCCTGTGTGAAAATGTGTGAGAATATCCAAAACGAGCAGCCATTTTACAAACGGAAAAGTCCAAATTATGAACGCCAAAAGTCCAGGGAAAATTACATCTGTTTAGCAACATTTGTATATAAATGGCCACACAGATATTCTTGCAGAGCAGAGGGGCAGCCTAGTGGTCAGTGCAGTGGACTGTAAACCAGGGCGTCCAGATTCATTTCCCCCTACAACTCTTTTAAATACTGAGCCCTCCAGGAATGGGGAAATACCTACTATACCAGACTGTAAACCACCTCAATAGCATTCTGGCTTGCAGGTGTTATAAATATTTAGGTACTAGTAAAAAAGCCCCGTTTCTGATGCAAATGAAACGGGGGCTAGCAAGGTTTTCTTCTGTGTGCATGTGGGAGTGTGTGTCCCTGCCCTCTGCCCTCTCTCCCCTCCCCCCTCTGAGTCCTTCACTGCTTTGCTGTGTTTTCCTTCACTGACTGTTTGTGTTACAGAGAGGGCGGGGCAGACACTCATGGGGAAACCGGATATCTCTCCCCCTTCACACTTCCGGCTGGAGGCTTCATAGAACGTTGGTGTTGCCTTTTATATAGAGAGATGGTAGGTATATGTCGGTTTCTAGAGGGCTCACAATTTAGAGAAAAAAAAGAGCTGAAGTAGAAATTGAACCTGGGCCTCTGCACTAGCCGACAACCAGGTGGGGTTCACACTTTCCACAGAAACGGACACCAACAGAAATTGGGTGGAAAGGAACCAGTATCAAGTGATCAATCACCACATCAAGATAAGATGCTCCAAAAGAAGCCTTTATTGGGACCCAACACAGTCCGTGTTTCGGCTAAAACGCCTTCATCAGGGGTCTTGACAGGCGCCTTATATAACGTACTGTCAATATAGATCCACAAGCAAACCTTGACAAGCGTCTTGTGTAACGTGCTATCAATACAAATGCAAAGGCTAAAAGGCTTCGCTCATTTTGCCTTGCCTCACCCTATGCCTGGAACAGTCTTCCTGAATCCCTACGCCAAGCCCCCTCCTTACCCATCTTCAAATCCTTGCTTAAAGCTCACCTCTTCAATGCTGCATTCGGAACCTAACCTTTACTAAAATGGGGGAATACCTGAGGAAGGAGCTGATGGGCTGGGAGGAAGTACAAGAAGTGGAAGGACAGTGGTCCAGGCTGAAAGAAGCTATAAATAGGGCTACAAACCTTTATGTAAGGAAAGTACATAAAAGCAAGAGAAAAAGGAAACCGATATGGTTCTCCAAGCAAGTGGCTGAGAAAATAAAGGCTAAAGAGTTGGCGTTCCAGAAATACACAAAAACTCAAGAACAGGAACACGGGAAGGAATACCGGAGGAAACTGAAAGAAGCCAAGAGAGAGATACGTCTGGCGAAAGCGCAAGCGGAAGAACAAATGGCTAGAAATGTAAGGAGGGGTGACAAAAATTTCTTCAGGTATATTAGTGAAAGGAGAATGACTAAAAAGGGAATTGTGAGACTAAAAGATACTGCGAACCGCTATGTAGATAGTGATGAAAGAAAAGCAAATTTGCTAAATAGATACTTTTGTTCTGTTTTCACAGAAGAAAATCCTGGAACAGGACTGCGATGGACTGGAAAAAGTACAAATGATAGTGGAGTGGATACAGCATCATTTACAGAAGAGAGTGTGTATGAACAACTTGTAAAGCTAAAGGTGGACAAAGCCATGGACAGGATCCACCCCAGGATATTAAGGGAGCTCAGAGAGGTCCTGGTGGGTCCTCTTAAAGATTTGTTTAATAAATCCTTGGAGACGGGAGATGTTCCGAGGGATTGGAGAATGGCGGAGAATGGTCCCTCTTCACAAAAGTGGTGATAGGGAAGAAGCTGGAAACTACAGGCCGGTAAGCCTCACTTCGGTTATTGGAAAAGTAATGGAAGCGATGCTGAAGGAAAGGATAGTGAATTTCCTGGAAGCCAATAAGTTGCAAGATCCGAGACAACATGGTTTTACCAAAGGGAAATCGTGCCAAACGAATCTCATGGAGTTTTTTGATTGGGTGACAGGAGAATTGAATCAGGGACGAGCTATGGACGTAATCTACTTAGATTTCAGCAAAGCTTTTGACACGGTTCCCCACAGGAGGCTTTTAAATAAACTGGATGGGCTGAAGATAGGACCTAAAGTGGTGAACTGGATTAGGAACTGGTTGACGGACAGACGCCAGAGGGTGGTGGTGAATGGAGTTAGCTCGGAGGAAGGAAAGGTGAGTAGTGGAGTGCCTCAAGGATCGGTGCTGGGGCCGATTCTGTTCAATATATTTGTGAGTGACCTTGCCGAAGGGTTAGAAGGTAAAGTTTGCCTATTTGCGGATGATACTAAGATCTGTAACAGAGTGGACACCCCGGAGGGAGTGGAAAACATGAAAAAGGATTTGAAGAAGCTAGAACAATGGTCTAAGGTCTGGCAATTAAAATTCAATGCGAAGAAATGCAAAGTGATGCACTTAGGGAATAGCAAAGTGATGCACTTAGGGAATAGAAATCCACGGGAGACATATGTGTTAGGTGGCGAGAGTCTGATAGGTTCAGACGGGGAGAGGGACCTTGGGGTGATAGTATCTGAGGATTTGAAGGTGACGAAACAGTGTGACAAGGCGGTGGCTGTATCTAGAAGGTTGTTGGGCTGTATAGAGAGAGGTGTGACCAGCAGAAGAAAGGGGGTGTTGATGCCTCTGTATAAGTCGTTGGTGAGGCCCCATCTAGAGTATTGTGCTCAGTTTTGGAGGCCGTATCTTGCTAAGGATGTAAAAAGAATCGAAGCGGTGCAAAGAAAAGCTACGAGAATGGTATGGGATTTGCGTAACAAGACGTATGAGGAGAGACTTGCTGACTTGAAAATGTATACCCTGGAGGAAAGGAGAAACAGGGGTGATATGATACAGACGTTCAAATATTTGAAAGGTATTAATCCGCAAACGAACCTTTTCCGGAGATACGAAGGCGGTAGAACGAGAGGACATGAAATGAGATTGAAGGGGGGCAGACTCAAGAAAAATGTCAGGAAGTATTTCTTCACGGAGAGAGTGGTGGATGCTTGGAATGCCCTCCCGCGGGAGGTGGTGGAGAGGAAAACCGTAACGGAATTCAAACATGCGTGGGATAAACATAAAGGAATCCTGTTCAGAAGGAAAGGATCCTCAGGAGCTTAACCGAGATTGGATAGCAGAGCCGGTAGTGGGAGGTGGGGCTGGAGGTTGGGAGGCGGGGATAGTGCGGGGCAGACTTATACGGTCTGTGCCAGAGCCAGTGGTGGGAGGCGGGACTGGAGGTTGGGAGGCAGGGATAGCGCTGGGCAGACTTATACGGTCTGTGCCAGAGCCGGTGGTGGGAGGCGGGGATAGTGCTGGGCAGACTTATACGGTCTGTGCCCTGAAGAGCACAGGTACAAATCAAAGTAGGGTATACACAAAAGTAGCACACATGAGTTGTCTTGTTGGGCAGACTGGATGGACCGTGCAGGTCTTTTTCTGCCGTCATCTACTATGTTACTATGTTGCAAACATATAGATTGCCCCAATCTGTCTGACCTATCAGATTAACTGTACATTTTAGATTGTAAGGTCTTCGAGCAGGGACTGTCCTTCCATGTTAAATTGTACAGCGCTGCGTAACCCTAGTAGCGCTTTAGAAATGTTAAGTAGTAGTAGTAGTAGACTTGGGAGGTCTGTGTTGGGTGGGCAGGCCTGGAGGGAAAGTGGCTGGGCGGATGGAGGGGGAGAGTGGCGGCAACCTGGGGGGAGTGGAGGGGGGGAGCAGTGGCTGCGGTGACCTCGGGGGGGGGGGGGGGGTTGGAGGGGGGAGCGGTGATGGCGGCGACCTCGGGGGGGGGGGGGGCGTGGCGGCAAGGGCAGCAGGGGCCGGGCCCCCAGCCCAGTCTCTCAGTGGCCCTCGGTGGAGATGTTGGTGCGTGTGGAGGAAGGGCTGAAGCTGCTCCTGCAACGTTCCAATGTCTCTCACTGCGTTCGTGACGTCAGGAGATGGTTACGGACGCAGGTAGCCTCATTGGAACGTTGGAGGAGCAATATTATAATAGATGAGTCATATTGCATATTAATGACATTAGGAAGTAACCTGTTCCGGGGCAGAGGGAGCATGGAACGAACGAAGGACAGGCGTGCGCAGCACCACTCCAGCGGTGTGCACCCGGGGCGGACCGCAACCACCGCCCCCACCCTAGGAACGCCACTGCTATTCTGACAGGATTTTTGTGTGGGAAACAGAACCTAGGGACATTGTTTTTTTCTGTTTATTTTTAATCTGGAAGACCTTGGTTCAGCCATACTGCTATTGGATTTCACAGCAATGTAAACACTTTTCATAAACTTGGAACAATTCTGCTTCAATCAGCCAGAGGTAGTGCAATTTACTTCAAGAAAAACAGGTTTCCAAGCTACCATACTTCGAAAGTTGGAAACTGGAGTGCTCTTTGAACAGACAATGTTTACTTCTCTTGTATTCATACACCGTTCCCCCTACCCCCCGCTCAATTTGCATGCTCAATTTAATAGAATAATGAGCTAATTAGCACCAATTGGCTTTTCAAAAAGCAATTATTGGCACTAATTAGATTTAATTGGCGTTTATGCGTGATCTGAAAAGGGGACGCAGACATGGAAGGGGCATAGGTGGAACGGGGACATTCCTAAAATTAATTCACGTTGTTATAGAATAACGGGAATACACGCCTAATGTAGGCGTGTACATTTGCACCATGTTTCAGTTGGTGGAAATGACTGCGCCTAAAGTTAGGCACGATTCCCAGGCATAAGCGCTATTCTATTCAACCTTTTCTCACATGAGCACGCAGTATTGGAATACACTGCCACGCAACTTAAGAACAATCAACGAGCAAGCTTCCTTCCGCAGATCATTGAAGACCCATCTTTTCGAAAAGATTTACGGAAAGAACCAAAACACATAAAGTCCACACCTACTGTTCACGAATGCATCACACAGTCACCTCTGAACTCTCATTCCCATAATATCACATCATTCATACCTTCAATCACAGAAAGATATATATCATATGTCTTTATATCGCCCTCTAAGCTCCCATTGTTTCCTTCCAATGTTTCAATGTTTGTGCTCCATTGTTACATTCCTTAACGACACTTCAATTGTTTCGCATAACTCTGCAAAATGTAATCCATAACCAATCTGTAACAAATTGTATTTCCAACATTTAACTCATATTGTAAGCCACACTGAACCCGCAAAAAGGTGGGAAAATGTGGGATACAAATGCAATAAATAAAAAATAAACCGCGCCTAACTTTAAGTGTGGCTTATAGAATAGCACTTTTTTTTGGCACTGAAATTTTTGGCACCGTATATAGCATCTGGTCCTGTATGTCAGTACACAAGTTATGTGTGTGTGTGTGTGTGTGGGGTCCTTTTACTAAGGTGTGCTGAAAAATGGCTTGTGACAGTGTAGGCGTGGGTTTTGGGTGCATGCCGATCCATGTTTTCAGCGCACCTGTAAATAAGGCCTTTTTAAAGTTTTTGCTGAAAATGGACCTGCGGCAAAATCAAAATTGCCGTACATTCATTTTGGTTCTGCAACCTTACCCCCAGCCATTGACCTAGCGGTAAAGTCTCACGCAGTAACGGGGAGGTAATGACCTACACGCAGCAAATGTAGGCGTGTCTGATATGTATCGGACGCTCACCAGAAATTAAATTACCACAACAGCCACGCGGTAGTCGGGCGGCAACTTCATTTTGGCGTGCGTTGGGCATGCGAAGATGCTTACACGGCTTAGTAAAAGGGGCCCTGTGTGTGTATGAGTCCTAATTCTCTGTATCTTTCTAAAATGCTCTTTCTTTGTCCATTGCTGTGCCCTTCACATTTGTGTTGCCCTCGTTCCATCTCTTCTTTCTCCAAATTTTGGTCTCTCCCTATCTCAGTATCTTTTTCTCCAGTTGTTTTGTTCTTTCTTCCATGACTAGTTTTAGAATTACCATGGGGTAATTTTATAAGGCTTTTTCCGCCTATAAAGCCTACTGACAAATACTGCTTATCATTTCTATAGCGCTACAAGGCATACACAGCGCTGTACACCATACACAAAAAAGACAGTCACTGCTCAAAGAGCTCACAATCTAGATAAGACAGGTAAACAGACAGAACAATAAGGGTAAGGGAATAAAGAGGTGAGGATAAAAGGACAGGACAAGTGAGTAGTGGTTAGGAGTCAAAAGCAGTGGTAAAGAGGTGGGCTTTAAGTTTGGACTTGAAAACGGCCAAAGATGGGGCTAGACGTATAGGCTCGGGTAGTCTATTCCAGGCGTGAGGTGCAGCAAGATAAAAGGAATGGAGTCTGGAATTAGCAGTAGAGGAGAAGGGGACAGATAAGAGAGATTTATCTACATAACGGAGTACCTGAGGGGGGGGGGGGGCATAGAGAGAGACAAGAGTGGAGAGGTACTGGGTTGCGGCAGAGTTAATGCACTTATAGGTCAATAAAAGAAGTTTGAATTGAATGCGGAAACGGATAGGGAGCCAGTGAAGTGACTTAAGGAGAGGGCTAATGTGAGCATACCGACTTTGGCGGAAAATGAGTCGCGCAGGAGTCGCGCAGCAGAGTTTTAGACTGATTGAAGAGGAGAGAGATGGCTAAGTGGGAGGCCGGTGAGAAGCAGGTTGCAATAATCTAGGCGAGAGGTGATAAGAGTGTGGATAAGGGTTCTGGTAGAGTGCTGAGAGAGGAAGGGACGGATTTTGCTGATGTTATAGAGAAAGAAACGACAGGTTTTGATAATCTGCTGAATGTGGACAGAGAAGGAGAGAGAGAGGAGTCAAAGATGACCCCAAGGTTACGAGCTGATGAGGCAGGGAGAATGATAGTGCCATCCACAGAAATAGAGAGAGGGGGGAGAGGAGAGGTAGGTTTAGGGGGAAAGATAAAATTGTATGACTGTATATATTCGGGGAAAGGAGGCACATAGAAAGAATGTGTCAACTTTTACATGATCAGTATGTAAGATATTCCTGGGCAGAGCAAAGGCAGAATTGCGATGAGGGCACATTTTTTATAAGGTATGCAGTATACAGTACACCCCCAAATTCTATAAAAGTCGCTTAAAACTGTGTGCACAGATTTGGGCAATTTAATTGAATAACAAGCTAATTAACGCTGATAATTGGCTTATTGAAAGCAATTATTGACACTAATTAGATTTAATTAAAATATACGCATGTAAATTTAGGCATGGGATCTGCGCCTAAACTTTACACAGGAGTTCAAAAAGGGGTGTAGAAATGGGAGGGTCATGGGTGGAACGGGGGGGGGGGAGGCGTTTCTAAAATTTACGCGGGGAGTTGTAGAATAATGGGACTATGCGCCTAATTTAGGCATGAAGATATGCACCACGTTTCAGTTGATGCAAATGGCCGCACTTAAAGTTAGGCACTGTTCCCGGGCATAAGCGCTATTCTATAAACCTCGCCTAACTATTTGCGGTTTATGAGAGTTCTCTCATCGTGTGGCCATTTTTTTGGTGGGAGAGGGGGGGGTTACTGGCTGTGGGACAAATGGCCCTGATGCATGGGAAAAATGGCCCCTGCTGACAGCGCAGGGCCCTTTTCCCCGCAGCTTAGTAAAAGGACCCCAGAATGAGAGAGATGTGAGTATCTCCATTCAGAGTACAAGTAAAATAATTTTCACACCTTAAAGAAATTTTTACTACAGAATAAGCTAGTGCTTATTTTACTCTTCGAAGGAAAAGACCTCAGAAGCTCAGCCTGTGGAGTTTGTTTTCTATCTCAGTCGCTCAGCGAGCTTCCTCACTGTTCCAATAACCTTCATTTTTGTGATTTTTTTTTTGTTTTTTTGAAAGTATTTTTTTCTTTTCCAATATTTTTCTCCTTCACACTTTCATTTATTTTTATATTGAAGTTGTCATATAAATAAAACAGGCACTTAACTGAATGTGTCTATCCACTTGTTCGGTGAGCTCAACAGAGCGCTTCCGTTTCACTTTTCTGCTTCATCGGGAGCTACACCTGCAAAGTTATAATTTCAGATAGACCTTTGTCTGAGTGCCTTCCCTCTTCGTTTGCTGTGCTGACAACACTTTAAAGAAAAAAAGAGGCATACAGGGTATCGACTGCACTGGGTGTCAGTTACAAAGATAAAGACGTAGTGAAGGGAGGGGGTAAGTCGCACAAGGTGCCTTTCTGGATAGACTGCATGGGCCATGCTGCTCTTTATCTGTCGTGTAACAGTCACCCTCTTAGCAGACTGTTCTCACTGTTCATGAATATTGTACACTCTTTCAAAAAAGTGCACACTGTTAATGTCACATGACAAAAACATACTGTGCACAATGTTATATATATACTCTTGTAGTGTTAACACGATCAATATTCCCCAGATATTTTCGGTTTTACGGGTTTTGAATTTTTTCATTAGGAGGAAAAAAAAGACTTCAGAAGCCTACCGTGCTCAGTGCCGCAGCACCAGTGGCCAAGGCCCACCCAGTAGCACACGTTTAACGGTAGCTGGTGGTGATCCCAAGCTCCGCCAGCTGAAGACTTCTCCCTGATGGTAACGAAAATGCTACTCTCCATGATAGCGAGCACCTGCACATGCTCAGTTTTCAGCGCACGCCTGCTGCAGACTGCCAAGGTGGAAAGAAACGTTTTCCTGCCAACTTAAATATTTTTTTTTTTTGGGGGGGGGGGGGGGGGGAGAGAACACTTGGTGCCCACCCACTACTTGCCTAGGTTCACCCAAAATCTGTTGTCTGGCTACGCCCCTGGCAGCACAGACAGTTTTGAGTGGAGGAGTGGCCTAGTGGTTAGGGTGGTGGACTTTGGTCCTGAGGAGCTGAGTTCGATTCCCACTTCAGGCACAGGCAGCTCCTTGTGACTCTGGGCAAGTCACTTAACCCTCCATTGCCCCATGTAAGCCACATTGAGCCTGCCATGAGTGGGAAAGCGCAGGGTACAAATGTAACAAAAATCAAATAGATACTATTGGAGATTCTACATGGAATGTTGCTACTATTGGAGATTCTACATGGAATGTTGCTACTGTTGAGATTCTACATGGAACGTTGCTACTATTGGAAATTCTACATGGAATATTGCTATTCTACTAGCAACATTCCATGTAGAAGGCTGCGCAGGCTTCTGTTTCTGTGAGTATGACGTCCTGCACGTACATGCAGGATGTCAGACTCACAGAAGCAGAAGCCTGCGCGGCCACATTGGTGATCTGCAAGGGCCGACTTCTACATGGAATGTTGCTAGTGGAATAGCAACATTCCATATAGAATCTCAAGTAGTAGCAACAGTGGAGGAGTGGCCTAGTGGTTAGGGTGGTGGATTTTGGTCCTGGGGAACTGAGTTTGATTCCCACTTCAGGCACAGGCAGCTCCTTGTGACTCTGGGCAAGTCACTTAACCCTCCATTGCCCCATGTAAGCCGCATTGAACCTGCCATGAGTGGGAAAACGTGGGGTACAAATGTAACAACAAAATAACAACAAATAGGTACACAGCTCAATCATGGGTGGCGAAACGGGTCCCCGTCGGGATTGCTGCAAGAAGTTAAGGGCTGGCTATTTGTGCTTGATAAAAGAAGTTCTATTTTTTGACCCATGATTGAGCCGAGTACCTATTTAGTGCTCAAAACTGTCTGTGGTGTGGCACGGTAGGCTTCTGAAGTCTTTTTTTCTTCCTAATGAAAAAATTTAAAAACCTATTACTATACTTGTTATTACTAATGTTAATGTGATGACATACTGTTGATTAATGCGGTGACACCCATGACTGTAATCAGATGTTATCCTTTCAATAAAATATATTTGAATATAAAACCCGTAAAACAGAAAAAAATCCGGGGAATATTGGTCGTGTTAACACTACAAGAGTATATTTAACATTGTGCACAGTGTGTGGTTGGAACTTGTTCTTTGTACCTGTGCTACAGTTTGTGTATGACGCGACAAAAACATGACATTTTAGATTTTTTAAATTTCCAATACTATATGTTTACTGTTTCTGTAGTTTATGATATTGAATGTAAACCACATTGAACCGAAAATGTTTTTGGATAATGTAGGATATAACTGCTAATAAATGAAATGAAATATTTGTTGTTGTACATCTTCTGACACTTGGGGATGAGTAAATAATTTGGAGTTTTCAGTTTACATTTTCTTTGAGGAGTATTCTCGCACCTGCCTGCTGGACAGCTTTCAGAGGACCCATTTGGGTAGTGTGTGACCTTGGGAGAAGGACATGAAGGAGTCACAGACCCTATTCTGATGTAGCCTGTGCTATCTCCCACATAAGCATTGCCATACTGGGACAGACCGAAGGTCCATCAAGTCCAGTATCCAGTTTCCAATAGTAGCCAATCCAGGTCACAAGTACCTGGCAAGATCCCAGAACAGTAAAACAGATTTTATGCTGCTTATCCTAGAAAGCAGTGGATTTTCCCCAAGTCCATCCCCGGGCTTACTTACATCCCTGGTGGTCCAGCGTGGTCATTGGGGGCAGGAACACAGCCCCTTCACTCCTATGAGCTGCCATGAGAGGTCAGGGCAGCCATTTTACAGAGATGCAGCTAGGGGCTGTGCTCCTGCCCCCAATGACCCAGCTGGACCACAGGGATGTAGGTAAGCCAGAGGCAGGGCGTCTTGTGGGTGTGTGAGGGAGTGTGCTTAACACATGGGCATCCTCGACCGATAATGGAAAAAAGAAGGGCGTCCCTAACGAACACTTGGCCAACTTTACTTGATCCTTTTTTTTACGACCAAGCCACAAAAATTTGCCCTAAATGACCAGATGACCACCGGAGGGAATCAGGGATGACCTCCCCTTACTCCCCCAGTGGTCACCAACCCTCTCCCACCCTAAAAAATAAAATTTTAAAATATTTGTTCCAGCCTCTATGCCAGCCTCAAATATTATACCCAGCTCCATCACAGCAGTATGCAGGTCCCTGGAGAAGTTTTTAGTGGGTACTGCAGTGCACTTCAGACAGGCGGACCCAAGCCCACCCCCTTCTCACCTGTTACACTTGTGGTGGTAAATGGGAGCCCTCCGAAACCCACCTGAAACCCACTGTACCCACATGTAGGTGCCCCCCCTTCATCCCTAAGGGCTATGGTAGTGGTGTATTGTTGTGGGTAGTGGGTTTTGGGGGGCTCAGCACACAAGGTAAGGGAGCTATGTAGCTGGAAGCAATTTGTGAAGTCCACTGCAGTGCCCCCTAGGATGCCCGGTTGGTGTCCTGGCATGTGAGGGGGACCAGTGCACTACGAATGCTGGCTCCTCCACGACCAAATGCCTTGGATTTGGTTGTTTTTCAGATGGGCGTCCTCGGTTTCCATTATCGGCGAAAACCGAGGTCGCCCATCTCTAAGGTCGACCTAAATGTCAAGATTTGGGCGTCCCCGACCATATTATCAAAATGAAAGATGGACGCCCATCTTGTTTCAATAATACGGGATGCTCCGCCCCTTTGCCGGGGCGCCCTGAAAGATGGGCACCCAGTTTGATTATGCCCCTCCACGTTACTGTTTTTGTTGTTGAAAGTTTGTAGAAGACAAAAATCTTTTAAAGGCAGAGGAGCTTTTGTCAGGCTTCTTCCCTGGAAGCAGTGGCATAGCCAGATGTCAATTTTTGGGTGGGCCAACAGGTTGGATGGGTGGGCACTAGACAGTGGTGTGCTGGTAAATGTTTAACAACAGGCTCTCTCCCCGGTCCACCTCTGCACCCCCCCCCCCCCCCCCCCGTCCACCTGTGCACCTCCCCTCAAAATTGCAGAGCTGGCTATAGCCGGGGAGAGAGCCTGGGGGGTGGGGGAGGCAATGCATTACTCTCTCCAGGAAAAAAAACATTAAATGATCCCAGGTTCCAATCTAATTCATGTTTAATGTGGGATAAAATGCCATAAATAAGTAAATAAATATAAACTTTTAATGTTGATCACCTGATTCTCAAAGTGGACATGTTCCAATCATTATAATGAAAATAAAATGATTTTTTTTCTACCTTTGCTGTCTGGTGACTTTATTTTTCTGATCATACTGGCCCAGTATTTGATTCTGCTGCTATCTGTCCTCTTTACTCCGTTTCCAGGGCTTCCTTTCCATTTATTTCTTTACTTTCCGCCTTTCTTCTTCATTTCTTGCTCTGGGTCCTCCTGAGACTTGACTGTCCAGTGGATCCAGCTTTTGCCTATTTTCTTCATCCATGTGCAATTTTCTCCTCTCTTCCTTTTCCCTCATCTCATCTCCTTCCTCACTCTTCCCTTCCCTCCATCCATGTCCAGCATTTCTTCTCTCTCCCTTCCCTCTCCTTCATCCATATCCAGCAGCCTCCTCTCTCCTGCCCTTCCCTCCATCCATCCATGTCCAGCAACCCTCCTCGGCCCCTGCCCTCCCCTCCATCCACCCATGTCCAGCAACCTTCCTCTCTCCTCTCCCCTCCATCCATCCACACCCAGCAATTCTCTTCTCTCCCCTGCCCCTATCCATCCATCCCCAGCAATTCTGTTCTTGCCCCTGTCCCCTCCATCCATCCATTCCCAGCAATTCTCCTCTCTCTCCTGCCCTCCACCTCCATCCATCCATCCATCATCCCCAGCAATTCTCCTCTCTCCCTTGACCCGCACCTCCATCCATCCATCCATGCACCCATCCATCCATCCCCAGTGACTCTCCTCTCTCCCCTCCCCTCCCCTCCCGCTCCCATCCATGTCCAGCGATTCTCCTTCACCCCCATGCATCCTTCCCTCCCATTCCATTCCATTCCACCTGCCCGCCCTCTCTCTGACGACAGCGCTTCCCAGACGCTGCCTACCGCCGCCACGATCGCACGATCTACCTCCTCCCTCTGTCTCACTCTCAACAGCAGCGGTAGCGATTCAAACACGCTACCTCCTGCTTCTAACCCGGAAGCGTCTCCTCTGCAGTCCCAAAGTGTCAGCTAACTACTGTTGTTAAGGCAATTCTCTGGATGGGACCAGAATTGGTACAGTCTGGTCAAAGAATTTTCAAATGATTTAACTTCCAAAATCCAGAAAGGATAGGCAGAAGCCAGCTTAGAAGCTGACCCCCAGAAATAAGGTAAGTCTGAGGGTGGTCACGGCCACAGATGTGACAGCTTCCTATTTCCCAGAGCCACTTCGCAATAGCAAAGCTGACACCTGTAGCTTTCCATTTGTCCTGTTCATGTTGAAGCAGGAAGGGAATGCAAAATCTTTGGCACTGGGCACAGCAATCTTCAGCTGACTGATGCCAGCATTAATGTACCTGCTTTAACATGATTGAGAATCCCAAGGAGTGGGTACAAAAAACCTTTTAGAAACCTTAAGTAGGTTCCACTTAGCCATCTCCTGTGACACTGGAAATTGTTTACGTTTATTACACTTGTGCGAATACTGTCCCAAGTCAGAGCTGTTCTGTTGATTCTGGGATAAATTGCATATAAGTTGCTAAAAGTTAGGTGCCAGAAAAAGAGGCACCAATGGCAGTTTTAGGGTAAAATTCAAATTACCGACTTTAGCCCATAAACCATATTCCCCTGTATTCTATATAGCGCAACTTGAGTTGCGTTCACAAATCCAGTCATATTCTGGATTTGCATGCACAATTTTTAATTAGCTGAACAAGCCATTTGGTGCTAATTGAACTTAATGAGCAATTATTGGCACTAATTGGCTTTGGTTACAATTTATGCACGCAAATGTCTAAGCGGATTCTATAAAGTGATGCACATAAATTGTAAGACACAGATCTGAAAAGAGGGCGTGGACATGGACAGGTCATGGGCAGGTCATGGTTGTTCCTAGAATTTACACTCAGTGTTATAGAATATGCCCATTCCTCGTATAATTTAGGCGCAATTCATAGAATACATCTTAGCTTATTTTTTTTCAGCACTGATTATGTTCAGCTTGATAATTAGAATCTAGCGCATTATTTTATTTATTTATTTATTTGTTACATTTGTATCTCACATTTTCCCACCTATTTGCAGGCTCAATGTGGCTTACACAGTACAGTAGAGGCGATCACCAATACCGGGATGAACAAATACAGAGTGAGGTTATGGTAGAGTAAAGTTCATGTTGATAGATACATTGGGGATCATAAGGGTGAAGAGTTACGTTATGTCCAGTACGAGCTTTTATGTTGTTGTATTGCAGGGTTAAGGCATTTAAGTTGGATCGTTCGGGTATGCCTTTTCGAACAGGTTAGTTTTTAGGAGTTTCTGGAAGTTTAGGTGGTCATATGTAGTCTTCACGGTGGTTGGTAATGTGTTCCATAGTTGTGTGCTTATATAGAAGAAGTTGGATGCATAGGTTGATTTGTATTTGAGTCCTTTGCAGCTTTGGTGATGGAGATTTAGGTGTGTTTGTGTTGATCTTGTTGTGTTCCTGGTTGGTAGGTCTATGAGGTCTGTCATGTATCCCGGGGCATTGCCGTAGATGATTATGGACAATGTCCTGGTTATTTATATCCAATGACTCTTTCTTATACACCACTCAGAAGTCTGGGCTCCCTACAAGATAATAAAACGATTATACCAAATCCAGAAAGGGATCGACGGGAACCTACCCAGTCCAAGGCTTTTTTTAATGTTGCAGCTTCCTTATTGAATAATATGCCAGGTACTATACAGGCTGAAACAAATTTCAGTGGGTTTAAGGCCTTGTTAAAACCTTATCCTTTAAACAAACTTTTGATGCTGACTTAGATTGCAGTAATAAACTATACTAGTGGGATGTCTTGGCATTCCTGCAAGACACATGACGTAGGAGGAATATAAGTCTATAGCGTATGACTGACTTCTGATATGGATGCCCTAGGCTTTGGGGCTCTTTTACTACGCTGCGGTAAAAGGGGCCCTTCGCTAGTGGTGGCGGCAATTTTTACTACACGCCAGGACCCCTTTTACTGCAGCGCCCAATTAGCGCTGAGTAACCCCTGCGCTAGAAAATCAGACCTGATTTTCTGTAGCACCGGCAATGGCATGCGTGGGGGTGGAACTACTGCTGGCACCCACATTGGGCCGACAGTAGTTCTGGGTTGCCTTGCGTCAACCCTTTAGTAAAAGGGCCCCTTTGTTTTTTTTTATTATCTTATTGTATTTTATGAATTGTAAACCACTTGGGGCCCTTTTACTGAGGCACGTAGGCACCTATGCACGTAAAATACGCGTCAAATTGGAACTACCTACCGGCTACTTCGTGCCCCGGGCAGTAATTCCATTTTTCACACGCGTCCAAAACATGCGGTAGAAAATATTTTCTGTTTTCTACCACGTGGTTCTTACCCGGCGGTAATCGGCAGTTTACGCGTGCTGACGATTACCGCCCGGTTTATGCGTGACTCCTTACTGCTAAATCAATGGGTGGCGGTAAGGTCTCAGGCTGAAAATGGACGCACGCTGGTTTTAGTTTTGCCGCACTTCCATTTTTTGGGCAGAAAAAAGACCTTGTTTCCAGACACGTTGAAAAATGGACCTGCGCACGTCCAAGACATGTGCCTGCACCAGCGCGGGCCCTTTTTGGTGCACCTTAGTAAAAGGGCCCCTTTGTTAAATGTAAACATAGTGTAAGTCCACAGTTACTCACCAAACTTTATGCACAACCAGTCGCGCTATCAGACTTATTTTCGAAAGAGAAGGACGCCCATCTTTCGACACAAATCGGAAGATGGGCATCCTTCTCCCAGGGTTGCCCAAATCGAAAGCTGATTTTGGGCATCGCCAACTGCTTTCTGTCGCGAAGGCGGGCGTGCCTAACACATGGGCGTCCTCGACCCATAATCGAAAAAAAAGGGTGTCCCTGACGAGCACTTGAACGACTTTACTTGGTCCTATTTTTGTTACGACCAAGCTATGAAAAGGTGCCCGAACTGACCAGATGACCATCAGAGGGAATCGGGGATGACCTCCCCTTACTCCCCCAGTGGTCACTAACCCCCTCCCACCCTCAAAAAATAGTTTAAAAATAGATGAATAGCACCAATATTCAGTACTGTCTAGTTAAATTTTTCAGGTAAGTCAGGTTTTACAAATAGTTAAATTTAACCGGTTAATTCTCTGTCTAATCAGTTAAATTTAGTTAGATACATTTATTTGGAGCAATTTCAACTGTCACCAGCCTGCAGATATAGCTCTCTAGTGCCCAATTCAGTACTAGAATTGAATATATGAAAATGTGATTTTAAAACTACTAAAAATGCATGAAAATTTCCCAAGTTAAGAAATAAAAATCTAACAAAACCATCTTCCAGTTTGTCTCAGACCTTCATTTTAGGAGTGAATTACTTGTCATGCGGTGCAGCTTGAAATTTCTTTGGTGTTTACTTATCAATAGAAATCAAACAAAATAAAACATGGAAAAGAAAATAAGATGATACCTTTTTTATTGGACATAACTTAATACATTTCTTGATTAGCTTTCGAAGGTTGCCCTTCTTCCTCAGATCGGAAATAAGCAAATGTGCTAGCTGACAGTGTATATAAGTGAAAACATTCAAGCATTACTATGACAGTAAAATAGATACCATTGGAGATTCTACATGGAATGTTGCTACTATTGGAGATTCTACATGGAATGTTGCTATTCCACTAGCAACATTCCATGTAGAAGGCTGCGCAGGCTTCTGTTTCTGTGAGTCTGACGTCCTGCACGTTAGGACGTCAGACTCACAGAAGCAGAAGCCTGCGCGGCCACATTGGTGATCTACAAGGGCTGACTTCTACATGGAATGTTGCTAGTGGAATAGCAACATTCCATGTAGAATCTATAGAAATCAAACAAAATAAAACATGGAAAAGAAAATAAGATGATACCTTTTTTATTGGACATAACTTAATACATTTCTTGATTAGCTTTCGAAGGTTGCCCTTCTTCGTCAGATCGGAAATAAGCAAATGTGGTAGCAGGTAGTATATATAAGAGAAACATCAAAGCATTACTTTGACAGTCTGACAGGGTGGGAGGATGGGGGTGGGTAGGAGGGAGGTATGGGGACATCAAAGCATATCATTGATATTCTAACAGGATGGGTGTGGCTAGGTGAGGGGTGGGGTGATCAACAGTGACTTCACAGTGAGAATCCTGAGAGGTAACTTTAAAACCATACAAGAACGTAAGACCTTTGAAGTCAGAATGATTGAATATTTTAACACCCAACAGAAAGGACTTAACAAGGATCTGGGGTTCCTAGCCTATTATAAACCATAAAGCTGTATGTCTCTGTTGATCACCCCACCCCTCACCTATCCACACCCATCCTGTTAGAATATCAATGATATGCTTTGATGTCCCCATGCATACCTCCGACCCACCCCCCTCCTCCCACCCTGTCAGACTGTCATAGTAATGCTTGAATGTTTTCACTTATATACACTGTCAGCTAGCACATTTGCTTATTTCCGATCTGACGAAGAAGGGCAACCTTCGAAAGCTAATCAAGAAATGTATTAAGTTATGTCCAATAAAAAAGGTATCATCTTATTTTCTTTTCCATGTTTTATTTTGTTTGATTTCTATTGATAACCTTAAGAGTGGACTAACACGGCTACCACACTCCTCTACTTTTGGTGTTTACTGAAATATAAGAACTAGCTATAATGTGTGAGTCCTTTGTATTTTTCCTGTGTTTGAGCCAGTCTTGGTCCTCTGTTATATCAGGTTCTGCAAAATCATACAGAAGGGTATAAAGTGTCATACATGACATGTGTTATACGCAGCTTCTCTGTTTCGACAGGATCAAAGTGAAAGTACTGACCTGGAATCTTCAATGACCTCCCAGCAGTTCGAGGACCAAATGGTGAGTGTCAACACGCTGATACCATTCAGTTTTTGAACACTAGGGGATAAAAAATATATAGCAGAATTAGAAAAGATTCAAAAAAAGAGCGACCTAAATGATAAAGGGGATAGAAATCCTCCCATGTGAGAAAAGGCTCAAGAAGTTAGGGTTCTTTAGCTTGGAAAAGAAACGGCTGAAGGGGGATATGATTGAGGTCTATAAAATTTTGAGTGGTGTAGAACAGGTAGAAGTGAAATCGATTTTTCACTCTTTCAAAAAGTACAAAGACCAGGGGACACTCAATGAAATTACATGGAAATACTTTTAAAACAAATAGGAGGAAATATTTTTTCACTCAAAGAAATAGTTAAGCTCTGGAACTCACTGCCGGAGGTTGTGGTAACAGCGGTTAGCGTATCTGGGTTTTAGGTCTCATCATTTTTTTATTGATGATAAACAAGATAAATACATCTAGCAACTGGCAGACACAAAAATACCATTGGAAGAACGTTCAAACTAGTAATAACATATGGAAGTCTATCATCAACCTTTTGTGAACATTTTCTCCCTTCCCCCCCTCCCCACCCTCCTCCCCCTCCCCTCAATAATCCTCTTTTTATAATTCTACTTGCAGTTGACGACAGGCGATATGTACCAGTGATTCTTAAAGGATTCACATCCAGCTACAGAACAAATACCACACACTATCAGTAAATCCCGTCATCACCCAGGCATTTCCAATTATCAGTGCCATTCCGAATTGTGCTTAGCTCCCCCCGCCCTTCCCCCTCCCAACTCCCTCGCCCATGCGTTCCTGGGGTACCTACGTGAACCTAGACATTTCAGATGAGCTAGTATACTGCTGGTAATGCCCTTCACGTGTCTCGTATTCCCTGAATCCAGCAGTATGAGGCTATTTCGCACACTAAATGCATTTCAAGGCTGGAGTTTACTGATGTTCCCCGGTTTCCTCAGCTAATCTCGCTGGGCATAAAATTCAAAATTTTGTGGTCCAAGGAGTACTAGAAATTTAACAAGCAGCTTCTCCTTTGAGGAGGGAGGGTAACCCACAAGGGCTCCCACTGCGCCCTAAACCGCTGGCCCGACAAGCTATCCATATCAGTGACTCCACACCTGTCCACTCTCATTTGCTTAATCATCTGTGTTCGCCACACCTGAAGAGGGGGCGCCTCTTTAAGTCTCCAAAATTGCAATATGGTTGTAATGCCGAAATATGCCGCCAGTCTGGCAAACGCTTTGAATCCCTCTAGTATCCGTCGAGTATTTAAAAATATTAAATAATAACAAAGGATCCCAGATGAGAGTGCAGTTCCATAATAATTTTCATGCTTTATTTCTGCTATTATTTATTCTTGTATGAAAATGACATGGAATGACATGTGGGATGTATTATTGACATTCCCCATATCGTTGTAAACAAATGCCCATCCCTAGTATGCACATGATGACTGTCCCTGATCTTACTAAGGGGTCCTTTTACTAAGGTGCACTGAAAAATGGTCTGCGCTAGTGTAGGTGCGTGTTTTGGATGCGCGCAGATCCATTTTTCAACACGCCTGGAAAAAAAGGCCTTTTGTTTTCGGCCGAAAATGGACATGCGGCAAAATGAAAATTGGTGCGCGTCCGTTTTGGGCTTGAGACCTTACTGCCACCCATTCACTTAGCGGTAAGGTCTCATGCGTTAACCGGGCGGTAGTCGTCAGCGCGTGCACAATGCAGATTACCGCCCGGTTAGCACCGCATGCTGGAAAAGAAAATATATTTTCCAGTGCGTGTAGTGGGCGCGAGTAAAAAATGAAATTATTGCCTGGGCCACACGGTAGACGGGCAGTAGTTCTGAATTGGTGCGTGTTGGGCGCGCATAGGTTCATACACTGCTTAGTAAAAGGGCCCCTAAACCTTCTATGGATACAACTGACGCTACTGATATCACCAAAATCATTAGGTGGGCGGTGGGAAGTGATGTGAGGTCCAAAATCGGGTGGGGAGATCAAGGAAAATAAGGTAGAAGTTATCATAAATCCATTTAGAAAGGGTGGAATTTGCCTGTGCATAACTCCAGCTCTGATCCTGCAGCATCATTGAGTGGTAGTAACTGGATTTTTTTCCTCTTTGCAGAATGGAGGAGCTGACTCTTTGGGCAACTTGCCCAGCTTGACGTCTTATCTCCTGGCAATACACTTGAAAGAAGGGAGGAATCTTGTGATAAGAGATCGTTCTGGTAAACAGCCTTTTGCAATATTTTTGCTTCAGTGCATCACTGGTTATATGCTTATAAATGATCTGAATTCTTGTGTATGAATTATGTAAAAAAACCAAGGGGCATATGCATGAATCTGTGATTTCCATTCTGCCAAGGAATGGGAGGGGAAAGGGAAATTGGACTTGATATACAGCCTTTCAGAGGTTTTTGCAACTACATTCAAAGCAGTTTTCATATATTCAGGTACTTATTTTGTACCAGGGGCAATGGAGGGGTAAGTGACTTGCCCAGATTCACAAGGAGCTGCAGTGGGAATTGAACCTGGTTCCCGAGAATCAGAGTCTGCTGCACTAACCACTAGGCTACTCATCCACTAGCAACACTCAATGTAGAAGCCCGCCCTTGCAAATCAGCAACGCGGCCGCGCAGGCTTCTGTTTCTGTGAGTCTGACGTCCGGCCCAGTCTCTCGGCGGCCCTGCCAAATACCAGGTCTAAATAAGGACATCCTTCTTTTTCTGGACGTTTCTTCCCCTTTGGTAATTGCTGTTGAACATCCACATTTCAAGCCCTCTCTAATTCCATCTGAAACACACCCAGAACATGCCCCCTTTCTATTTGGACGTGCTGCAGTGTTGAATGTTCCTATTCTACATTTGCAAAAGCGTGATTTTGACATTTAAAGCACACGAACGTCCATTTTGGCCTTTCAAGACATCTGTATGCTTTGAAAATGAACGCCATAGTGTGGGTTCTTTCATGTCCATCTGTCCATGAAGTAAACAAAAGCTATGTTATGTATCCAAATTTTTATTCTGCACAATCCTACGTTCTTGGTGGATTACAAAAATCACATACACAATCATTAAAACATGTCTCTAAGACAACAAAACAAAATCTCTAGACAAAGATTCATTGAAAACAGTGATTGATCCAAGGTAGCCATGTAGGAACCTTTCAACCCTTTTTTTCCCCCTTAGAGCCTCCTGCTTCGCCAAATGCTTTTAAAAATAAAAATGTTTTAAACTGTTTTCTGAAAGAGAGCAATGTTTTAATTATATGCATTTCATTGGTACTGTATTCCATAATTTAAGCTCCGCAGTTTGAAAAGTAGTAGTACGGAGACGTAACAAACTGACCGATCAAAAACTTGGAACGTCCAATAAGTGCTTGTTCTCAGACCTTAAAGAAACGTTTAGGTTTATAAATGTTAAGAGTAGAAGCAAGCAGAGATGGACCTATTAACAATTGGCAGCCAGTGCAATGATGCTAATGTAGATGTAATACGTTCCTTACTAGATTTTCCTGTTAACAATCGTTCCACTGAATTTTGGGCAACCTGGAGTGTTCGTATCATAGAGCCCAGCAATCCAAACAATAAAACGTTGCAATAATCCAAGAGGGGAAAAGTAATTACTTACACCTGAAAATTCTCAAAGGAGAGTAAATCCCGTAACCTACGCACTAATCTTAATTTAAAAACAAACAAACAGTCTTGGTTACGTATCCAGTGTGACTCTTCACAGACATTGTGGTATTCAACCGTACCTCGAGATATCTGATTTCTGTCCAAATCAAAATGGTACATCCATCTACCTGAAAATCTAAAGGACAATTTGTCCATCCCATTCTTGACAAAAACAATTCTACAATTCAGCCAAGTGTCTCTTCTGGCTTCAGGTCACCCAATAAAAGTTCTTAAATCAGGCTGTATAAGATGATAAATGCAGGTGTGTACTTGTTGAGCTTTCATCATTAAGTTGATACACAGTGGAAATAAATCCACAATATTTATTTATGAAAGAGCCTATAATTACTCTATTTTACATTTACGTTTTGGCTGCATTCTCCTATCTTGAGGGGAGACACCTTGAACTGTGATGTTGTAGCTTTTCAGTTATTGTTTCCATGTATCATCTTCTCCTTAGCCTCCATATTCACAACTTGGGAGTATCAGATGTCTTACAGATGTCTATGCTCTATGACTGAATACTGGAATATGTCCTTAACAACGTGAATGAGAAGAATGGATAGGGCAGTTGGTCTTTTTTTGCAATCACTTACAATGCTATTGTGTAAGTCCAACCTCTTGATGTATTGGCTTTCTGGCCTCATTCATTCGCACATGGAGGGGCATTTAAAAAAAAAACAAAAAACAAAAAAAAAACCTGTCCAAGTCAGAATAGAGACGTCCTGCCCATAAAGTAAAAACAAACAGCAGTCCATCTCGCAGCTATTCTCGGACAGGAAATGCATCCAGATATCGAGTTCGAAAGTATGTGAGAAGGACATCCTTACACTGGAGATACCTATCCTGAACAACCATTTTACGAACTGAAATGTTTAAATTAGAAATGGGGGGAAACAGGGCACAGGGATGTCTGTCTGGCTAGCAGTTTTAGAAAATGCAGGACCTGAAAAATACCCACTGTACCTGAATCTACACCACTTCAGTAGCTTTCAGGCTTGCAGGTGTCTTTTTATCTTTAGGTACAGTGTGTATTTTTCTGTTACTGGAGGGAGACCCTGGAAAATAATTAATAGAGTTGAAGTAGGATGTGAGCCTGTGTCCCTTGGTCTACTGCATAATCTTCTCTTACCAACATTCAAACTATAAGAACTGTAACCTGTTATCACGAAATGATTATGTCATAACCACACTCTGTAAGCCACTTTGAGCCTACAAATAGGTGGGAAAAGGTGGGATACAAATGCAATAAATATAATATAATATACTGTCTACCACACGGACCACTATGCTACTCCTGTAACCTGCTTGCTACTTTCTTCAGAATGGCCATAATACCTGAAGCTGACGTGGAGGGGCATAATTGAACGAAAACGTCTATCTCCATGGGCGTTTATCTCCGAGAACGAGTCCGTGAAGGGGCGGACTGAACCGTATTTTCGAAAAAAATAGACGTCCATGTTTTATTCGACAATTTGTGAGCTGGGCGTTTTTGTTTTTCAGTGATAATGGTAAATGAAAGCGCCCAGCTCAAAAATGAATAAATCCAAGGCATTTGTTCGTGGGAGGGGCCAGGATTCGTAGTGCACTGGTCCCTCTCACATGCCAGGACACCAACCGGGCACCCTAGGGGGCACTTTTACAAAAAAAAAAAAAAAAAGGTAAAAGAGCTCCCAGGTGCATAGCACCCTTCCCTTGTGTGTTGAGCCCCCCAAATCCCCCTCAAAACCCACTGCCCACAAGTCTACACCATTACTATAGCCCTAAGGGGTGAAGGGGGGCACCTACATGTGGGTACAGTGGGTTTGGGGGGGTTGGACGACTAAGCATTAAGCAGCACAATTGTAACAGGTAGGGGGGGGGATGGGCCTCGGGCCCACCTGCCTGAAGTCCACTGCACCCCCTAACAACTGCTCCAGGGACCTGCATACTGCTGCCAGGGAGTTGGGTATGACATTTGAGGGTAAAAATAAAAAGTTGTGAAACATCATTTTTTGTGGTGGGAGGGGGTTAGTGACCACTGGGGGAGTCAGGGGAGGTCATCCCCGATTCCCTCTGGTGGTAATCTGGTCATTTAGGGCACTTTTTGGGGCCTTATTCGTGAAAAAACAGGGTCCAGGAAAAGTGCCCTAAATTCAAGCTACAAATGCATACTTTTTTTTTCATTATCGGCGAAAGGCGCCCATCTCTGTTCGGGTGATAACCACGCCCCAGGCCCGCCTTCACCACGCCTCCAACACGCCCCCGTCAACTTTGTACGCTTCCGCGATGGAGTGCAGTTGAAAACGTCCAAGTTCGGCTTTCGATTATACCGCGTTATTCGTTTTTGGGAGATAAACGCCTATCTCCCGATTTAGGTCGCAATATAGGCGTTTTTGTCTTTCGATTATAAGCTGGCAAGTCTGGTTTTCCTCTCCTGTTTCACTTTCAGGGGAGAGGGAGAGGGACAGCAGCCACTGGAGAATTAAGGAGGTGTCATGCCTTAATCCCTTCAGTGGTCAGCTGCTCAACTGGAGCAACCTTTTGTACCCTGGACATGATTGAAACAGATCTAATTTTAGGACATCCTTCTTTTTAGGCTTGGATATGTCTTCCTGCTGCTTTTAACTCTTAACCATTACTCACTTGTTCAGTACCCTTATTTTATCATCCCCACCTGAGTAATTCCTTTAGCTCTTATTTGTCCTATTATTTTTATTTATTTATTTGTAGCATTTGTATCAGTGGCGTAGCTATGTGGGGCCTGAGGGGGCCTGGGCCCCCGTAGATTCCAGCCTGGACCCCCCTCCCGGCGAACCCGCCCCCGCCGCCACCTACCTTCGCTTATCCTGGCGGGGGACCCCAATCCCCGCCAGCCGACGTCCTCTCCGTCCTGCTGAGAGAAAAAAGTCTTCTTCCGGCTGTTGCATGCTGACGTCCTGCACGTTGTACGTGCAGGACGTCAGACTCAGAGAACAGAACAACAACAGCCGGAAGAAGACTTTTTTCTCTCAGCAGGACAGAGAGGATGTCGGCTGGCAGGGATTGGGGTCCCCCGCCAGCAAAAGCGAAGGTAGGCGGTGGCGGGGGAGGGTTCACGGCGGGAGGGGGAGCAGACAAAGATGTGGGTGGCGGCAATGGCGGCGATGGGGGGGGTGGCGCCGGGGTGGGGGGGCTAAAATGTGCCCCCTCCCCTTGGGCTATGGACCCCCCTCCCATGGAAGTCTGGCTACGCCCCTGGTTTGTATCCCACATTTTACCACCAATTTGCAGGCTCAATGTGGCTTACATTTGCCGTCATGGTGGTTGCCATTTCCGGGTAACAGAATTACAAATGGAGGTGCATACATATAAGGTAATATCGATGAAAAATATCATACATGAAACAGTTCATGGTATATATATATATATATATACCATGTGCATACATACATAGTGAAGAGGTGAGTGATGATTGGAAGTATAACATACATTAGGTCATCGACTATGGAGAGACCATGTTCGACATTAGGAAAGAAGTGATATTGTTTGTTCACTAATAGTAAAGAGGTTAATCAGACAGTGAGAAGATTTCGGTTGGGTCTGGGTCATGTATAGTCTTAGTATTATCTCTTATTTGTCCTGTTTGTCTGTCCTAATTAGATTGTAAGCTCTGTCGAGCAGGGACTGTACAGCGCTGCGTACGTCTAGTAGCGCTATAGAAATGATAAGTAATAGTAGTTGTTCCTGATCGGTAATCTCTTTTGGACATCATGATTATGGGCCCTCCCTAGTCCCACCCAAAACATGCCCACAACACCCCCCCCCCCCCCCCCCTTTTGCTCTTCGGATGAACGATCAGGATTTGGATGTTTTTAGCAAATGAACTTTTTAAAGGCATTTTGAGATTTCTATCTGCTTTGAAAATGAACATCATAGTTTCATGATTTTGCTTGTCATCAGTGTGGTATTCTGTAGCACACTGGACTTCATACCCAGCCTTCAAGGGCCACCAGCAGGTCAGATTTTCAGGATGTTCCTCGTGAATATGCATGAGAGAGATCGGCGTGCCTACTGCAGCACTGTATGCAAATATCTCTCATGCATATTCATGAGGGATATCCTGGAAATCTGACCTGCTGGTGGCCCTCAAGAACTGGGAGTGAGCACCTCTGTTGTAGGAGGTTGGAAGGTGGCATTGCACTAAATAAAGTCAGCTGGATTCTTCAATATCTTTTTGACTACAGTCTTGAAGAGGATACTTTATTCTTAAGGGCTTTAACTATTATGGGGCCTAAAAATCATCGCTTTCATTAGCTGGCTTGAACTGCCGCATCTGATGTGTCTCGGTTTTATTGCAGTGAGAAGCCGGTGAGTGATTTGGCCATAAAACGTTACAGTTTTAGCTATTTAGTTTTATACAGAAATAAATACTACTGGTTCTCCATTTCCTTTTTCGTCAGCTGAACGTTCAGCCAGCAGATAATTCTCTTTCTACCTTTTTTATGTTTAAAATAAAAATAAATAAATAAATATATTAGTCATCTTCCCCCAGTGCCCCACTTCCTGCTCTGGTTTACGAAACAAATAACTTTACCAGCTCCCAGGACCCCATCAAAGGAGCCTAGTGCTGAGCTACAGCTGGAGATTGTCTTACATTCAACTCTGGCTAGAGGTTTATTTATTTTATTTATTTATTTATTTTTTATTTATACCATTTATACCCCACCTATTGCCACGCAGAGCAGCCTCTAAGCGGCTTACAATGCACAAATAAATCAGTTACAATGGCAGAAGAGAAGGACCGGAGGAATAAGGGAAGGAGGGGGAGAGTTAGAAAACAATATATCATAAGTAGAAATAGAAAACAAAAGAGGAAGAAGAAGAGAAAGCAGGAGTTCTAAATCAGGTCTTGACTCGCCAGGACACTCAAGGCAGGAAACCAGGAGGAAACGGGCCCCTTCATCATAAGCACAGAGAAGCCACAGAAGAGAAGACCAGCTGCCCGATCAATCCAAGGGATCCAGGCAGCGCAGGTTCTAACGGACCACCTCCTAATGTCCAACCGTTGGGCTCTCCGCTGTCCGCTACTGCTCCGCCGGACCGACAGAAGAGGAGGAGCCAGCGACGGCTGGGGGGGGGGGGGGAACAGCTCCAGGACTACAGCCAAAAGCCCGCCGGGAGGACAGTAGAGGCAGCAGACTTCCCTCGAGCGATGAGACCGCAGCGCCAATTGTGGCTCATGGATCCAGCTCCGTGCCCAGTAGCACTCACCACCCGTCTCCTCCATCGGCAGCACCTCCCCGCTAGAGTCCACCACAGGTGAATCACCGCAGCGCTAAGGGCCTAAACTCCGTCCCTCCTGACATCGGTCTCCCCTCAGTGGCGCTGGCGGGAACGGGAAAGCAAGCAGGGAACCGGCCGAAAGACGAACAGATCTCCACAGCATACAGCAGAGCGACAGCCGAGAAGATTGGGCCAGATTGAAGCCAGGCAGACATTTATACCCCGCGTTATCCCAAACATACTCAAGTTCAATGTGGCTTACAATAAATACAATGACAAGCAAGGTTTTACAATACCATAAACAGAATATCAAGTAAGAACAGAGTAGTACAAATAAGAACTAAATAATAAACCATTGATGGCCGCTTACAACCTATCATACTCCATCAGTGGGTAGAAACCTCTCAAAGAGGAAAGTTTTCAGTCTTTTCTGATATACCTGCAACCTCGGAGTCATCTTCGACTCCTCCCTCTCCTTCTCCGCGCATATCCAGCAGACAGCCAAGACCTGTTGCTTCTTTCTCTATAACATCAGCAAAATTCGCCCTTTCCTCTCTGAGCACACCACCCGAACTCTCATCCACTCTCTCATTACCTCTCGCCTTGACTACTGCAACCTACTCCTCACTGGCCTCCCACTTAACCATCTGTCCCCCCTTCAATCCGTTCAGAACTCTGCTGCCCGTCTTATCTTCCGCCTAGACCGATATGCCCATATCATCCCTCTCCTCAAGTCACTTCACTGGCTTCCAATCAGGTACCGCATACAGTTCAAACTTCTCCTTCTAACCTACAAATGCACTCAATCTGCAGCCCCTCACTACCTCTCTACCCTTATCTCCCCTTACGCTCCTACTCGAAACCTCCGCTCACAGGACAAATCCCTCCTCTCTGCTCCCTTCTCCACCATCGCCAACTCCAGGCTCCGCCCTTTCTGCCTTGCCTCTCCCTATGCTTGGAACAAACTCCCTGAGCCCCATACGCAGAGCCCCCTCCCTGCCCATCTTCAAATCCTTACTCAAAGCCCATCTCTTCAATGTCACCTTCGGCACCTAATCATTTTACCTCTATCCAGGAAATCTAGACTGCCCCAATTGACTGTCTGCACATGTTGTCCATTAGATTGTAAGCTGACTGCAAATGTTGTCTTTTAGATTGTAAGCTCATTTGAGCAGGGGCTGGCGTTCTTTGTTAAACTGTACAGCGCTGCGTAACCCTAGTAGCGCTTTAGAAATGTTAAGTAGTAGTAGTAGTAGTAAATACCAAGTAATCAGGCTGACTCTTGGCTGCCATTGGCAGTGAGTTCCACCCCTTAGCACCTTGGCATCTAAAGTGAACCGACTGATAACGCACTCTCATTCAATCTGGAAGGTGAAGTCTAAGGTAGTCCTAGAACCAAAGCTTATATTGAGTAGGGGAACAGTTATTAAAGGCTGCATACAATCAGGTGTCAAGACAAAAAAGCCACATCATTTAAAAATAATCCTGGCTTTAATGGGCAGCCACTGCAGCTTACATAATAGTGGAGTGGCTCTATTAAAACCCGATACTTTGAGGACAAGCCTAGCTGCTGCAATTTGGGCCATTTGCAGCTGTTTTAGGAAACCCTCCATACATCCAGCATAGATGGAATTGCAATAATCAAACTGAGTTAAAACCAAGGATTGAACTAGCAGTTTAAAGATGTCAGGGAAAAAATATGATCTGATTCTGCTCAGTTTCCAAAGGGACCTCAAGGATTTTTTCACTACTGAGGTAATCAATAGAAATAAAACATGGAAAAGAAAATAAGAGGATACCTTTTTTATTGGACATAACTTAATACCTTTCTTGATTAGCTTTTGAAGGTTGCCCTTCTTTGTCAGATCGGAAGAAGGGCAACCTTTGAAAGCTAATCAAGAAAGGTATTAAGTTATGTCCAATAAAAAAGGTATCATCTTATTTTCTTTTCCATGTTTTGTTTCTATTGATTACCTTTAAAAGTGGGCTAACATGGCTACCACACCTCTTCACTACTGAGGAAGCCTGAGGCTCAAACGTGAGGTGACTGTCAATTAATACACCCAGTACCCTAAGCACAGTGTCTAGGAGGTAGGACATGTTGTTAATGGTAAAATTATTATTTACGGTACGGTTGAAGGAGTTGGTTATCGCAAGAAATTTAGTCTCATCTCTATTTAACTTCAATTTAAATTCAGAATACTATCACTTTGTAAAAAAATTTCTAATAGCGTCACCCCCTGCCTCTCCAAATCCCTAAATATTTTGTTCTCGTGGCCTGCCAGGAACTCTGCATTCCCAGAAACTGGTAACAGTACACTGCTCTATACTTAATTGAAGATGGTTATCGACTGGGAGTTTAATGTTCGTAAATGGTTACGTATACTGTTGATATTTGTTATTCGATCAGAAGGATGTTTAAAGTTTCAAGGGGAGGGGAAGGAAAGGGGGGGGGGGGGTCAATAATTCAAAAGCAAATAAACACTGTTTTAGAAGGCACCAAATGTATATTGACCGATCTGCTGGGAAAGTATGTTCTGTTAACTGTATTGAGTTGGTTAATATGCAGAAAGTTCAATAAAAAAATTGTTTAAACATAAATTCAGAATCCCAGGATTTCAACAATTTTAGGGACACTTTCTAGAAGATCAGTCTTGAAAGGAATATAGATTGTGACATCGTCCTCATAAAATGAAAGTGCAGAACTCCGCTGCCTCCAGTCTTTCGCCAAACGGAGCCTTCATAACAGGATTGCAGATAGCGGCGAGCCCTGTGGTACCCTGCAGTCAGGAGACCAGGATGGTGAGAGAGAACCTGCCAACTTTACCTGATATGATCTAGATTTTCGGAAGCCACAGAACCATTGGTGGCTGTGCTTACTGGGGGGGGGGGGGGGGGGGGGGGGGGGGGAGACCCCCAAGCAGGCAATGCAAGAGCATCTCTGGACTACTGGGTCATAGGATGTATCTTGTTTGCATGGGTCCTGCGAGTTGTGGTAGTGGTTGGAGGATGCATTGTAAAATGGAAGTTCTTTTTTGAGGGTAGGCATGATGGGAAGTTAGGGGTGAGTGTATTTATTTTAACGTGTACTTGGGGAGAGGGGTAAAAGGCCGAGGAAATAGTATCCGCCACTCCCCCAGGAATAAATTGTTAGCACTTATTGCTAGTGGTTTGGTTTAGAGATGTGGTTTAGGTAATTAGATTAAGTTGGGTCGTTCGAATAGGCTCGTTTGAAGAGGTATGTTTTCAGCAACTTTCGGAAGGGTAGAAGTTCGTTGGTTGTTCTAATAGTGTTCCAGAGTTGCCTGCCTATCACAGAAAAGTTAGAAGCGTAGTAGGTTTTGTATTTGAGGCCTTTGCAACTTGGAGGATGAAGATTGAGATATGTTCGAGAGGATTTGGTCCTGTTTCTGTTTGGGAGGTCAATTAATTTAGTCATGTAGCTTGGAGATTCTCCGTGGAGGATCTTGTGGATCAGTGTGTGCATTTTGAAATTTATTCGCTCTTTGATGGGAGCCAGCGTAGCTTTTCGCGGAGTGGTGTTGCACTTTCAAATCTTGATTTACCAAAAATTAGTCTGGCTGCCGTGTTTTGGGCGGTTTGGAGTTTTTTCAGTATTTGGGTAGTGCAACCAATGAAGATGCTATTTGCAGTAATCGGCGTGGGTGAGTACTGTGGATTGTACCAAGTTGCGGAAAGTTTTTAGAGGGATGAATGGTTTTACTCTTTTCAGTACCCACATCATGTTGAACATCTTTTTCGTTATTGCTTTTGCGTGATTTTCTAGAGTCAGATAGTTGTCCAACGTTACTCCTAAGATTTTTAAATTGTCGGATATCGGGATTGTCACATCGGGGGTGACCAGAGTGGTTGGGAGTAGAGTGGAGTGTTTTGATGATAAGATTAAACATTGAGTTTTTTCTTTATTCAATTTCATTTTGAAGGCATTGACCCAGGAAGCTAATATGTTCATTCCGGTAATTATTCTTTCAGAGATTTCTGCAAGGTTGGATTTGAAAGGGATGAATATGGTGACATCATCTGCATAGATGAAGGGGTTTAGACCAGCTTTGGATAAGGATTTAGCCAGAGGAATCATCATAAGATTGAAGAGGATTGGGGATAAAGGCGATCCTTGGGGGACTCCGCATTGAGAAGACCACGCGGATGATATAGATGAGGTTGATTTGACTTGGTAGGTTCTGGTGGTGATGAAACTTTTTATCCATTTAATTATGTTTCCGCCGATCCCTAGTTTGTCCATTAGTTTTGTGAGGATATCGTGGTTTACCATGTCGAATGCACTGGATAGGTCGAATTGAAGAAGAAGTATGTTTTTACCAAATGCAATTTCTTGTTTGAACTTGGTTATGAGGGTGAGTAGTACTGTCTCAGTGCTATGTGCAGGTCGAAAGCCTGATTGTGATTCTTGTAGTATGGAAAATTTTTGAATGAATTTGTTAAGTTGAGCCAACTTAATAGGGTTTAGGGGAATTCATATTGGGGAAGAGCGAGAATGGGGTAACAAGCTGGGGAGTGGGGAAACAAACTGAGTGAAGAGGGTTTTTTTTTTGGGGGGGGGGGGGTTGCAGGAAGTGGGAAGGTAGATGAATCAATCTAAATGTACCTGAGTAGCTGGGCCATATGCATTTTTGGAGGAGACCCCCACCCAGGACACCATTCTCTATTCATGCTTGCTCTCACATTGATTTTGTTATTTTATTTTTGTTCAAAAAACAAAACCACCATAAAGGAATGTATAAAATATAACAACAAGAAACTATCCCGCAAACAAACTAGGGATGAAAATACCATACAAATAAGTAAAATGTGAGGAAAAAGGTGACTCAGTTATCTAAGCTCTGACGTACCCAGTGTCTAAATCTTGCTAAGGCAGCAAGAACTCTGAGCAATTTGTTTCATGCTCTAACATTTGATGCCTAGATACATCCTCGAGTTCACCTTTTCCATATATGTGCAATAGTGAAATCAATTAAACCATCCCAAAATCAAGAAAAATATCCCCAAAAAGGAACAGAAAAGAGGCTCCAGATACAAATGCAAAAAACATGACGTTATTCAATAATGATAAGTCCAAGTTGCTTACCTTAAAGTTCAAAAGATTGGAAGCCAAAACTCTCCAATCGATGGCTCTACAGAGCTCCATTTCGTCATCGCCTTCAAAACCCCCGATAGCGAGAGTTTTGGCTTCCAGTAGTGCATAGGTGTGGCCATTTATGCCTCTGAAAACCTAGTGTAAATTGATGCGCGTAGGGCACGCGTACGCGCCTACATGGATTAGTACAAGGGCCCCTTAGATTGTAAACCCTCCAGGGACAGGAAAATACCCAGTGTACCTGTATATAACTCACTTTGAGCTACTACTGAAAAAGTGTGAGCAAAATCCAAATAAATAAATTCAATTTTGCTTTGTGAAAGAATAATAAAGCAAAACAGCATGTTAAATTTAATTCTGCTCTTAAGTACCGTATTTTTCGGACTATAAGACGCACTTTTTTCCCCCCCAAATGTGGGAGGAAAATGTGGGTGCGTCTTAGAATGTAGCGTACCTGCTCGGGCTGGGGGGGGGGGCCAGGGCACCCATGCTCCCTGTTTTGAAATCTTAAATTTACCCGAAGTCGCCGCAAACCAGCAGTAAAAGCAGCAGGCAGGCTCGCCTTCTCGTCGCTTCCCTTCCCTCTCAGCGCGTCCCGCCTTCCTCTGATGTAACTTCCTTTCCGCGAGGGCGGACCGTGCTGAGAGGGAAGGGAAGTGACGAGGAGGCGAGCCTGCCTGCCTGCTGCTTTTACTTACTGCTGGTTCGCTGCGACTTTGGATATGTAAATTAAAGATTTCAAGGCAGGGAGCACGGTTACATGAACCGGAAGGTCGGGGAGCTGAGGGTGGACAGGCAGGCAGGTGGGCGGGGGTTTGAACGAATCGCTGGGCATGGGGAGGGGAGGAGAATTGCTGGACATGGAGGGGAGGGCAGGGGGGAGAGAGGAGAATCGTTGGACATGGATGGCAGGGGAGGACAAATTCCACCGCAGAGCCACACAGGTTGTGCAAAACTGCTGTCCCCATACAAGAGTGTTGCACAACCTGTGGTCCTCCAGCAGATCTCCGCCACACTTTTTGCTTCAAAGATTTTTCCCTATTTTCCTCCTCTAAAACCTAGGTGCGTCTTATGGTCCAGTGCGTCTTATAGTCTGAAAAATACGGTATGTCTAGGAAGGTAGGAATGATGCTAACAGACTTAATTCAACTAGGTTGAGTCTGTATTGATGTACACCATACTGTATATAGTCTTAACTCTACAGTAATTGAGTTCTCTGGACCGTGGCCTAATAGCTTAAAAGGCTGTGTTTGATTTTCCAGTACATTAAAGGCTGAAGTGTTGTTTCTGTGTTTACTAGTTTCTGTTGAAAGATCTCACCTCTTCCTGACTTTAGAAAGATGCAACCAGCACTCCTCAACCGTTCTCGTGTGACACACCTGATGGACCATGTTCATATGCATGGTCCCCCTGAATAGTACAATCAGAACAAGTAGGAACAGCATGGAGAGCATGGCTTATAGAATTAGAGTGGTTATGGGGATTTCAAGTACCTGGCTCCTGTTTTATGTGATGCCTACCCTGGAAGCACACGTGGTTGTTAAGGAAAGCATGTCAAAATTTGGAGGTGCACCTACTAGATCATTGTGAAACACCAGCATGCACTGACACACTAGTTGAGAATAAGGATGGGCTGTTATTTGAAACAATAGTGATAATAGTATTAACAATACTGATAATAGTGCACAGTAGTGAGAAAGAGTGTGCACTCTGCCCCAGATTCTATAAATGACGTCTAAAGATAGGTACACAATTACACGTCCAGTTATAGAGTAGAGTCAGTTATGCATATAACTTAGGGACCCGTTTACTAAGTCGCAGTAGAGCTAACGCTTAGGTAGCATGTGCCAAATTGACTCTACCGCCAGGGTAGCGCAGGCACCTGGCAGTAGTTCCAAAGTTGGCATGCGCTGTTTCCCCGTGTTAGAAAATAGATCCCGGCGGTAATCAGCAGTGCAGCCACATTGGTGCGCGCTGCCTGATTATCGCACGAGTAGCTTGTGAACTCTTTCCGCCAAGTAAATAGGTGGAGTTAAGGGCTCAGGCAGTAAATAGCCGCTCACTACTACTACTACTATTTAGCATTTTTATAGCGCTACAAAGCGTGCGTAGCGCTGCACATACAGAAGAAAGACAGTCTTCATATTAGCGTATGGCCATTTACTGCACATTAAAAAAAGGCCTTTTTACCTGCTGTAGTTAAAAAAAGGCCCAGTGTGCACCAATTTCATGCGCTCACACTAGCGCAGGACACTTTTTACTTCAGCATAGTACATTTATTTATTTATTTATTTATTTGTTACATTTATACCCCACATTTTCCCACCTATTTGCAGGCGCAATGTGGCTTACAAGTAACCGTAAGGTATTTGCCATTACGATTGGTAACAAATACAAGATTGTGTTGTGGTCAGATGAGGTAGATGTGATATTCGTTGCCAGAGAATGTGGTAAAAGCAGTTAGGTTAGCAGGGTTAAAAAAAAAAAGGTTTGGATGGCTTCCTACAGGAAAAGTCCATAGAACATTATTAGAATGGACTTGAGGAAAATCCACTGCTTATTTCTAGAGTAAGCAGCATAAAATGTATTGTATTGTTCTGGGATCTTGCCAGGTACTTGTGACCTGGACTGGCCACTGTTGGAAACAGGATTCTGGGCTTGATGGACCTTTGGTCTGTCCCAGTATGGCAATGCTTATGCACTTATGTATTACAGCAGGTATAAGTCATGGTGCTCAAATCTGGGCATCAAAATCGGCAACTCCACTCATTATTTTATAGACCTCTATCATATCTCCCCTCAGCCGCCTTTTCTCCAAGCAAGTTAAGAACTGCTGTTGTAAAGTATTTACCATGGCACATACCTCCACAAACTCATTAACCATTGTGAAAGGAAATGGAAGTGAATGTGTAGCCAGAGTGGCATGTGCTAAAGTTATTGTAATGCTGCCACCTTGTGGAAATTGTAAACATCACAAGAAAAGATGTTGACAGGGCAGTTCCTCAATGTAGACATCAGTATGGCTGGTGAGGGGTCAGACCTGTGTTTCAGGTCATAAAAAGAGCATAAAATCTGAAAGTTTTCTTATTTGACTTTTCAACTGTGCATCTTTCAACCACGTTTTCTGCTTTCTGCAGCTTCTAAAAAGTGAAGAATGTTATCTAAAAAATTTGGTAGGCCAACTTGTCTTCAAATCGGTTGTGGGGTTTTAACTGAGTTTTACATTTTTGCAAAAATTTATTTATTTATTTGTTACATTTATATCCCACATTTTCCCACCTATTTGTAGGGTCAATGTGGCTTACATAGTGCCGGAGAGGCGTTACAGACTCCGGTGTTAACAAATACAAAGTGGTGTTGTGGGAAGATAAAGTTCATGTGGCACAGCCACACTAGGGAATCGTACAACGGAAGAGCTGTGTTATGTCCATTACGTTCTTTAGTTTTGTTGTGTTGCAGAGATCAGGCATTTAAGTTGGATCGGTAGGGTATGCCTTTTTAAACAGGTTAGTTTTTAGTGTTTTCCAGAAGTTTAGGTGGTCGTTCGTAGTTTTCAAGGCTTTTGGTAATGCGTTCTACAGTTCCAAATCTCAAAGCACTTTAGTTCTTTGGTTTGAATAGTCTTTTTAGTGAATTTTCTTTCCTTTTGGTGAATGCTTCCCTACTATGGCGTCCTTTTACTAAGGTGTGTTAACAGATTTCCTGGAGGAAATGTCCACAGTCTTTTATTGAGGTGGACATAGGAGAGGCCACTGCTTGCCCCAGGATTGATAGCATGGAATGTTACCACTTCTTGGAGTTCTACATGGAATGTTGCCACTCCTTGGAGTTCTACACGGAATGTTGCTACTCTTTGGGGTTCTATATGGAATGTTGCTACTCTGAGATTCTACATGGAATGTTGCTACTAATTGGGTTTCTGCCAGGTACTTGTGACTTGAATTGGCCACTGTTGGAAGTGGGATACTCGGCTTAGATATATGGCAATTGTTATGGATTTAGCGTGTGCTAAATGCTATGCAGCCCATTATATTTCTATGGGCTGCATGGCATTTAGTTCGCGCTAATTGTTCTCTAATTGTGTATCAGGAAAATCAACAAAATGGCTCATATGGACAAAATAGCAGTAAAGGCCTTGGGAAAAAATAGGTTTTACGATCAATTAAAAAATTTGTTAATGAGGGTTTAGAGTGAAAGGCAAGAGATATACTGTTCCAGAGTAATGGGGCCATAAGTACATAAGTATTTCCATACTGGGACAGACCAAAGGTCCATCAAGCCCAGCATCCTGTTTCCAACAGTGGCCAATCCAGGTCACAAATACCTGGCAAGATCCCAAAAAAGTACAAAACATTTTATACTGCTTATCTCAGAAATGGTGGATTTTCCCTAAGTCCAATTTAATAATGGCCTATGGACTTTTCCTTTAGGAAGCCATCCAAACCTTTTTAAAACTGCTAACATAACCGCCTTTACTACATTCTCTGGCAACAAATTCCAGAGTTTAATTACACGTTGAGTGAAGAAAAATTTTCGCCGATTCCTTTTAAATTTACTACACTGTAGCTTCATCGCATGCCCCCTAGTCCTAGTATTTTTGGAACGCGTGAACAGACGCTTCACATCTACCCGTTCAACTCCACTCATTATTTTATAGACCTCTATCATAGCTCCCTTCAGCTGCCTTTTCTCCAAGCTGAAGAGCCCTAGCCGCTTTAGCCTTTCCTCATAGGGAAGTCATCCCATCCCCTTAATCATTTTCGTCACCCTTTTCTGCACCTTTTCTAATTCCACTATATCTTTTTTTGAGATGCGGCGACCAGAATTTAACACAATATTTGAGGTGCGGTCGCACCATGGAGCGATATGAAGGCATTATAACATCCTCATTTTTGTTTTCCATTCCTTTCCTAATAATACCTAACATTCTATTTGCTTTCTTAGCCGCAGCTGCACACTGAGCAGAAGGTTTCAACGTATCATCAACAACGACACCTAGGTCCCTTTCTTGGTCGGTGACTCCTAATGTGGAACCTTTCATGACGTAGCTACAATTCGGGTTCCTCTTTCCCACATGCATCACTTTGCACTTGCTCACATTAAACGTCATCTGCCATTTAGACGCCCAGTCTCCCAGTCTCGTAAGGTCCTCTTGTAATTTTTCACAATCCTCCCGCGATTTAACGACTTTGAATGACTTTGTGTCATCAGCAAATTTAATTACCTCACTAGTTACTCCCATCTCTAGGTCATTTATAAATATGTTAAAAAGCAGTGGTCCCAGCACACTCCCCTGGGGAACCCCACTAACTACCCTTCTCCATTGAGAATACCGACCATTTAACCCTACTCTCTGTTTTCTATCTCCTATCCCAGTGCTGAAGACTCCCGGCAGATCTCCCTCCTGTATCCTCAGGCATCCTATGGTCTCCCATGGAAGAATAGCCTAATGCTTAGTTGATATTTTAGTGCCTAAATCTATGTGGATCCATTTACACAAATGAAAACATGGCGTAAATCTTTGTGCATAGATTTAGTTGCACTGGGCTATAACTAGGTACTTAAACTTTGGAACACACACTAAACACCCATTTCCCCACCCATAACCACATCCCTTTTTGCCTTCGTGCATTAGAACTTCGGCACACTTCATTACAGAATACGCTTAGCGAGTTGTGTGTGTAAATTCCCATCGGTGTCAATTAGTGCTCATTATTGCTTGTTAAGTGCGGTTAGCAGCGCTCATTAACTTGTTAAGCTTGCTAAGTTACGCGCATTGTTAGCGGTTCAGATCTCAAGGCGTACTATATAGAATGCCCATAAATAAAGCTTTGCAAGAGCAATTCTGTTAGCAATTCTGAACTGTTTTAAAAACCATAACGAGTACATTTCATAGTGGATCTGTCAAAATCTTCTAGTGCATCTGTTCAAATTTAATGAAAAATGCTTTAAGGGGAAGAATCCTACAGCCTTTCCCTATAAATCTTGGGCCAGGGTATTTTGAACTTGCCTGAAAGGAACCTGGTTGTGAGTTTGACTCAAATGGTTTTGCGCATCCTTTGCTCTGATAGTGAAATCCAGATTTGCCCGTGAGTCAGAGTTGAGAGCTGGTGACCGCTCAATGAGGGACCCTCCCTTGTGGGTTTCTAGCAATGATATGGGAATGGTTTGCCGTTGCCTTCTCCCAGTCAGGGGCGTAGCCAGATCTTACAGTGGGAGGGGGCCAGATCCCGAGGTTGGGAGCACATTTTGAGTGCCGCCCCACCGTCCTCCCACCACCACACCTCGCTTTGCCTCACCTCCCCCCCCCCCCACCACTGCCTCGCGCCTCCTCTCTCCTCGCAGTCGCAAATACCTTTGCTGGCGGGGGTCCCCAACCCCGCCAGCTGAAGCCTTCTTCAGTGCCATCTCTGGCACAGCTGTGTTCCTGCCCTGCTCTTCTTGCTCCTCCTGTCCTGTGCACGCTGACGCTCCTTTATGTGAAACTGAGAAGGAGCGTCAGTGTGCACAGGACAGGAGGAGCAAGAAGAGCAGGGCAGGAACGCGGCTGCGCCGTAGACGGGCATTGCTGAAGAAGGCTTCGGCTGGCGGGGGTTGGGGAGTGGAGGAGTGGCCTAGTGGTTAGGGTGGTGGACTTTGGTCCTGAGGAACTGAGTTTGATTCCCACTTCAGGCACAGGCAGCTCCTTGTGACTCTGGGCAAGTCACTTAACCCTCCATTGCCCCATGTAAGCCGCATTGAGCCTGCCATGAGTGGGAAAGCGCAGGGTACAAATGTAACAAAAATAAAATAGATACTATTGGAGATTCTACATGGAATGTTGCTATTCCACTAGCAACATTCCATGTAGAAGGCTGCACAGACTCACAGAAGCAGAAGCCTGTGCGGCCACATTGGTGATCTGCAAGGGCCGACTTCTACATGGAATGTTGCTAGTGGAATAGCAACATTCCATGTAGAATCTCAAACAGTAGCAACAGTGGAGGAGGAGTGGCCTAGTGGTTAGGGTGGTGGTCTTTGGTCCTGGGGAACTGAGGAACTGAGTTTGATTCCCACTTCAGGCACAGGCAGCTCCTTGTGACTCTGGGCAAGTCACTTAACCCTCCATTGCCCCATGTAAGCCACATTGAGCCTGCCATGAGTGGGAAAGCGCGGGGTAGAAATGTAACAAAAATAATAAAAACAAAAATAAACCAGGGGCCCGGACATAATTTGCGTGGGCCTGTGCCCCCCCCCCCCCGTGCCTCCCCCCCCCTAGCTACGCCCCTGCTCCCAATGCATGGAGGGTTAAGTGACTTGCCCAAGGCCACAAGGAACTTCCATGGGATTTGAACCTGGGCCCGCCAGTCCCCAGCTTCCTGCTCTAACCATTAAGCTACTCCTCCATGGGATAGTGAAATTCCAGGTCTGAAAACCAGTGCGTGCATTTTACTATCAGTATGGCTCTGCAACAGTCAATATTGTGCTAACTTGACACTTTTCCCTGTTTTACTTTGTAAATTGTCTTTGCTGTTCTATTTAATTCCAAGCATTAATATTTTCTTTCACGCAAGCGTAACCATTCACCCACAGAACAATTTGGACATTATGTCGCTGTCAAGATGCCTGGGGGTTACCCAGCCTGCCTTGCCTGTGTGAGAGTGACACCAGTGGGGCTCAGCGCTTGAGATATTTATTGTAAGATTAAGCTGACAGGCATGAAGGCTTGATCCCAGAGTGGCAATCTCATTTAATTAAAGGCATTTTTTTTTATTATTATAGGATTTTTTTTCTTTTGTTCTCTGCTGTTTTAGATCGGAATACTGCTAATGTCTTACTCACATGAGGAACAGTTGTATGGGAGAGATGAAAACAATCATTCTGGCTGGATCTAACCAACCTTGAAAAGAGTTTGGTATTGAGCTAGTGTAATGAAAGTTTAGGCTTAAATCTGTACTTTTTTTTTTTTTTTGTCTGTTTAAAGAAAGACTGCTGGTTTTTGTTAGTTTATGGATCATAATCTTGGTATGTAGAAACAGAGAATATAATGAAGGGAAAGGGGAAAGGGGAAAGGGGAGGGGATTTTTATTTATTTATTTATGACCTTCGTATCCCACATTATTCCAAACGAGATCGAGTTCAATGAGGCTCACGAGTAACAAACATTGATATAAGGAAACAATCCAGTAATTTAAACAATATGAAATTATTTAGTACGGTCAGAATTCGAATGACCCATTGAAGCAAAATTGGAGAGTAATTGATACGAGTCAAGATGGAACTGAGGTCAGTTTATGCCCTTTAGGCAGGAGGAGTGGCCTAGTGGTTAGAGTGGTGGACTTTGGTCCTGGGAAACTGGGTTCAATTCCCGCTTCAGGCACAGGCAGCTCCCTGTGGCTCTGGGCAAGTCACTTAACCCTCCATTGCCCCATGTAAGCCGCATTGAGCCTGCCATGAGTGGGAAAGCGCAGGGTACAAATGTAACAAAAATAAAATAGATACTATTGGAGATTCTACATGGAATGTTGCTACTATCGGAGATTCTACCAGCAACATTCCATGTAGAAGGCTGCGCAGGCTTCTGTTTCTGTGAGTCTGACGTTCTGCACGTGCAGGACGTCAGACTCACAGAAGCAGAAGCCTGCGCGGCCACATTGGTGATCTGCAAGGGCCGACTTCTACATGGAATGTTGCTAGTGGAGGAGTAGCCTGGTGGTTAGGGTGGTGGACTTTGGTCCTCAGGAACTGAGTTTGATTCCCACTTCAGGCACAGGCAGCTCCTTGTGACTCTGGGCAAGTCACTTAACCCTCCATTGCCCCAGGTACAAATAAGTACCTGTAAGCCGCATTGAGCCTGCCATGAGTGGGAAAGCACGGGGTACAAAAAAAAAACTCTTTCAGTAGCTTATGGAAACACAGATATCAGTTGTTTTGGTAGTGAATTCAATACTTAGGCCCCCTTTTACCAAGCTGCGGCAAAAAGGGGCCTATGATGGCATCAGCGCGTGCATTACACACGTGCCGAGGCCCCCTTTTACCATAGCAAGTAGGGTGGCGGTAAGGGCACCCGTGTTAACCTGGCAGTAACTGGGCAGCGCGCAGCACTGCCCGGTTACTGCCAGGTATTATCCGGCACTACAAATTTGCATAGCGCCGGAAATGATGGCATGGTAGGGGTGGGAAGTACCGCCAGGCTGCTGCGCTAGCCTGGCAGTACTTCCTAAATAGCAAGCGGTAAGCCCTCATTGGGCTTATTGCTTCTTAGCCAAAGGAGCCCTTAGTACTTTGGTACAGCGACTTATTTTCCGCCAAAGTCGCTATGCTCACATTAGCCCCCTCCTTAAGTCACTTCACTGGCATCATTATCCGTTTCTATATTCAGTTCAAGCTTCTCTTATTGACCTATACGTGCATTCACTCTGCCGCTCCCCAGGACCTCTCCACTCTTGTCTCTCCCTACGCCCCCCCCTCCGGTACTCCGTTCTGTAGATAAATCTCTCTTATCCGTCCCCTTCTCCTCTACTGCTATTTCTAGACTCCGTTCCTTTTGTCTTGCTGCACCTCACACCTGGAATAGACTTCCCAAGCCTGTGCGTCTAGCCCCGTCCTTGGCCGTTTTCAAGTCCAAACTTAAAGCCCACCTCTTTACCACTGCTTTTGACTCCTAACCACTACTCACTTGCCCTGTCCTTTATCCCCACCTATTTATTCCCTTACCCTTAATCGTTCTGTCTGTTTACCTGTCTTATCTAGATTGTAAGCTCTTTGATGTATAGCGCTGCGTATGCCTTGTAGCGCTATAGAAATGATTAATAATACTAAGAAGTCAGCATTGTAAATAGACTTGTGTAGTACCTTTTTTCAACTGGTGAAGTGGAATGTGATATAATCTCTGGATGCTGGTGATACATGACGTGAAGACAATTAATTAGGTGCTGCATATAAGAGGGTGACAAGTCAGATAAGATTTGGTAAACTAATACACAAATTTTGAAGGTGATTCTTTTATGGGGGGAGCCAGTGTAATTTCAAAAGATTAGGAGAAGCATTCTCATACCGGGTTGCAGTTTTTCAGTATTTTGGGCAGTTTGCAGCTTTCTAAGAAGAGTGGTCTTGATTCATGTGTAGATTGCGTTAAAGTAATTGAACTTGGAAAGTTCTAAGCATTGAGTGATAGTACGGAAGACTGAACTGGGGAAGAAAGGTCTTAAGCTTTTCAAATTCCACAGTGTGGAAGATGCTGGATACCATCTTTGAAATGTAGGGTTCAAAATATAGGAAGCCCCAAATGTTCATTGTTTGGTGAAGAGAGTACGATTTATCGTCGATTATGTATTTTTTTTTTTGAGGTATGGGAAGAAATGTGTTGGTTAATATTAGAAATGTTGTTCTATCCCTGTTAAGTTTCAACTTCAAATTGGAATCCAGGATTCCATAAGGTCTAGACTTTTTTTCCACCATGGGAAGGATTTCTTGTCATTATTGAAAGGGATATAAATTGTAACATCATCTGTATACATAAAGGACCAATAACCATGAGATTCCAATATATATCCTAATGAGGCCATCATAATATTGAGTAATGGTGACAGAGGCCTCAGGACCTTAGCCTAGAATGGGTGGCAGAGCTGGTGGTTGGGAGGAGGGACTAGTGCTGGGCAGACTTATACGGTCTGTGCCAGAGCCGGTGGTGGGAGGCGGGGTTGATGGTTGGGAGGCGAGGATAGTGTTGGGCAGACTTATATGGACTGTGCCGGGGCTAGTGGTTGGGAGGCGAGGATAGTGTTGGGCAGACTTATACGGTCTGTGCCGGGGCTGATGGTGGGAGGCGGGGTTGGTGGTTGGGAGGCGAGGATAGTGTTGGGCAGACTTATACAGTCTGTGCCAGAGCTGGTGGTGGGAGGCGGGGTTGGTGGTTGGGAGGCGGGGATAGTGCTGGGCAGACTTATACGGTCTGTGCCAGAGCCGGTGGTGGGTGACAGGGATAGTGCTGGGCAGACTTATACGGTCTGTGCCAGAGCTGGTGGTGGGAGGCGGGGTTGGTGGTTGGGAGGCGAGGATAGTGTTGGGCAGACTTATACAGTCTGTGCTGGGGCTGGTGGTTGGGCGGCGGGGATAGTGTTGGGCAGACTTATACAGTCTGTGCCGGGGCTGGTGGTTGGGCGGCGGGGATAGTGCTGGGCAGACTTATACGGTCTGTGCCAGAGCTGGTGGTGGGAGGCGGGGTTGGTGGTTGGGAGGCGGGGATAGGGCTGGCCAGACTTATACGGTCTGTGCCGGGGCTGGTGGTTGGGCGGCGGGGATAGTGCTGGGCAGACTTATATGGTCTGTGCCAGAGCCGGTGGTGGGAGGCAGGGATAGTGCTGGGCAGATTTATAGGGTCTGTGCCAGAGCTGGTGGTTGGGAGGCGGGGTTGGTGGTTGGGAGGCGGGGATAGGGCTGGCCAGACTTATACGGTCTGTGCACTGAAGAGGACAGTACAAATAAAAAAGTAGCACATATGAATTTATCTTCTTGGGCAGACTGGATGGACCGTCCAGGTCTTTTTCTGCCGTCATCTACTATGTTACTATGAGGTGATCCCTGCAGGACCCCACAGCTAGAGGCCCAAGAGGGAGATAAGCAACTAGACTTTGATATACCTCCTTTCTGTGTTTACAATCAAAGAGGTTTACATATTACGTACAGGTACTTATTTTGTACCTGGAGCCTACATGTCAGACCTAATAGAACTACCACCCAGGAACGCAAAAAAATCTTCTCGCACACCCCTCAATTTGCATCCTCCCAAGTGTAAAGGTCTGAAATACAAATCAATGCATGCATATAAGAAAAGGTAGATGCGTGCATTGATTTGTATTTCAGACCTTTTGATACGAGTCAAGATGTAACAAGATGGAACTGAGGTCAGTTTATGCCCTTTAGGCAGGAGGAGTGGCCTAGTGGTTAGAGTGGTGGACTTTGGTCCTGGGGAACTGGGTTCAATTCCCGCTTCAGGCACAGGCAGCTCCTTGTGACTCTGGGCAAGTCACTTAACCCTCCATTGCCCCATGTAAGCCGCTTTGAGCCTGCCATGAGTGGGAAAGCGCAGGATACAAATGTAACAAAAATAAAATAGATACTATTGGAGATTCTACATGGAATGTTGCTACTATTGGAGATTCTACATGGAATGTTGCTATTCCACTAGCAACATTCCATGTAGAAGGCTGCGAAGGCTTCTGTTTCTGTGAGTCTGATGTCCTGCACGTATGTGCAGGACGTCAGACTCACAGAAGCAGAAGCCTGCGCGGCCACATTGGTGATCTGCACGCAGCTCTGGAACGCGTTGCCACGCGACCTGAAAACGGTTTATGAATTGACCAAATTCCGTAAATTATTGAAAACGTATCTCTTTGACAAGATATATTATAACGGTCAACACATGTAACTGTACTATCCTTAATATATCCAGAAATGTCATTTAATGCCTTTTGCTTTAATACTTTCATGTATCTTACCACCATGTAACCCATAACCCTCTGTAAAACCAAATGTATATTCTCTTCTATTTCCAGTATCCATGACGAATTGTAAGCCACATTGAGCCTGCAAAGAGGTGGGATAATGTGGGATACAAATGCAATAAATAAATAAATAAAAATGGAGGGTTAGGTGACTTGCCCAGATTCACAAGGAGCAGTCTGCCCAGTTTATTTTCTGGTGCAGTACCGCAACCCTTAGTTAATCTCTGGCTTCCTCTAACTTCTTCACTGGTAGAGACCCTCTGTGCTTATTATAGGATTTCTTGATTTTTTTCCCCCAGAAGGAGGCCTTTCTGTACACCCACCATCCCTTCTATGAAATACAAGCTTTCTGTGTGCATAATTGCCAAATTTGAGTTAGAAGTAGGGGGGTTTGTGCTCAAAAAGTCAGTGTTGGTAGCAAAGGTTGTATCATTTCCTTTCCAAGACTTGTCAAGTTACTGTTACATACATAGTAGATGACGGCAGAAAAAGACCTGCACGGTCCATCCAGTCTGCCCAACAAGACAACTCATGTGTGCTACTTTTATGTATACCCTACTTTGATTTGTACCTGTGCTCTTCAGGGCACAGACCGTATAAGTCTGCCCAGCACTAGCCCCGCCTCCCAACCACCAGCCCCGCCTCCCAACCACCAGCTCTGGCACAGACTATATAAGTCTGCCCAGCACTATCCCCGCCTCCCACCACCAGCTCTGGCACAGACCGTATAAGTCTGCCCAGCGCTATCCCTGCCTCCCAACCTCCAGTCCCGCCTCCCACCACTGGCTCTATCACTGTTGATAGTAGAGTAGTAGAGTAGTCACATGGGTTGATTGTAGGCCTCAAGGCCATATGAATTGCCTGAAGTTGATTTTAGAGGTAATCATTGCCCCATAGAGAAAAATGCACTGTTATAGAATGCTGCCTCCTACATACAGATCTTGGCTGTGTTGACTAAAAAGATACCAATGACCTAATGTCCGCCAAGTTGAGTAACGATGTCCAGTCTCTCCAGGGCCTATAACTTCCCTCTTTTATTTCCTTGTTGTTTTATACTGATGTTTATTACATGCTTTCTACTGTACTATGTATTTGCATTATTGAACCGGAGCCTACCTCTATGGTATGGTGTAAGCCATATTGAGCCTGCGACTAAGTGGGATAATGTGGGATATAAATGTGTTAAATAAATAAATCATATCCCCCCTCAGCTGTCTCCTTTCCAAGCTGAAGAGGCCTAACCTCTTTACCCTTTCCTGATTCACTGTCTTTTGGACATTGTGCCTAGAACAAAATATATAAACGTCTTGCCCCAACCTTGGCCACCTTTAAATCTAGACTGAAAGCCCACCTCTTTAACATTGCTTTTGACTCGTAACCACTCGCCTCCACCTACCCTCCTCTCTTCCTTCCCGTTCACATTAATTGATTTGATTTGCTTACTTTATTTATTTTTTGTCTATTAGATTGTAAGCTCTTTGAGCAGGGACTGTCTTTCTTCTATGTTTGTGCAGCGCTGCGTACGCCTTGTAGCGCTATAGAAGTGATAAGTAGTAGTAGTAGTCTCTTGTAACCAGAGCTAATATTGTGATGTCATAATGCCTCAGTCCACCAATAAGAGCCAACCTCATCAGTGATGTCACAATGGCTTGATTGTCCTATACTTGGCTCACTTTTATTACATAGCTCTTTGAGCAGGGACTGTCTTTCTTCTATGTTTGTGCAGCGCTGCGTACGCCTTGTAGCGCTATAGAAGTGATAAGTAGTAGTAGTAGTCTCTTGTAACCAGAGCTAATATTGTGATGTCATAATGCCTCAGTCCACCAATAAGAGCCAACCTCATCAGTGATGTCACAATGGCTTGATTGTCCTATACTTGGCTCACTTTTATTACATAGCTCTTTGAGCAGGGACTGTCTTTCTTCTATGTTTGTGCAGCGCTGCGTACGCCTTGTAGCGCTATAGAAGTGATAAGTAGTAGTAGTAGTCTCTTGTAACCAGAGCTAATATTGTGATGTCATAATGCCTCAGTCCACCAATAAGAGCCAACCTCATCAGTGATGTCACAATGGCTTGATTGTCCTATACTTGGCTCACTTTTATTACATAGCTCTTTGAGCAGGGACTGTCTTTCTTCTATGTTTGTGCAGCGCTGCGTACGTCTTGTAGTGCTATAGAAATGCTAAATAGTAGTAGTAGTAGTAGTAGTAATATAAACGGCGATTCTATAAACTAACTCTTAGAAGTATGGAAGGCTCTTGGTGTCCTGAGCCAGTGCCTCATCTGGCTCCTGATTTGAGCTGGTCCTAAATCTCTCAGTCCTATATTATTCCAAATCTTCTCCAGTTTTTAGTGGAAGACACCTAAAGTGGAGCGGAGGAGTAACTTAATAGTTAGTGTAATGGGTTAAGAACCAGAGGAACTGGGTTCAGTTCCCACTGTAGCTCCTCAGGACCCTAGGCAAGTCACTAAACCCTCCATTGCTCCAGGTATAAAACTTTTGATTGCAAGACCACTAGGAACAGAAAAGCACCTGTATATAATATGACAACTGCTTTGGTTATCTACAGAAAGGCGATATATCAAATGTATTACCCTTGCCCTATTTGTAGCACCTTCATTTTTTGATTTTGAACCTGTTGGGAAAGGATGGTCGATTTCTTCAGCTTTCCCTCCAACGAGACAATGAAATGTAGGAAGGATTTGATTCCAACAACCCCCCGTGTCTCACAGTGGAATCGAGAGACCTCTGTGCTGATATCCTGGGGGAAGGATTAAAGACTTTTACAGCGCGAGCACTCATATTCAGTTTTATTCGCTGGTGACACAGCAAGGTATTCTGTTATCCAGGGCACCCCTTGGTCAATCTGGGTAGAGTAAAAAGCATTGCCTCAAAAGGCAGATTTAAATAACCTTTTGGCTTGGATGCATGTATAGCAGCCTGATTTCTTAAATTTTTATTTTGTTTTTATTATATTCTCTTCTGATCCTAATGGATTTTCATGTAAATCTTCCTTTCATTATTTTTAAGACATACTGCACACCTTAATACGTGATCTTGTTTAGAGAACCTTGATATATGCCCTGTTTTCACTGATTTTCTATTAGTGTGTGATGCAGATGTGTCAGGGATTAGACCGATTCTAGAAACAGCCAGATGTTTACTAAGGGACCCTTTTACTAAGCCACGTAGGTGCCTAAGTGTATCCTACGCACGTCAATTTTGAACCACCACCCCTCTACCACGTGGCCCGGGTGGATATTTCATTTTTTATGTGAGTCCACTAACAGGCTTATTTTCAAAAGTGATCACCGGCGATCTTCCGACATAAATCGGAAGATAGCCGGCGATCTCTCAAAAGCGGCGAAATCGGTATAATCGAAAGCGGCTTTTTGGAAAGCAGCGATGGTGCAGTGCAGTGCACTTCAGGCAGGCAGATCCAGGTCCATCCCCCCCCCCCCCCTACCTGTTACACTTGTGGTGCTAAGTGTTGAGCCCTCCAAACCCCCCCAAAACCCACTGTACCCACATGTAGGTGCCGCCCTTCACCCATAAGGGCTATGGTAATGGTGTAGAGTTGTGGGGAGTGGGTTTGGGGGGGATTTGTGGGGCTCAGCACCCAAGGTAAGGGAGCTGTGCACCTGGGAGCTATTTGTATATTTTTTAAACATTTTTAGAAGTGCCCCCCTAGGGTGCCCAGTTGCTGTCCTTGCATGTCAAGGGGACCAGTGCACTACAAATGCTGGCTCCTCCCACGACCAAATGCCTTGGATTTCACCGGGTTTGAGATGGCCGACATTTTTTTCCATTATCGCTGAAAAACAAAACCGGTGATCTCAAACCTGGCAAACTCTGGCATTTTGCCGGGCTAAACCATATTATCGAAAAAAAGATGGCCGGCCATCTTTTTCGATAATATGGTTCCGGCCAGCTGTTGCAACGCCGCCAAAATAGATTGCCTGCGATCTATTTCGCCAGCGATGTTCGATTATGGCCCTCTAAGCGCGCCAGAAAATATAATTTATTTTCCGGAGCGTGGCGCTAACCTGGCGGCGGTAATCAGCATTGTACGCGTGTAGACAGTTTAATACATTTAGAAGTATTTATTTAACCTTTTGGAAACAGAGCACCTGGCTGTCTCGATCTGCAGCAGTATGCGATGCATAAGAACAAGAATAGGCATACTGGGTCAGACCAATGGTCCGTCTAGCCCAGTGTCCTGCTTCCAACAGTGGCCAATCCAGGTCACAAGTATCTGGCAGAAACTCAAATAGTAGCAACATTTCATGTTACCAATCCCGGGGCAAGCAGTGGCTTCCCCCCATGTCCATTTCAATAACAGACTATGGACTTTTCCTCCAGGAACTTGTCCAAACCTTTTTTTTTTAAACCCAGATACATTAACTGCTGTTACCACAGCCTCATCCAAGTTCCAGAGCTTAACGATTCTTTGCGTGATTTCATTTTAAAAGTATTTCCATCAGTAAAATAGAAACCAGTTTGCAAATGAGCAGTTAGCCTTACAGTCCTGAATTAAATATATCTATTTAATCGAACTGGACCTCAAAGCCTCCCAGTGAGATAATTCAACACAGAACTCGTGCTTCCAGTTAGGTGCTTCTCACCCTATATTGGGGGCAGTTTATTATCACTGGTCCCTGTATTAATAGTGATAAAGAGAGAAAAAAAACAGTGGTTTTACAAAAAATCCCTCTAAATAACAACTAACAGTGACTTCAAGAAAAAGTGCTCAAAAAATGAAAACGGAAAAATTGCTTTTTGTAACCACTAAGCTACTAGATATCAGTGCGAACAGAGATGGGAGTACTAAGCCTCGTAGGTAATGCACCACTCAGACGTATCTGTGAAGTAATCAAAGACTCTTTTCCTGTCCTGTCTTCGCTATATTGCGGCACAATTGCCTTCCACTTTCTCCTGCTCCCGCGTTATCTTTCAACGTCCGTCAGCGGTAAATGTTTTAGTTCCACAACCGCTGAATCATTTCTCCTCCAAACGCAATTGAAAACTTCTACAAGAGCGCCTTGTTTCGCTGGATCTCGCTGCTTCAGGAAGATTTGCTCGATTCTGTTTTCTGGTTAGCCACAAGATGGCACAAGAGTGTCCCCCTGGTCTTTGTACTTTTTGAAAGCGTGAAAAATCAATTCACTTTTATCCATTCTACTCCTCTCAGGATTTTATGGACCTCGGGAAAAATTGCATTGGCTTCCCACAAGGAACGTATTGCCTTTAAGGTTTGCACTCTTGTCCACAGGATTATTTATGGTGAAGTTCCGGGATACATGTTGGACCTCATAAAATTACCACCCAGAAACAGTACCAGCCTATCCCGAACTTATTTAAATCTGCATTATCCAGACTGCAATGAACTTAGATACAAATCAACTTATGCATCCAGCTTTTCTTAAATAAGTACACAACTGTGGAACGCTTTTTGCCCAAAACCGTGAGATCTATCCATAACCATCTTAACTTCAGGAAACTACAGAAAACCAACTTGTTTAAGAAGGCCTACCCCCCCCCCCCCCCGACCCAAATTAACTTCTCACTTCATGCGACACAACAAAATATGAACCGTACTACATTTCTATAACTTCCCTCTTTCATTTCCTTGTTGTTTTATACTGATGTTTATTACATGCTTTCTACTGTACTATGTATTTGCATTATTGAACCGGAGCCTACCTCTACGGTATTGTGTAAGCCACATTGAGCCTGCAACTAAGTGGGATAATGTGGGATATAAAAGTGTTAAATAAATAAATAAATTATTTCCCCCCTCAGCCGTCTCCTTTCCAAGCTGAAGAGGCCTAACCTCTTTAGCCTTTCCTGATTCACCGTCTTTTGGACATGGTGCCTAGAACAAAATATGTAAACGGCGATTCTATAAACTCACTCTTAGAAGTATGTGCCACTTAAATGCGTCAAAGGCGCCATTAATGGACTTTTATTTTTCTTTCCAGGTACAAGTGATCCATACGTGAAATTTAAGTTGAATAAAAAGACTTTGTATAAAAGCAGAGTTATCTACAAGACCCTGAACCCAGTTTGGGATGAAACCTTTGTATTACCCATCAATAAATTGAATGAAAAACTACACGTGAAGGTAACCCATTTGTTAACTGAGAATCTTAAGTAGAGGAGTGTGGTAGCCGTGTTAGTCCACTCTTAAGGTTATCAATAGAAATCAAACAAAATAAAACATGGAAAAGAAAATAAGATAATACCTTTTTTATTGGACATAATACATTTCTTGATTAGCTTTCGAAGGTTGCCCTTCTTCGTCAGATCGGAAATAAGCAAATGTGCTAGCTGACAGTGTATATAAGTGAAAACATTCAAGCATTACTATGACAGTCTGACAAGGTGGGAGGATGGGGGGGAGGGGGTCGGAGGTAGTTCCTAGCCCATTATAAACCATAAAGCTGTATGTCTCTGTTGATCACCCCACCCCTCACCTATCCACACCCATCCTGTTAGAATATCAATGATATGCTTTGATGTCCCCATGCATACCTCCGACCCACCCCCATCCTCCCACCCTGTCAGACTGTCATAGTAATGCTTGAATGTTTTCACTTATATACACTGTCAGCTAGCACATTTGCTTATTTCCGATCTGACGAAGAAGGGCAACCTTCAAAAGCTAATCAAGAAATGTATTAAGTTATGTCCAATAAAAAAGGTATCATCTTATTTTCTTTTCCATGTTTTATTTTGTTTGATTTCTATTGATAACCTTAACTGAGAATCAAAACTGTTCTATAATGGCGCTGTCTTCTGCTGTGTGTTGTGTCCTATTTGTAAAATAAATGTGCTGTGAATATTTGCTCTATGTTTTCTTGGGGAACATGACAAATTTAGTAAGATATACATAGTAAATGACGGCAGATAAAGACCTGAACGGCCCATCCAGTCTGTCCAAGAAGATAAACTCATTTTACATGGTATGTGATACTTTATATGTATATCCGAGTTTGATTTGTCCTTGCCATTCTGAGGGCACAGACCGTAGAAGTCTGCCCAGCACTGTTCGTGTACTAAAAATTCTGAAGCTAACATCGAAGCCCCTTAAAATTTACTCTCCAGCCCATCCGTATCTATTCAGGTACGATCAAGACGTAGACCGTAGAAATCTGCCCAGTACTGGTTTAGCTTCCACCCAATCTCTGCTAAGATGGAGAGATGTTGAGAGCTTGTGGGCAGGACTTTATAGGGAAGCAGAGCGAGAATACTGATCAGTCTGCTGGCCAGATGCATTGATGAGAGGAAATTTCAGAAGAAGGAAAAGTGGAAACAGTTTGTAGACTATTAGAAATACAGTTTTTGAGAAATATTTCTAAAGAGGAGCTTCAATAAATTCTCTGTTTTGGATGCAGTTTTGTTTTCATAATGTACAAATTTTCAGTAAAGTGAGAATAAGAGGCTCATTTTCAAAGCACTTAGGGTTTCTTTTAGAAAGCCGCACTATTCAATTCCTATGGGCTTCCTCTTATTTACTGCGCAGGAATTGCTCGCACGGCTTTGAAAATACACCTGTAAATCTACTGTAATCTAAGGTATTAATCCGCAAATGAGCCTTTTCCGAAGCCAGAAAGGTAGTAGAACTAGAGGACATGAATTGAGCTTGAAGGGGGCAGACTCGGGAGTAATGTCAGGAAGTATTTTTTCACGGAAAGGGTGGTAGATAAGTGGAATGCCCTTCCTCGGGAGGTGGTGATGAAAACGGTGATGGAATTCAAACATGCGTGGGATAAACACAAAGGAATCCTGTTTAGAAGGAATGGATCTATGGAATCTTAGCGGAGATTGGGTGGCGACGCCAGTAATTGGAGAGTAAAACCAGTGCTGGGCGGATTTCTACGGTCTGCGCCCTGATCGTGGCTGAATAGATATGGATGGGCTGGAGTGTAAATTTTAAGGGGCTTCGACGTTAGCTTCAGAACTTTTAGTACAGGAACAGTGCTGGGCAGACTTCTACGGTCTGTGCCCTGAGAATGGTAAGGACAAATCAAACTCGGGTATAAAGTATCACATACCATGTAAATGAGTTTATCTTGTTGGGCAGATTGGATGGACTATACAGGTCTTTATCTACCATCATTTACTATGTTACTATGTTAGTCTTTGGGGTTCTACATGGAATGTTGCTACTAATTGGGATTCCGGAATCTTGTAACTCTTTAGGATTCCAGAATCTTCAGAACGTTTAGTGCAAGAACAGTGCTGGGCAGACGTCAATGGTCTGTGCCCTGAGAAAGGCAAGGACAAATCAAACTCAGATATAAAGTATCACATACCATGTCAAATGAGTTTAGCTTCTTGGGCAGACTGGATGGACCGTTCAGGTCTTTATCTGCTGTCATTTACTATGTTACTGGGATAATGTGATGACTCCATTGACAGTCAAAACACCAGCTCTTGACAGCTGACTTGATAAACGCAGGTCCAAAGACGCAACCTTTTTTCACAGTTTTCCCTTTTTTCACACTAGGTCTATGACCGAGACTTAACTACTGATGACTTCATGGGTTCAGCATATCTAGCACTTAGAGACCTAGAACTCAATAGGTAACTATTCTTTGCATTTAAAAATATATGAATACTTCAAAAGCATTACGCTAAAAATTGAATGCTGCAGCTCATTCCTTCTTCCTGTTCTTCCCCCTCCCCAGTTCCTGTGTGCTACGTTTCAAACACAATTTACTGCACAGACTGGGAGAGGTTCTGTACCCTGTGGGATGTAGCTTTGAAAATGAAATGTTCAGTACAAGGCTTTCACTAGGTGAACATGCAGCCAATATTTTCCAATTACATGTAGATGGCGGGGAGAGCTGTGTGTCTGTCTGAAATCGTGGTCCGAGTCAGAGATTGGTAAAAAAAAAACAAACACCAACCCAGTTATACCTCAGTTCCCAAAGTACTTCACACAGGATATCTCCACCAACTTGATCTTTGAGGTAGAATCTCTAGGTTTCCAAACTCCTTTATGGGGAAAGCCTTGCTTCTTTTAAATAGAAGGCATGTGTAAGAGGGGCAGTGTTAATGCCATTGGGGATCCTAAGCGGAAGTTCTGGATTGTTTCCATCCCGTCACCAGAAGAGTGAAAGCTTCTGGCCAGAAGTAAATAGTTCTGGTGTAGTGTGGCTTGTGAAGCAGTGTGCGCTCACAGGCTCCACGGTTGACTCACCACACTGTAAAATGAGGTTTGGAGAACATTTCTTAATGCGTCCTTAGCACAAATGACAGAGGCACTGAAATTAAGACACAGCAGTATGATTGCATCTGTATATTACACAAACCAGGAAAGCTAATAGTCCACTAATTGCAGCAACATCGTTAATCAGGAATCAGACACCTTGTGTTATTCTAGAAGTCTGCAGTCATGTCCAAACTCTGGTCACATGAAGGGCTGTTGTCTAATAGGGCAATTGATAGGAGCCTATTCTATAATGGAAAGTAGGCACCCAGTTTCCTGTATAGAATGTTAGCCTAACTGGGTATATATTTATCAATCTGAACTTCCCCAGCTGTAAAGGACTTAAATATAAGCAGGCATACGCTACTACCTTCTCGTACAGAAGTACACAGCTATGGAACGCACTACCCACAGCCTTGAAAACCATGGACAATCTAACCAACTTTCGCAAATCTTTGAAGACACATCTCTTCAACAAAGCTTACGAAAAGAACCCTTAATGACTTAATTCCACCCAACCCACTCAAGGATTAAAATGCACCTCTTACACCACCCTGCCTAATCACTTACCTCTCTAATTCCTCATACATCTTCTGATTACTACCAATTGTATCTTAGATCCCGTCATGACTTTGTCATAACAACACTCTGTAGGCCACATTGAGCCTGCAAATAGGTGGGATAATGTGGGGTACAAATGCAATAAATAATAATAATAATAGTAATAATAATAATTTAGCTGAAGTTAGGCAGAACCAGGGCCACCTATGGGCGTTCAAAAATGGCCACGAGATGGACTTTTTTTGGATGTTATGAGTGGGATGTCCCAATTCTGATTGGGTGTTCTCTTCAAAGTGTCCCTCCACATGTGGTAAGCTAGGCCCAAGGCAAAAAATCTTCAGGGCCCCCATTCTGCCTCCTCCCCTCCATCCCTCTACCACTGCTGCTCTCCCCTCAGCCACTGCCATTTTTCTTCCCTCCCTTCCTCCTCTCAGCTGGTCTTACCTACAGCTTCCTGCAGCCGGCAGCGATTTACGCTGAACAGGAAGTTGCAGTTGAGGGGGTGGGACGCGGCAGAAGGAAGACCACGGAGACGGCCTCTGACTGTGAATCACTGCCGGCTGCAGGATCCTGTAGGTGAGACCTGCGGGGAGGAAAATGTTTTTTACTCCAGGAACAAAACTTTTTACTGTTCCTATGGGACCTCCTACGGAGGTAAAAAGTTTTGTTCCTGTATTCACGGTGACTTCCAGCGCTCTCCAAGGGCCTGGCTCCGGGGCCTTCTTGGAGGCAAGGCCTGAGGAACTTTGCTCCCCCCCCCCCCCCCCCCCCCCACAGCCCTGTGTTAACTGTAACTTCATTTCCCCAGGGGCTTGCTAACTTGAGAGTTAAATCTAGGTGACAGTGCCATACACTGATGCTGAACTGCTCTTCCCCATATTATGCATTTTAATGCTCTTCTAGCATCATGGAATCTTGACTTCTAGGGTCGCTGGATTTTGCTATGGTGAGATCTGTGCAGCTTAATATAGGGAAGTGAACTTGGGCGTCTGCAGCTCCATGCAGGGAATTTTATGCCTGCTATGATGGCAGAGCTGCAACTCACATATACCCCTCCATAGAAGTGTCTGCCTATCAGGGCATTACATGTGGAAAGGACTCCAAAATCAAACTGCCGTTTGTGGTGCTGCATTAAATGAAATATAAAAAAAGAGCAGTTTTTAAAAATTGGTTTGGGATCCCATCGGATGCTTGAGTTTTAAGATTCATATATAGTAGTACCATTAGCGACAATGACTGTAAATAAGTGGAGGAGTGGCCTAGTGGTTAGGGTGGTGGACTTTGGTCCTGGGGAACTGGATTCGATTCCCACTGCAGGCACAGGCAGCTCCTTGTGACTCTGGGCAAGTCACTTAACCCTCCATTGCCTCAGGTACAAATAAGTACCTGTATATAATATGTAAGCCACAGTGAGCCTGCCATGAGTGGGAAAGCGCAGGGTACAAATGTAATAATAAAAAAAATAAATAAAATAATTTGTCCGTTATTCATAGACCTACAGAAAAGATTTTTAAACTGGAAGACCCCAGTAGTTTGGAAGAAGACATGGGAGTGGTTGTGGTCGAATTTACGCTGTCCGTCAGGCAGAGGAGCGCTAGCACACAGGTAAGTATTGGTTTCGGAGAGCTGTGATTACCTTGACAGTAGAATTCAGGATAAGCTTCCCCCATGTTTACAGGTGTCTTAGGTAGTAGAAAAACAGAGGGTCCAAGAAAGCAACAGGGCAACCGGTCTGCAAACTCCAAAATGGAAACACAAAAGAGCAGATCGATAAGAAAGAAATATTAATTTATTAAATAACAAAAAATATTCAGAATCAACCCGACACAGGCCGTGTTTCGCCCAGCAGGGCTGCGTCAGGGGCTACAAAACAAATGACATGACATTTAAAAACTTATATAATCACAAACAAAATGTGTCTAGATATACAAAAGTAAAAACATATAAAAATGTATTAATATCCATAAAAATCAATGATTTATATACTCAATATTAGTATCTGTAAAATATTTTTTCCAGTTTATACAGCGATACTAATATTTTCTCGACAGTAAAGGAATATTATATAGGTTGGTGTCTTGTTTGTTTCTCAAGAATTATTGTTCTGTTTATCCAATTGCTTTTAGTAAAGATGTGCTACTTTTTTATTTGTACTGTCCTCTTCAGTGCACAGACCGTATAAGTCTGGCCAGCCCTATCCCTGCCTCCCAACCACCAACCCCGCCTCCCAACCACCAGCTCTGGCACAGACCCTATAAGTCTGCCCAGCACTATCCCCGCCTCCCAACTACCAGTCCCGCCTCCCACCACCAGCTCTGGCACAGACCGTATAAGTCTGCCCAGCACTATCCCTGCCTCCCACCACCGGCTCTGGCACAGACCGTATAAGTCTGCCCAGCACTATCCCCACCGCCCAACCACCAGCCCCGGCATAGACCGTATAAGTCTGCCCAGCACTAGTCCCGCCTCCCAACCACCAGCCCCAGCACAGACCGTATAAGTCTGCCCAGCACTAGCCCCGCCTCCCAACCACCAGCTCTGCCACCCATTCTAGGCTAAGCTCCTGAGGATCCCTTCCTTCTGCACAGGAGTTTTAGGTATTTATGCTCATGAATAATCTTTATGTTTCATTTAATCAACTTGTTATTAAATCACATTGATTTTTGACTCATTTATCAGGTATTTTAAAAGAACAATACATTATATTGATATGTCATTATTTTGTTTTTCATGTGGGATATTTATATTTTATTTTTACATTTTACCTTTGGTAGCCCTACGTACTTTAAAGATTCTATACAGAAATTTCTATATTAATTCATAAATGTCGCTTTTAGAATACACATATCATTTTATATTGGTTGCTATTGAGTATATAAATCATTGATTTTTATGGATATTAATACATTTTTATATGTTTTTAATTTTGTATATCTAGACACATTTTGTTTGTGATTATACAAGTTTTTAAATGCCATGTCATTTGTTTTGTAGCCCCTGACGCAGCCCTGCTGGGGGCCTGTGTCTGGCTGATTCTGAATATTTTTGTTATTTAATAAATTAATGTTTCTCTCTTATCGATCTGCTCTTTTGCGTTTCCACGTAGAAAAACAGAGGGACAGCGTCAGATGGCTTTGGACATTTCAGTGGTCGTGGAATCCTCGGCTTCGTTGTTGGCTTCTGTTTGCCCGAGCCTCTGATAAGATGTGGTTAATGAGGATGTTTTTCAAGAGTAGAGAAAAATCGGCTATGGGTTGCTAGAGATTCCTTTTTCTTGTTAAAGCCAGGAGTCCTTTTTTTTCTAGCGTTGTCCTTGCAAATGCATCATTAGATACAAATCCACTAAATATGTGTTCACATCTTTCTGCCTTTCTGGTGGGTGATTAAACTATGCTGTTCATTTGATACTGTAATTGGCCAGACTGTTCCTGTTTCAAGTGTTTAAATTGCCTTAAAAAAGAAATGTTTCTTTTTCTCCGTTGTAAGTCTCGGATCCAATAATGAGGGCTTGAGTGATGGTATTTCTATTGTATAGCTTAGTGTTTTAAAATATGTATATTTCATGATTAATTTATGTTTAACTGTCACTTTTCTGTACAAGTGGACGCTTGATAATATTCTAAAATGTTATAAATAGGCCTTGGGTTGATCCATTGTTCAAGCTATAGTGACAGTTCTATAAATTAGCACCTCATTTTGGTCGCCACTATCGGTTGCTCTTACAGGCAGATGATTAAAAGCAAACGCCAGCGCTAGAGGCTGTTTGCGCCATACTAGCGCCAGTGTTTGCTACCACCCCATGATCAGAGCCCTCGAGCGCGTGAAACAATACGCTCGAGGGCTCTTAGCTTAAGTAGCATGCAAATGCATGCTTATCAGTACTTAACGCATTCATCCCGAATGATTAGCGTCCAGCGCGCCAAAGATTGGGTTGCTGGCCGCGACAAACCCTACGCCAGCTCCAAGCTGCATGCTGGAAGGTCTCCATTCCCCCCTACAGCAAACCTGCCAGCGAGGGGAGTTGAGGACGTCCATAATTTGGGCCTTTCTGTGACGGAGCAGTTGAGGACGTCCAAATTTTGGACGTTTCTGCAATGGGCAGTTAAGGATGTCCAAAATTGGATGTTTCTATGAGAAAGACGTCCTTAACTGCCCATTGCAGAAACGTCCAAAATTTGGACGTCCTCTATTGCCCCGTCGCTATACCTCTGACACCCCCTTGAAATTTGGCCGTCCCTGCAGCAGGGTAGTTGAGGACGTCCATCTTCCGATTTAAAGATGGGCGTCCTTCTCTCTTCATTGGTCTCCAGCCCAGACCTGTCAAACAAGTGCGGGAGGATTGTGCTGAGCGCATGCTCAGGCACAATTCTCCCGCACTTCTACCCCATCATCAGAGATAATTGCGCTGCTTAAATTTGCATGCATTATCTCTGATCATAGGTCTAATAGCGCCCCGCGCTGTTCCAGCGCTATTTTACAGCGCTGTTTGGAACAGCGCGGGGCTTTTGATCATCTGCCTCTTAGTGCCAGTTCTATAATGGCTTAAGGACGTGCCTGAGCTGTTAAAGTTAGCACACAGCTGCATTGACACATCAACAGGTCAATGGCTGGCAGCAGTGGGTGTCTCTAATTGTGAGCTGGAATGTGCTTAGTGACGGTATGTTATAAGTTCCACATTTTGCTTGGTGACACGCCCATGCTCCGCTCACATGTACTGTACAGTCTTGATTATCCGACCTTCGCTAATCCTACCATCTGGCATATCCGACAGACACCCCTCCCTTGGATGACGTCGTCATGCTTCTTTCGTAGCAAAGAGGGAAGTTTCGCACCTGAGACAAGTTGTTTCAGACCGACCCAGCTTTTACAGCAAAACAGCACCATTGTGACCTGCTTTTACAGCCTTTGTTCATGCATTGTTTGGGGGGGTTACCATTGTTTTCCATACTATCCAACTTTTCACTTATCCAACAATGGGTCGGAGGATCAAGAGTTTACTGTACACCTCTCCACCCCCTCCACCCCCCACCCCGACAGTTTTGCACTAACCCCCAGATTCTATATAGCATGCCTAGAGTTATGTAAAGTTCCGTGCATAAATCTAGGCATACTTTATAACTATGTGTGCAGATTAATTGTTTTGACAAGCTGTTAAGCGTTGTTAACAGCTCTTAACATGCAATAATGAGAACTAATTGGCAAAAATTAGAATTTACGTGCGTGCATTGCTAAGTGTATTCTGTAATGTACTGCGCCTAAATTCTAATGCACTCAGTCAAAAAGGGGTGTGCTCAGGGGTTTGGAAATGGGCATTTTGTGGGCTTTCCAAAATCTACATTCATTGCCAGAGAATGTAGTAAAAGCAGTTAGCTTAGCAGGGTTTAAAAAAGGTTTGGCTAGCTTCCTAAAAGAAAAATCCATAAGCCATTGTTAAAATGGACTTGGGGGAAAACCCACTGCCTATTTCTAGGATGAGCATCATAAAATATATTGTACTGTTTTGGGATCTTGCCAGGTAGTTGTGACCTGGATTGGCCACTGTTGAAAACAGGATGCTGGACTTGACGAACCTTCGGTCTGTCCCAGTATGGCAATACTTATGTACTTATGTCATTTAAGGATCTAAGCATATGGGTAAGAGTGTATGGAATAGTTAGAGAGTTCATATATTGTCAAACGCCCAAATTGAAATGCCTTGAAGGTATGAAGGAGGATTTGCATACATATCATTATAAAATATGGTATGCGTGTAAATCCTAATTATCGCCTAAGACCAGGAGACATTCAATGAAATTACATGGAAATATTTTAAAACAAACAGGAGGAAATTTTTTTCAGTCAAAGAATAGTTAATCACTGCTGGAGGATGTGATAACAGTGATTAGCTTATATGGGTTTAAAGGTTTGGACAAGTTCCTGGAGGAAAAGTCCAGGCTGTTACTGAGATGGATATGGGGGAAGCCACTGCTTGCCCTGGGATTGGTAGTATGGAATGTTGCTACTTTATAGGATTCTGATAGGTGCTTGTGACCTGGATTGGCCACTGTTGGAAGCAGGATACTGGGCTAGATGGACCATTGGTCTGAACAATGGTTCTTTACAACATCCGTAAAATCCGCCCCTTTCTTTCTGAGCACTCTACCAAAACCCTCATCCATACCCTTGTCACCTCTCGTTTAGACTACTGCAATCTGCTTCTTGCTGGCCTCCCACTTAGTCACCTCTCCCCTCTCCAGTCGGTTCAAAACTCTGCTGCCCGTCTCGTCTTCCGCCAGGGTCGCTTTACTCATACTACCCCTCTCCTCAAGACCCTTCACTGGCTCCCTATCCGTTTTCGCATCCTGTTCAAACTTCTTCTACTAACCTATAAATGTACTCACTCTGCTGCTCCCCAGTATCTCTCCACACTCGTCCTTCCCCACACCCCTTCCCGTGCACTCCGCTCCATGGATAAATCCTTCTTATCTGTTCCCTTCTCCAGTACTGCCAACTCCAGACTTAGCTCCTTCTGTCTCGCTGCACCCTACGCCTGGAATAAACTTCCTGAGCCCCTACGTCTTGTCCCATCCTTGGCCACCTTTAAATCTAGACTGAAAGCCCACCTCTTTAACATTGCTTTTGACTCGTAACCACTTGTAACCACTCGCCTCCACCTACCCTCCTCTCTTCCTTCCCGTTCACATTAATTGATTTGATTTACTTACTTTATTTATTTTTTATCTATTAGATTGTAAGCTCTTTGAGCAGGGACTGTCTTTCTTCTATGTTTGTGCAGTGCTGCGTACGCCTTGTAGCGCTATAGAAATGCTAAATAGTAGTAGTAGTAGAACAAGTATGGCTATTCTTATGTTCTTAGATACCAGCTTAGAATATAAGCCCTCCACGGACAGGGAAATACCTACTACCTACTGTACCTGCATGCAACTCACCATCAGCTACTATTAAAATGTCTGAGCTGAATCTACTACTACTACTACTTAGCATTTCTATAGCGTTGCCAGGGTTACGCAGCGCTGTACAAGTTTAACATGGGGAAGGACAGTCCCTGCTCAAGAGAGCTTACAATCTAAAGGTTACAAACTATGTAGTCAGTGTAGGTAGCATGAATGGGGAAGGTGGTTAGGCGCCAAAAGCAAGGGAGAAGAGATGGGCCTTAAGTAAGGACTTGAAGATGGGCAGGGAGGGCGCTTGGCATATGGGCTCGAGAAGTCTGTTCCAGGCATAAGGTGATGCGAGGCACAAGGGGCGGAGTCTGGAGTTAGCGTTGGTGGAGAAGGGTACGGATAGGAGTGATTTGTCCTGAGAGCGGAGGTTACGGGTGGGAACATAGGGGGAGAGGAGGGTAGAGAGGTAATGGGGGGCTGCAGATTGAGTGCATTTTGAAGATCAATAGGAGAAGCTTGAACTGAATACGGTAGCGGATAGGGAGCCAGTGAAGCGACTTGAGGAGAGGGGTGATATGAGAGTATCGGTTCACGCGGTAGATAAGACGTGCGGCGGAATTTTGGACAGCTTGAAGGGGGGATAAATAAATAAATGAATACCTGGGTTAGGCTTCTGTTTCCAGAGATGGCTGGAAATGCTACCGAAGGGCTTAGGACCAATGGCCGCAGTATTCTGGAGGGAACCCCGGTGCATGGCCCTTGGGAAAGGACTGTTGTTGGAATAAAAAGCAAAGCGATATATAATTATTTTCCTAACGGATGTATCTTTTTCTTCTTTGCATGCTGTTCTCTCTCCATGTGGCTGTTGCTATTGGGGGAATTGATGAATAGAGATGGTCAACAAGCAAGAGGCTGAGCTTGTCTAAGGTAACTAACCTCTTTTCTCTAAATTTGCACATTAAATAGTTCAAGCCACTTGACCTGTATTTCACTGACGGCTGAAGGCAAGTGGTGACAATATTCTACAGGGCATAAGCTGTTTTTAGAAGGTGTGGGGACAATTGCTTGAATGCCAAACACCAGAGCCGTAGCGAGGGGAGCTGACACCCGGGGCGGGTCGCCGCTGCACACCCCCCCCCCCCCCCGGGTGCAGCATGGCACCCCCCCCCTGGAGTGCATACCTCCCCCCCCCCGGAGCGCATACCTGCGGCGAGGGACGGGCGGGAGGGCCGATCCGCCCTGACTGCACGTTGCTGGGGTGTGTCGGCTCCTTCACCGCTCTCTTTGTCCCGGAACAGGAAGTAACCTGTTCCGGGGCAGAGAGGGCAGTGCACCAGCGCGGAGCCGACACCCCCCAGCGGCGTGCACCCGGGGCGGACCGCCCCCCGTCCCCCCTTCCTACGCCACTGCCAAACACACCAAGAAGTGTTCCCTACAAAGGAAGATGCTTTCCAAGGAGTATGAGAAGGGATGTGGGGCAACCAATCCAGGCAGAACAGCAAAAGCTGAGTCGATAAAAGCTTTATTGCTAATGACTACCTCAAAAAGCACAGTGCCAAGAACATCGCTTAAAGTACTTTAAGCGATATTCTTGGTGCTGTGATTTTTGAGGTGTCACTGGAAGATTGAGCAAAGGTAACTTTCCAGCTACAAGGTTGCACAACTGAAAATATATCCACAATTGACACAGATGTGTTGACTCCTGAGGCAGGCATACGATTTGCTGAAACACGGAACCGTGTTGAGTCTTTAAAATCTGGTCATTGGCAATAAAGATTTTATCTACTCGGCGTTTAGTGTCCCGCCTGGATTTGCTGCCCCAGGTCTCTTTCCTACTTCTTGGACAGCAGGGACAATTCCTTTGAACATAAGGACCAACCCAGGCCTATCAACCCTCAGGAGCCAACATACGTATATATTGTATGTTTCCCAAACATTAAGTTGCATGGGGTAAACAGGCTGCACGAATCTCAATTTTTACATGGATTTATGCAAAACACTTAGCCAGTGGAGGTCATTTTAGAAAGTTTGCATTGCTTTTACATATGTAAATTGCAGCATTTAAATGACTAATGCATTTCAATAGCTATTTTAGAAAGCCGCCATTTACACCTGTAGATCTGCAGTAATCATTCTTTGACCAAAAAGCCTTTGCATTGTTAGTTCAAATGTTAGTCCTACCACACCTGGATTACTGTAATGTTTTATTTCTTGCTATTAAGTGTCAATATCAGAAAAATTGCAAATCATACAGAACACAGCTGCCAGACTAATGTTCAAACTGAACAGATATACCAGTGTTTCATCTTATCTTATCAAACGTCACTGGCTTCCCATATCAGAAAGAATCTGATCTGAAGCTGCTTGTTTAGTTCTTCAACTCTTACAGGGTTTCACATCTAAATTGCTGACTAGGACTTCTTCACTGTGGGTCCCTTTTACTAAGCTGCGTAGGCGCCTACGCGCACCCGAGGTGCGCCAAATTGGAGTTACCGCCCGGTTACCGTGTTGCCCTTGCAGTAATTTCAGTTTTGGCGTGCGTCCCCTATGCGCGCCTGAAAAATATTTTTTTATTTTCTGGTGTGCGGCAGCTACGCGCGTCAAGTGGCAAGACCACCTGGTTACCGCATGAGACCTTACCGCTAGGTCAATGGCTTGCGGTAAGGTCTCAGACCCAAAATGGGCGCGCGGCAATTTTCATTTTGCCACACATCCGTTTTCAGCAAAAAAAAGGCAATTTGTTTTAGGTGCGCCAAAAAATGATTCTGTGCGCACCCAAAACACGCGTCTACACTACTGCAGGCCATTTTTCAGCGCACCTTAGTAAAAGGACCCCTATGTCTGGCTCAGTCTAACAGACTGACAGAACAACTGATGCTAGCAACACTGTTTCAAAAGACAATTCCATATCAGAAGATCTTTATTCCCTGTACTTGGAGCTAAATTATTTTTTTTTTCCTGCGCTTTCCCACTCATGGCAGGTTCAATGCAGCTTACATGGGGCAATGGAGGGTTAAGTGACTTGCCCAGAGTCACAAGGAGCTGCCTGTGCCTGAAGTGGGAATCAAACTCAGTTCCTCAGGACCAAAGTCCACCACCCTAACCACTAGGCCACTCCTCCACTGTTGCTACTATTGGAGATTCCACTAGCAATATTCCATGTAGAAGTCGGCCCTTACAGATCACCAATGTGGCCACGCAGGCTTCTACTTCTGTGAGTCTGACGTCCTGCACCAATGTGGCCTGCGCAGCCTTCTACATGGAATGTTGCTAGTGGAATAGCAACATTCCATGTAGAATCTCCAATAGTATCTATTTTATTTTTGTTACATTTGTACCCTGCGCTTTCCCACTCATGGCAGGTTCAATGTGGCTTACATGGGGCAATGGAGGGTTAAGTGACTTGCCCAGAGTCACAAGGAGCTGCCTGTGCCTGAAGTGGGAATCGAACTCAGTTCCTCAATTCCCCAGGACCAAAGTCCACCACCCTAACCACTAGGCTACTCCTCCACTAGCAACATTCCATGTAGAAGTCGACCCTTGCAGATCACCAATGTGGCCGCGCAGGCTTCTACATGGAATGTTGCTAGTGGAATAGCAACATTCCATGTAGAATCTCCAATAGTAGAAACATTCCATGTAGAATCTCCAATAGTATCTATTTTATTTTTGTTACATTTGTACCCTGCGCTTTCCCACTCATGGCAGGCTCAATGTGGCTTACATGGGGCAATGGAGGGTTAAGTGACTTGCCCAGAGTCACAAGGAGCTGCCTGTGCCTGAAGGGGGAATCGAACTCAGTTCCTCAGGACTAAAGTTCACCACCCTAACCACTAGGCCACTCCTCCACTCTTTACCTATTTACATAAGTACATAAGTACTGGGAAAGACCACGTTCTTTGATTGGTAGCCAGTGCAATTTTTCTCTGAGTGGTTTGGCGCTGTCAAAATGAGTTTTTCCAAATATAAGCCTGGCTGCTGTGTTTTGGGCAGTCTGAAGTTTCTTTATGATTTGAGCCTTGCATCCCGCATAGATTCCATTACAGTAATCCGCGTGGCTTATGTTTATAAAATAAGGCTTGCCATTCATTTGTCTAGATTTATGAGCTTAATGCTGAAAATCAGTGCTCAGTTTTAACTCTGTTGCCACCCACTTTATATTTTCCTAAATTTAGGAGTTTACTGAAATTTTGAGTATTTTATTTATTTGTTACATTTGTGGCCCACATTTTTCCCACCTATTTGTAGGCTCAATGTGGCTTACATAGTACCAGAGAGGCCTTTGCAGGCTCCGGTGTGAACAAATACCGGGTGATGTTGTGGTAAGATCAAGTTCATGTGGCACAGCCACATTAGGGAATCGGAGAACGGAAGAGTCGTGTTATGTCCATTACGTGCTTTAGTTTGGTTGTGTTGCAGTATAAATTTAGGCTTATTCCAAAGAGACCAGTGTGGGAGCATGACTTTCAAAGTTAGGAGCATAAATCCTTTGAATATCTTGCTCTCTGTGTTCGGTAAGCCTTTTGTAAAATACGTTGGAAATGATGAGCGTCCCTAAGTACAACTGGGCTTTTGTTCTACTAAATAAAGCACATTTAGGCACAAGAAGTAAGTTAATCAGTCCATCTGGAGGTATGAGGAGGCCACCAAACCTGAGGGGGTCTTTTACTAAGCCATGGTAGGAATATAACGGGCTCCTCGGCATTTACCGCCAGCTGATTTCTACCGCAAGCTAAAAACACTATTGCGGCTTAGCAAAAGACCCCCTGAATGAAGAAATCCAGCCCTTGGAGTGAGGGAGGAAGGGAACAGAGGTGGCGCATGAGCCTAGCACCGAGCTCGTTGAAAGTGACCTTGATCCAATAAGAGTGAGGCAATTTTTAATTGGATCGGAACTGAAAAATGAACTCACCTGCCTAAGTCTAGTTTCACTTCCTTTCTTATGTCTTGGATAGGAGCTCTGTGCTAGTTTCTTCCTCACGTATTGCAGCGTTTTACAGGAAACAAAACATACTTTCCCTTGCCATTAAATTTCTGCAGCAGCACCACCACAACACATTTTCAAGCTAAGGAGGAGTGGCCTAGTGGTTAGGGTGGTGGACTCTGGTCCTGAGGAACTAAGTTCGATTCCCACTTCAGGCACAGGCAGCTCCTTGTGACTCTGGGCAAGTCACTTAACCCTCCATTGCCCCACGTAAGCCACATTGAGCCTGCCATGAGTGGGAAAGCGCAGGGTACAAATGTAACAAAAATAAAATAGATACTATTGGAGATTCTACATGGAATGTTGCTACTATTGGAGATTCTACATGGAATGTTGCTATTCCACTAGCAACATTCCATGTAGAAGCCTGCGCGGCCACATTGGTGATCTGCAAGGGCCGACTGCTACATGGAATGTTGGAATAGCAACATTCCATGTAGAATCTCAAATAGTAGCAACAGTGGAGGAGTGGCCTAGTGGTTAGGGTGGTGGACTTTGGTCCTGGGGAACTGAGTTCAATTCCCACTTCAGGCACAGGCAGCTCCTTGTGACTCTAGGCAAGTCACTTAACTCTCCATTGCCCCATGTAAGCCGCATTGAGCCTGCCATGAGTGGGAAAGCACAGGGTAGAAATGTAACAAAAAAAAACACCCTTCTCCTAATATTATCTTCTATAGTTGAAAATCATGGTGATTTGACCTACATGTCATTCATTGGGTGGGGGTGTCTCTTTCATTGCTTTTCGAAGGAAGAATAAGATGCTCTGTATTCTGGGGCCGGGCATCTTCTTGTGATCTCTAAAAGAATGTCGGAAAAGAGAAGAGGCTGCCTCTTTGATGGCCAGCTAGGTCATGATCCACTCTCTAGTATTGAGCCATTTCGACTACTGCAATGGGATTTACGCCGGCTGCTCAGAACACATCCTAAAGAAACTCCAGACGGCGCAAAATACGGCAGCGAGATTAATGTTTGGTAAACCAAGGTTTGAAGCAGCAAAACCCCTTAGAGAGAAACTTCACTGGCTCCCGATAAAGGAGCGTATCGAATTCAAAATCTGTGCTCTAACTCACAAGATCGTTTACGGGGAAGCTCCAGCTTATATGTTCAGCCTGATTGACCTCCCTTCCAGGAATTCCAAAAAGTCTTCTCCTACCTATCTCACTCTTCACTATCCTAGCAGCAGGAATCTGAGATACAAATTGCTCTTCTCCTCCTCCTTTTGCTTTGTGAGTCCTCCCTACTGGAATGCTCTACCATCTACATTAAAGGAGACTACCGACCACAATCTGTTCAAGAAGTCCCTTAAGACTTATCTATGTGATAAATCATACTCTTCTGTTATTTAACTTCCTACCGGCCCTTGTTTGTACCTCCTGTTGTTTGCTCCCCTCCCAAGATGTTCCTTATTCTCTGTTCCAACCTTGAATTTGTATGATGTTCTTTTCATAAATGTTGTTAGCCACATAGAGCCCGCCATGGTGGGAATCTGTGGGATATAAATGTTATAAATAAATAAATAAAACCAGAAGAAGTGGCTGACTTAACTTGAACCCACAAATACTGTTGACATTGATGAGCTAAAGAGAGAGAGAGGGATACAGAGGAGTCTGACAGCTGAAGGAACAGCTTGGAGCAGTTCTCTTCTGTGAGGGAGTGGGGTTATCAAAGTGTATCCCACCTTTCCCCCTGAGAAACCTAGATCCAAGTGCCAAGGACCAGACATCCTGGGGCATCCAAAACACTCAGTCCAAGCCGTTCTTTGAGATTTTTGCTGACTTTTGAAATGTTTCATCTTTAATGTCTTGGGGAGCAGAGCAAATTTGCCCCAAAGGAGATATTTTGCCAGAGGGCGTTTTGGGTTTCATGTACCTATCCAGAGCAGGAGACGTTGACTGTATCTCTTTAAGGTACTGAGAGCTGGAAGTCTGGCAGCCTGGGATCCACAAGAAAAAGAAGGAAGAGGAAGGATCCTCAGGGCCTGCTCCGTGTTTAAGAACTGATCAAATAATTTGTAAGGCCTTGGAGTGACTTTACCCTTGGTGTTTTACTGTTTTTGCCCTATTTTGCACTGTGAATTCTTGATCTTTGGGGATCACCAATAAAAGTATTACAGGTTGCATCTGGTGCCCACACAGCCTTCATTTTTGATAGACTGCATTATATTAAGTTCACCCTAGACCTTCTTATCCTGACCAATATTTTAACCCAACACAGCATCAGCAACTAGAGAACTCAAGGGCAGGGCCATTGATTGACTTGTTTGGCTCCTACAACCAAAAAGACATTCAAGAACCAATTCTTAAACTGTTTTGTACTGGAAAGGTACTGCAATTTTCCCCTCTTCATTTACAGTGTCAGTGTCCTCTGGGATACTCTCACCCCCTAGAAAGAATATGGCTACATTGCCTCTGAATCCTGGCTGCCAAAACTTGCAAATAAGTATCCTATCCCTTATTCACTTGTTCAGAACCCTTATTTTATCATCCTTATTTTAATATTCCCTTATTATTATTATTATTATTATTATTATTATTATTATTATTATTAACATTTGTATAGCGCTACCAGATGCACACAGCACTGAACATCCAACATAGAGAGAGACAGTCCATGCTCAAAAGAGCTTACAATCTAAAAATAAGGCAGACAGACAAAACAATTAAGGGCAAGGGAAATACTGGGTGAGAAGGAACAAGGGGAGGGCAAATTGAGTAGTGGCTAGGAGTCAAAAGCAGCGGTGAAAAGGTGGGTTTTCAGCATAGATTTGAAAACAGGTAGAGATGGAGCTAGACGTATAGGTCCAGGAAGTCTATTCCAGGCATAAGGTGCCGTGAGAGAAAAGGAGCGAAGCCTGGAGTTAGCAGTGGAGGAGAAGGAGGACGACAAGAGAGACTTGTCCAGTGAGCGGAGTTCACGGGGAGGGATGTAGGGAGAGATGAGAGCGGAGAGGTAATGGGGGGCTGCAGAGTGGATGCATTAAAGGTCAGTACGAGAAGTTTAAACTGAATGCAGAAGCGGACAGGGAACCAGTGAAGTGACTTGAGGAGTGGGCTAGTGTGGGTATAACGATATCTCTTGTTTGTCTGTCCTAATTAAATTGTAAGCTCTGTCGAGCAGGGACTGTCTCTTCATGTTAAAGTGTACAGCGCTGCGTACGTCTAGTAGCACCTTAGAAATGATAAGTAGTAGTAGTCTTTGGGATTCCGGAATCTTGCTGCTCTTTGGGATTCCACACAGAATGTTGCTACTGTGGGATTCCGGAACCTTGCTACTCTTTGTCCTTATCTCTTATTTGTCCTGTTTGTCTGGCCTAATTAGATTGAAAGCTCTGTCGAGCAGGGACTGTCTCTTCATGTTAAAGTGTACAGAGCTGCGTACGTCTAGTAGCGCTGTAGAAATGATAAGTAGTAGTAGAGTTAGTATCCATTTATGGCCAGAGGCCTTCACTGGAATGTTTGAAAACTATTTCTGCATTTGCAAACGCTCCTTATTTGGGTCTTTTCTTGAACATCTCTGAAGATGTGTGACTGTTTGCATTTTGTAGAGAACAATAACACAAATATATAATTTAAAAAAATGGAGTTTGGTGGGAGATGTCATTAAAGAAGTCATCCAGGCTTTGCAAACTTTCCACTCAAACCCGGGTTCAGCCAAAACGCTGTCTCCTGTCGTCCTTCCTTGTCCACTATCTCTGTAAGTTAATCACTTTTTTTTAATAACCGAGATAAGACGTTATATCATTGTTTGGCAGGTCATTCAGTTCCCAAGGCTCTGGCTAACATCTCCACATCCCTCCCGAACATAAAACTAAAAAAAAAAAGATGCCAAGGAATGCTATCAGATTAGGGTAAGAAAATTTTCAAAAAGAATTCTTTTCAAAATGTTGTCCTATTGTCTTGCCACCACTAGAGGGTAGCAGAGTATCACCTCTCGTTTAGTAAGACCAAGTCTTGGGCCTAAAAGCTGAGCTAATGAGTAAATGGTCACAGAAGGCAGTAAAGCACTCCCCGGCATTCTCTGGGAAAAGCTGACAAACAGCAGTGAGTTCTAGTTTATTGATTGTGTTGCTGTACTAAAACAGCAGTGCATCAATTACTGGCTTTAGTTAGAAACTCTGGTCTATGGAGCAGCACTGTCTGGCAGCTCGGGGAAAGGGTATTAGAGCTCGAAAGAAAAATTTGTTAGTGCCGGAGAATATTGGTGTCAGGGGAAGAGATGAGAGAGGATATGGAAGAGTAGCTTGAGGAAAAGCAGTGGGCTGAAAATGGTGCTCATGATCGGTTAAGGATACCAGGGATCTGACCAAAAAAAATGCTCGGAGTTCAAGAGAGCTGTACTGACTGCAGCATCACCAAGGTCTATAGACTGGACTAAAGAACATTCGAAGAATTACATCTAACTAAATTAAACGCTGATTTCTCTGTCTTTCATGGGGGGGAAGGGAGGGGTGGAGTTTTCCCTGGGTGCCATATTTCCCAAGAGAGGTTCTTTCTGCTTTTGCTCATGTACTAACCAGATTCCAGGGGGCTGTGAACCTACCAAGTGTCAATGGATAAGAGCCGAGGGTCATCAGGCTGGCTGGAATCTCACCCCCACAAACACTTTTAAATGCCTGTGGAATTCTTGTGGGTTATGGTTCATTCCCACAGGCCACCAAAAAATATTATCCAGAGATGTCATTGTGCAGGTTTTTGAGATGTGGATCCTGATATAAGGCGGCTGACATTCAGAATGATTTAAGTGGGCAGGAGAGTTTCTGCCCATTAAACCACCTACCTAGGAGGACTGCTTAAGTGCCAGTGTTCAATGGTATTTATTTATTTAGATTTTTTTCTCACACCTTTTTCAGTAATAGCTCTGTTCCAGGAGGACTCACAATCTAAATTTGTACCTGAGGCACTGGAGGGTTAAGTGACTTGTCCAAGATCACAAGGAGCAGCAGTGGGATTTGAACTGGCCACCTCTAGATTGCAAGACCAGTGCTCTAACCACTAGGCTACTCCTCCACTAGGAGCATTCCATGTAGAATCTCAAATAGTAACAACATTCCAGAATCTCAAAAAGTGGCAACATTCCATGTAGAATCTTCCATAGTAGCAACATTCCATATATTTATTTATTTAGATTTTGCTCACACCTTTTTCACTAGTAGCTCAAGGTGAGTTACAGTCAGGTACTCTGGATATTTCTCTGTCCCAGGAGGGCTCACAATCTAAGTTTGTACCTGAGGCAATGGAGGGTTAAGTGACTTGCCCAAGATCACAAAGAGCAGCAGTGGGATTTGAATCGACCACCTCTGGATTGCCAGACCAGTGCTCTAACCACTAGGCCACTCCTCCACTGGTTAACTGGTTATCACCACTGAATATTTATGGTTAGCACCCGTGCCAAGACTGGTGAACTTGTGGGCACTCCAGGAGCAGAGTTGGCACTTAAGCGGTTAAGTACCGATACTCAGCCCTTGACTGTATAAGATAACCGCTGAAATGGGACCGCATAAATAGCGGTTCTATCATTACGCTGTTCAGCTTATGCAGTCAAGGGCTGAATATTGCACTTAACTGCATAAACTTTAGCGGCCAGCCTAGAACCGGATATTCAATCCCGGTGCTTGGACGTGGCCCGGCAGTGAATATCCAGGAATACAGCTGGCGGCTGACATAAAAATTCTGACCGCCACCGCTGAGTATCGGCCGGAAGGTTATTTCTCTTTGCGGAGAATCCCATTTTCTTCCTAACTCTGCCACCTTGCATCTCTCTAATAATATACGATAAAGGCAGTTACATTAACATTAGAGCATTTTTTTTGTTGTTGTACAACTCAAAATATTAATTTGGTTTGCCTTTCAGCAATCAGCTTTTTCCTTTCATATCTGCGTCGAAGTGTACACCCCCCCCCCCCCCCCCAGAGGATCCGGTCTCCGTTCATAACAAGCTGGCAGGAAGGGCCCAGTTCTGTCGTCCCTTATCTTTCGGAGCCAGTGACCTCCATTTTTTTTAATACCATCCTTTTCCCTTCCAATGAGGAAGGATTTGGATTAGCCAGTTCATTTTGGCCATCTCGACAGCAAAGACAGGAACACTTCAGTTTTTGCCAAATAGCTAGTGTCATTGAAAAAAAAAAAGGAGCTGGTTACCGGATACTTGGTACTGACAAAATATATGTGGCGTGGCACAAACAGAGGAATAAAATATTATTCACACGATTCTAAATTTGGCCGAATGGATCCTGTGTTACAAAGAGGAAATATATAATTGATGGATGTGACATGGAGAGGTGCAATATAGTTTTCCCCGTCACTGAAGCCACACTACACACTGTAGCAAAGGACTTCTTAACTGCGATTCTCCTGTGCCACAAACAGCATAATAAAGTTATGCAAATTCGCTTTGCTCTTAGACCATTGGTATTCAGATATGCCTGAGGAGTATTCTTTGGTGGGTGCTCCTTGCTGAGATCGCCTGCCTTAGTACTTTGAGCTCATTTGCATTTAGAGGGCAAGAGAAGTTTTTAAGGATTCAGTGTGAGAAAAGCATCCAGCTGATTTGCTGGGAGCAGTTCTTAAACCAAACTGTTTGTAGTTCTTCCCATTAAATTTTCCAAGCGGTAGGCTTGTCTGCCTCATTGTTAAGGAGTTGACTTTTGAAGGCTTTGCAGTCAGCTAATCACAGGTGGGGAAGACCCTCCTTATCTTCCTTGCCTGCTTTGCTGTGTTTGGCAGCCAGTCCTGGCACCCTGGGGCCTTTGGTGCTGCTTGGATCCTTTCAGCATTAGCACAGCACATTCTGCATAGTAAATGACGGCAGATAAAGACCAGCCTGGTCCATTCAGTCTGCCCAGAAAGGTGGCCAGGGTTGTACGTGAGACTCAGTGCAGGTTAACCTCCCCCCTCCCCCAGATAAAGACCAGCATGGTCCATTCAGTCTGCCCAGAAAGGTGGCCAGGGTTGTACCTGAGACTCAGTGCAGGTTAACCTCCCCCCTCCCCCAGATAAAGACCAGCGTGGTCCATTCAGTCTGCCCAGAAAGGTGGCCAGGGTTGTACCTGAGACTCAGTGCAGGTTAACCTCCCCCCTCCCCCAGATAAAGACCAGCGTGGTCCATTCAGTCTGCCCAGAAAGGTGGCCAGGGTTGTACATGAGACTCAGTGCAGGTTAACCTCCCCCCTCCCCCAGATAAAGACCAGCATGGTCCATTCAGTCTGCCCAGAAAGGTGGCCAGGGTTGTACCTGAGACTCAGTGCAGGTTAACCTCCCCCCTCCCCCAGATAAAGACCAGCGTGGTCCATTCAGTCTGCCCAGAAAGGTGGCCAGGGTTGTACCTGAGACTCAGTGCAGGTTAACCTCCCCCCTCCCCCAGATAAAGACCAGCGTGGTCCATTCAGTGTGCCCAGAAAGGTGGCCAGGGTTGTACCTGAGACTCAGTGCAGGTTAACCTCCCCCCTCCCCCAGATAAAGACCAGTGTGGTCCATTCAGTCTGCCCAGAAAGGTGGCCAGGGTTGTACGTGAGACTCAGTGCAGGTTAACCTCCCCACTCCCCCAGATAAAGACCAGCGTGGTCCATTCAGTCTGCCCAGAAAGGTGGCCAGGGTTGTACCTGAGACTCAGTGCAGGTTAACCTCCCCCCTCCCCCAGATAAAGACCAGCGTGGTCCATTCAGTCTGCCCAGAAAGGTGGCCATGGTTGTACCTGAGACTCAGTGCAGGTTAACCTCCCCTCTCCCCCAGATAAAGACCAGCGTGGTCCATTCAGTCTGCCCAGAAAGGTGGCCAGGGTTATACCTGAGACTCAGTGCAGGTTAACCTCCCCCTCCCCCAGATAAAGACCAGCGTGGTCCATTCAGTCTGCCCAGAAAGGTGGCCAGGGTTGTACGTGAGACTCAGTGCAGGTTAACCTCCCCCCTCCCCCAGATAAAGACCAGCATGGTCCATTCAGTCTGCCCAGAAAGGTGGCCAGGGTTGTACGTGAGACTCAGTGCAGGTTAACCTCCCCCCTCCCCCAGATAAAGACCAGCGTGGTCCATTCAGTCTGCCCAGAAAGGTGGCCAGGGTTGTACCTGAGACTCAGTGCAGGTTAACCTCCCCCCTCCCCCAGATAAAGACCAGCGTGGTCCATTCAGTCTGCCCAGAAAGGTGGCCAGGGTTGTACCTGAGGCTCAGTGCAGGTTAACCTCCCCACTCCCCCAGATAAAGACCAGCGTGGTCCATTCAGTCTGCCCAGAAAGGTGGCCAGGGTTGTACCTGAGACTCAGTGCAGGTTAACCTCCCCCCTCCCCCAGATAAAGACCAGCGTGGTCCATTCAGTCTGCCCAGAAAGGTGGCCAGGGTTGTACCTGAGACTCAGTGCAGGTTAACCTCCCCTCTCCCCCAGATAAAGACCAGCGTGGTCCATTCAGTCTGCCCAGAAAGGTGGCCAGGGTTGTACCTGAGACTCAGTGCAGGTTAACCTCCCCCTCCCCCAGATAAAGACCAGCGTGGTCCATTCAGTCTGCCCAGAAAGGTGGCCAGGGTTGTACGTGAGACTCTGTGCAGGTTAACCTCCCCCCTCCCCCAGATAAAGACCAGCGTGGTCCATTCAGTCTGCCCAGAAAGGTGGCCAGGGTTGTACGTGAGACTCAGTGCAGGTTAACCTCCCCCCTCCCCCAGATAAAGACCAGCGTGGTCCATTCAGTCTGCCCAGAAAGGTGGCCAGGGTTGTACCTGAGACTCAGTGCAGGTTAACCTCCCCCCTCCCCCAGATAAAGACCAGCGTGGTCCATTCAGTCTGCCCAGAAAGGTGGCCAGGGTTGTACATGAGACTCAGTGCAGGTTAACCTCCCCCCTCCCCCAGATAAAGACCAGCGTGGTCCATTCAGTCTGCCCAGAAAGGTGGCCAGGGTTGTACATGAGACTCAGTGCAGGTTAACCTCCCCCCTCCCCCAGATAAAGACCAGCATGGTCCATTCAGTCTGCCCAGAAAGGTGGCCAGGGTTGTACCTGAGACTCAGTGCAGGTTAACCTCCCCCCTCCCCCAGATAAAGACCAGCGTGGTCCATTCAGTCTGCCCAGAAAGGTGGCCAGGGTTGTACGTGAGACTCAGTGCAGGTTAACCTCCCCCCTCCCCCAGATAAAGACCAGCGTGGTCCATTCAGTCTGCCCAGAAAGGTGGCCAGGGTTGTACCTGAGACTCAGTGCAGGTTAACCTCCCCCCTCCCCCAGATAAAGACCAGCGTGGTCCATTCAGTCTGCCCAGAAAGGTGGCCAGGGTTGTACCTGAGGCTCAGTGCAGGTTAACCTCCCCCCTCCCCCAGATAAAGACCAGCGTGGTCCATTCAGTGTGCCCAGAAAGGTGGCCAGGGTTGTACCTGAGACTCAGTGCAGGTTAACCTCCCCCCTCCCCCAGATAAAGACCAGCGTGGTCCATTCAGTCTGCCCAGAAAGGTGGCCAGGGTTGTACGTGAGACTCAGTGCAGGTTAACCTCCCCACTCCCCCAGATAAAGACCAGCGTGGTCCATTCAGTGTGCCCAGAAAGGTGGCCAGGGTTGTACCTGAGACTCAGTGCAGGTTAACCTCCCCCCTCCCCCAGATAAAGACCAGCGTGGTCCATTCAGTCTGCCCAGAAAGGTGGCCAGGGTTGTACCTGAGACTCAGTGCAGGTTAACCTCCCCTCTCCCCCAGATAAAGACCAGCGTGGTCCATTCAGTCTGCCCAGAAAGGTGGCCAGGGTTGTACCTGAGACTCAGTGCAGGTTAACCTCCCCCTCCCCCAGATAAAGACCAGCGTGGTCCATTCAGTCTGCCCAGAAAGGTGGCCAGGGTTGTACGTGAGACTCTGTGCAGGTTAACCTCCCCCCTCCCCCAGATAAAGACCAGCGTGGTCCATTCAGTCTGCCCAGAAAGGTGGCCAGGGTTGTACGTGAGACTCAGTGCAGGTTAACCTCCCCCCTCCCCCAGATAAAGACCAGCGTGGTCCATTCAGTCTGCCCAGAAAGGTGGCCAGGGTTGTACCTGAGACTCAGTGCAGGTTAACCTCCCCCCTCCCCCAGATAAAGACCAGCGTGGTCCATTCAGTCTGCCCAGAAAGGTGGCCAGGGTTGTACATGAGACTCAGTGCAGGTTAACCTCCCCCCTCCCCCAGATAAAGACCAGCATGGTCCATTCAGTCTGCCCAGAAAGGTGGCCAGGGTTGTACCTGAGACTCAGTGCAGGTTAACCTCCCCCCTCCCCCAGATAAAGACCAGCGTGGTCCATTCAGTCTGCCCAGAAAGGTGGCCAGGGTTGTACCTGAGACTCAGTGCAGGTTAACCTCCCCCCTCCCCCAGATAAAGACCAGTGTGGTCCATTCAGTCTGCCCAGAAAGGTGGCCAGGGTTGTACGTGAGACTCAGTGCAGGTTAACCTCCCCACTCCCCCAGATAAAGACCAGCGTGGTCCATTCAGTCTGCCCAGAAAGGTGGCCAGGGTTGTACCTGAGACTCAGTGCAGGTTAACCTCCCCCCTCCCCCAGATAAAGACCAGCGTGGTCCATTCAGTCTGCCCAGAAAGGTGGCCAGGGTTGTACGTGAGACTCAGTGCAGGTTAACCTCCCCACTCCCCCAGATAAAGACCAGCGTGGTCCATTCAGTCTGCCCAGAAAGGTGGCCAGGGTTGTACCTGAGACTCAGTGCAGGTTAACCTCCCCCCTCCCCCAGATAAAGACCAGCGTGGTCCATTCAGTCTGCCCAGAAAGGTGGCCAGGGTTGTACCTGAGACTCAGTGCAGGTTAACCTCCCCCTCCCCCAGATAAAGACCAGCGTGGTCCATTCAGTCTGCCCAGAAAGGTGGCCAGGGTTGTACGTGAGACTCAGTGCAGGTTAACCTCCCCCCTCCCCCAGATAAAGACCAGCGTGGTCCATTCAGTCTGCCCAGAAAGGTGGCCAGGGTTGTACGTGAGACTCAGTGCAGGTTAACCTCCCCCCTCCCCCAGATAAAGACCAGCGTGGTCCATTCAGTCTGCCCAGAAAGGTGGCCAGGGTTGTACCTGAGACTCAGTGCAGGTTAACCTCCCCCCTCCCCCAGATAAAGACCAGCGTGGTCCATTCAGTCTGCCCAGAAAGGTGGCCAGGGTTGTACCTGAGGCTCAGTGCAGGTTAACCTCCCCCCTCCCCCAGATAAAGACCAGCGTGGTCCATTCAGTGTGCCCAGAAAGGTGGCCAGGGTTGTACCTGAGACTCAGTGCAGGTTAACCTCCCCCCTCCCCCAGATAAAGACCAGTGTGGTCCATTCAGTCTGCCCAGAAAGGTGGCCAGGGTTGTACGTGAGACTCAGTGCAGGTTAACCTCCCCACTCCCCCAGATAAAGACCAGCGTGGTCCATTCAGTCTGCCCAGAAAGGTGGCCAGGGTTGTACCTGAGACTCAGTGCAGGTTAACCTCCCCCCTCCCCCAGATAAAGACCAGCGTGGTCCATTCAGTCTGCCCAGAAAGGTGGCCAGGGTTGTACCTGAGACTCAGTGCAGGTTAACCTCCCCTCTCCCCCAGATAAAGACCAGCGTGGTCCATTCAGTCTGCCCAGAAAGGTGGCCAGGGTTGTACCTGAGACTCAGTGCAGGTTAACCTCCCCCTCCCCCAGATAAAGACCAGCGTGGTCCATTCAGTCTGCCCAGAAAGGTGGCCAGGGTTGTACGTGAGACTCTGTGCAGGTTAACCTCCCCCCTCCCCCAGATAAAGACCAGCGTGGTCCATTCAGTCTGCCCAGAAAGGTGGCCAGGGTTGTACGTGAGACTCAGTGCAGGTTAACCTCCCCCCTCCCCCAGATAAAGACCAGCGTGGTCCATTCAGTCTGCCCAGAAAGGTGGCCAGGGTTGTACCTGAGACTCAGTGCAGGTTAACCTCCCCCCTCCCCCAGATAAAGACCAGCGTGGTCCATTCAGTCTGCCCAGAAAGGTGGCCAGGGTTGTACATGAGACTCAGTGCAGGTTAACCTCCCCCCTCCCCCAGATAAAGACCAGCATGGTCCATTCAGTCTGCCCAGAAAGGTGGCCAGGGTTGTACCTGAGACTCAGTGCAGGTTAACCTCCCCCCTCCCCCAGATAAAGACCAGCGTGGTCCATTCAGTCTGCCCAGAAAGGTGGCCAGGGTTGTACCTGAGACTCAGTGCAGGTTAACCTCCCCCCTCCCCCAGATAAAGACCAGTGTGGTCCATTCAGTCTGCCCAGAAAGGTGGCCAGGGTTGTACGTGAGACTCAGTGCAGGTTAACCTCCCCACTCCCCCAGATAAAGACCAGCGTGGTCCATTCAGTCTGCCCAGAAAGGTGGCCAGGGTTGTACGTGAGACTCAGTGCAGGTTAACCTCCCCCCTCCCCCAGATAAAGACCAGCGTGGTCCATTCAGTCTGCCCAGAAAGGTGGCCAGGGTTGTACCTGAGACTCAGTGCAGGTTAACCTCCCCCCTCCCCCAGATAAAGACCAGCGTGGTCCATTCAGTCTGCCCAGAAAGGTGGCCAGGGTTGTACCTGAGGCTCAGTGCAGGTTAACCTCCCCCCCCCCCCAGATAAAGACCAGCGTGGTCCATTCAGTGTGCCCAGAAAGGTGGCCAGGGTTGTACCTGAGACTCAGTGCAGGTTAACCTCCCCCCTCCCCCAGATAAAGACCAGTGTGGTCCATTCAGTCTGCCCAGAAAGGTGGCCAGGGTTGTACGTGAGACTCAGTGCAGGTTAACCTCCCCACTCCCCCAGATAAAGACCAGCGTGGTCCATTCAGTCTGCCCAGAAAGGTGGCCAGGGTTGTACCTGAGACTCAGTGCAGGTTAACCTCCCCCCTCCCCCAGATAAAGACCAGCGTGGTCCATTCAGTCTGCCCAGAAAGGTGGCCAGGGTTGTACCTGAGACTCAGTACAGGTTAACCTCCCCTCTCCCCCAGATAAAGACCAGCGTGGTCCATTCAGTCTGCCCAGAAAGGTGGCCAGGGTTGTACGTGAGACTCAGTGCAGGTTAACCTCCCCCCTCCCCCAGATAAAGACCAGCGTGGTCCATTCAGTCTGCCCAGAAAGGTGGCCAGGGTTGTACCTGAGACTCAGTGCAGGTTAACCTCCCCCCTCCCCCAGATAAAGACCAGCATGGTCCATTCAGTCTGCCCAGAAAGGTGGCCAGGGTTGTACCTGAGACTCAGTGCAGGTTAACCTCCCCCCTCCCCCAGATAAAGACCAGCGTGGTCCATTCAGTCTGCCCAGAAAGGTGGCCAGGGTTGTACCTGAGACTCAGTGCAGGTTAACCTCCCCCCTCCCCCAGATAAAGACCAGTGTGGTCCATTCAGTCTGCCCAGAAAGGTGGCCAGGGTTGTACGTGAGACTCAGTGCAGGTTAACCTCCCCACTCCCCCAGATAAAGACCAGCGTGGTCCATTCAGTCTGCCCAGAAAGGTGGCCAGGGTTGTACCTGAGACTCAGTGCAGGTTAACCTCCCCCCTCCCCCAGATAAAGACCAGCGTGGTCCATTCAGTCTGCCCAGAAAGGTGGCCAGGGTTGTACGTGAGACTCAGTGCAGGTTAACCTCCCCACTCCCCCAGATAAAGACCAGCGTGGTCCATTCAGTCTGCCCAGAAAGGCGGCCAGGGTTGTACCTGAGACTCAGTGCAGGTTAACCTCCCCCCTCCCCCAGATAAAGACCAGCGTGGTCCATTCAGTCTGCCCAGAAAGGTGGCCAGGGTTGTACCTGAGACTCAGTGCAGGTTAACCTCCCCCCTCCCCCACACACTTTGTTGTTAGGGTTATAACCTGCCACTCCATGCAGGTTACCCTCTCTCATGCTTTTTTGTATTAGTCTTTTATGTTTTCCTTTGAGTGGAAAAGTCCTGTGCTTTTATTCCATCCTCTTGAAATATAGGGAGCTTCCGTGTATATACCAAACCTTTTTGAATTCTGTCACTGTTTTCAACGCCATCATTTCCCATGGAAGAGCATTCTCGACATCCACTGTTCTCTCTATGAAAAAGTATTTCCTGATGTTGCTTTTCAGCAACTTGATTTCATGTTCTTTAGTTCTATACTCTGTCCATGTTTGCAAGAGATTTGTTTGTTCATTAATACCTTTCAAGTGTTTGAACATCTGTATCATATCTCCCCTGTCCTTCCTCTCCTCTAGGGTATATTCAGGTCTTTTCTCATGTCTTTTAGAGTACACCTCATAACATTTTTGTCATTCTCCTTTTTTCCGTATCCGTAGCATAATACAGCCTCCAAAACTGAACACAGTACTCAAGTGCGGTCTCACCAGTGACTTGCCATGACAGCCAAAGACATGCTGCAGGCCATGACCCGTAACATGTCATAAATAGCACCCACCAAGTAGGCCAACCCTGCTTCTAGCTGTGCGTTATGGCGCCCATCTTGGGTTGCTGACTGCTGATGCCTCTTCTGGCATCCCCTTGCCAAAAACGAGCTTCATATTGTCGCTTGAAGGACCAAAGAAAGCACTTCAAAGGCTTGGGCAGCAGTTGCTGGAGGATAAGCTGAAAGACTCTGGTCATCCATCTTCAGGGGGCTCTCAAACTTGATTTTGAGACAACAGACAGTTACCGGCCTGGTCATCAGCAATATAGTCTTAAATCTTGTTTTCAAGCATGCCAGTCTTCCTTTCATGTGGACAGGAAGTCCTCCTTTCTGTCAGCTAGAGCACTGAATACCTCCAGAGCTTTGCAATGACTTTTTATTTTATTTTATTAATTTTTTTTATTTTTCTTACATTTGTACCCCGCGCTTTCCCACTCATAGCAGGTTCAATGCGGCTTACATATTACAGGTACTATTATGATACAAGGCTGGTCCACTCTTCTCTTCCTCTAGTGGGAGGACATCTTCAGGAATTTCGGGAGAAGTGGGCCAAAAACACATCAGACCAGAGGGATCTGGATATTCTTATAGAAGGTCAAATGTTGGAGTTCTCCTGCCCAGTCACTCCTGTCTTCTTGCAGTCTCCTTGTCAAAAGGGAACCAAAGCAGTTAAGGTTCAGGCCACCATAGATGACTTGCTGGTGCTCTGGGCCATTGTTCTAGTTCTAGTTCCCTAGGCTGAACAGAGACAAGGCAGATGCTCAGTATACTTCATTGTCCCAAAGAAAAAAGGCACCTTTCATTTGGTCTTAGATCAAAGATCTAAACCGCTGCCTCTGAGTGTCTCGCTTTTGCATGGAGACACTAAGAGCAGTGGTAGCCTAGGTTCAATTGGGAGAATTTCTCAAGGAGGCATAGTTGCATATACCCATATGGCTGCCGCATCAGAAGTTTTTACATTTTGCGGTGCTGGGCCATCACTTCCAGTTCATGACTTTGCCCTTCAGTCTCACCACAGCTCCAAGAACATTTGCCAAGTCTATGGTGGTGGTAGCAGCCTTCCTTCAGCACCAGGGAAGAGTTCACCCATATCTCAATGACTGGCTCATTTGTGCTTTGTCCGATTGGGCAGTGTGGTGGTGATGGACAATTTTGAGAAGATCAGGCTAAATCCATCGCAGATGCTGGAGTATCTGGGTGTTGTATTCATCCCAGCATGGGAGAGAATCTTCCTCACAGAGCACAGGAGGTCAGAGCTGGTTCAACAGATTTGTATTCTCAGTCAAGGTAGACCCAGGGTCTGGGACTATATCCAGGTTCTGGAGTCAATGACGGCAGCAATGGAAGTGGTGCCATGGGCAAGGGCTCATATGCGGCCATTACAGGGATCTCTTCTCAGCAGCTAATCTCCGGTGTCACAGAAGTACAACCTTCATCTTCCTTGGACGCTGGTTGCCACATGGAGTATGCAGTGGTGATTATCACCCAGGAATTTGAATATCAGAACTCTTTTTCTGATAACACAATGGGAGTTGGTGACAGCGGATTCCAGTTGGATTGGGGAGCTAGTAAGTTCCATCTGTCATAGGGCACCTGGAGGAAAAGGGGTCTCAGTGGTCGATAAAGTACTTGGAGCTCATGGCACTGCACTTCACTCCCTTTCTGGTGGGGGTCCCGCTCTGAGTTTTCTCCAACAATGTAACGGTGGTGGCTTATATCGACAAGCAAGGCGGGACCCACTGCTGTCCAATGGTGGTGTAGGTGACCTCCCTCATGAGTTGGGTGGAGAAAAATCTCTGCTTGTTGGCAGCTCACATCACTGGGTCCTAAACATCTCAGAAACCTTGGGTGGGCCTCTGAAATAGCGGGAAGGACTAATGGAAAGAAAATTATCAGGTAAGACCTAATTTCTCCTTGGGTAGACAAAAGTTCAATTGAGAGAGAGGAGGAGGAGGAGGTTTGTGCAGAGGAAGGACCACTAGGAGTAAAGATTATACTTTAATAAGTGACTACAGTCTGGAATTCATTACAATTGGACCTTCAATTAGATAGCTTTTACAGGAAGCTTAACATTGGTGTAAAGATATAACTTTTTAATCAGGCGTTTCCCATGCTATTGTAATTGATAACACACGCCTCTGTAGCTTAAAATGGTGTAACGTGGGATGAGCTCCGGCATCCTGCAGTAACTGCCAAATTAGCATGTGTTAATCTGGGTGATAAAATATATTTGTATTGTTTTGAGAAGGGGGCATGTCGGGTGGAGAATGGTCATTCCTCTGCTAAACAGCGCGTCCATATTGGCGCATGCTAACTGGTTAGCGAAGGAACACTTACTACAAAATGGTTGGTGGTAAATGCTCATGTGGAAATTTTTTTTTTAATGGCTGCAGGCTAATCGTAACATTAGCACATGGACATTAATTTAAAAAAAAAATAGAAAATCAGCCATTTTATGATTTCGGTAAAAATGACCTCAGCACGTGGGAAGAACCTGTCCAAGGGCGCTCTGAGGTCACTTTTCACAGCTAGGTCTCTTTATATAAAATGGAACCTGTACTAAAATAGCACAAGTTAGTGGTAAAGTAACATATCTAAACAATAGCCCTCGTTGATTATGTCTTTCCTAAATGTATGAATTTATTTATGAAAGTTTTATACTATTGTCCAGAAAATATCATTCAAAGCTATACTGAATTAAAAAAAAACCTTAAGAAGCAAGAGATAGTGGCCGATATTCAGCGCTGAGTCCAGATATGCAATGTTGGGCCGTTCACGGTGGCCAGCTTTTAATATCCGGTTTATTTTTGGCCACTAAGAACATAGTTGGCCAAGTCGATCGAAGTTCATAGTGGCCAAAGATAGACCTGCTATTGACACGGTCAGATTTGGCTGCAAAATTTAGCTGGCGATGCGCTGAAAATTGACAGCAGACCGTCTGCTTACCCCCAGATTCTATATAGTGCGCCTAGAGATCCTCACTGAAATACAGGTGGATTCTATAAGAATGCGCAACAACTTAATTGGTTTAAGCTAATTAGCATTGATAGCAGCACTTAACAGGCAATAATGAGCACTAATTGGCAATAATTAGAATTTACATGCACAATTTTCTAAGCATATTCTGTAACTTTACTGCGCCAAACTTCTAATGTGCGCAGACAAAAAAGGGCATGTTGCGGGCAGGGAAATGGACATTTCGTGGGCGTTATGAAATTTACACACATATTCATAGAATATGGCCCTCTGCGCCTAAATCTACGTGCTGGGATTTACACCATATTTTTGTTGGTGTAAATGGACGCACGTAGCTTAAGGCGCTGGGATATCAACTAAGCGTATTCTCTATACCATGCCTGGCTTGCTGACCTGAACATGTATACCTTGGAGGAAAGCAGAAACAGGGGTGATATGATACAGGCGTTCAAATATTTGAAAGGTATTAATCCGCAAACGAACCTTTTCTGGAGACGGAAGGCGGTAGAACTAGAGGACATGAATTGAGGTTGAAGGGGGGGCAGACTCAGGACTAATGTCAGGAAGTATTTTTTTCACGGAGAGGGTGGTGTATATCTGGAATGCCCTCCCGCGGGAGGTGGTAGGGATGAAAACGGTAATGGAATTCAAGCATGCGTGGGATAAACACAAAGGAATCCTGTTTAGAAGGAAGGGATCCACGGAACCTTAGTGGAGATTGGGTGGCGACGCAGGTAACTGGAAACAAAGCGGGAGCTGGGAAGACTTCTACGCTCTACGCCCTGATCGTGACTAATAGATATGGATGGGCTGGAGTGTAAATTTTAAGGGGCTTCAACGTTAGCTTCAGAACTTAGTTCAAGAAGAGTGCTGGGCAGACTTCTACAGTCTGTGCCCTGAGAATGGCAAGGACAAATCAAACTCTGGTATAAAGTATTGCATACCATGTAAATGAGTTTATCTTGTTGGGCAGACTGGATGGACCGTACAGGTCTTTATCTGCCGTCATTTGCTATGTTACTATGTAAATCTAGGCGCCGTTTGTAGAATATGCTTAGGTGAAAATGTTTTCCATGCGGATATTTTAGGCGCCATCGATAGAATCCCCCCCCCCCCCCAGCACTAACAGGCTATCTCCTGCTGAATATCGGCCGATAGCTGGTTGAGTACCGTTTAACTGGCCAGGTGTTCCTGCCCGGTTAAATGGTTTTCAGTATCGGCCGGATAAATCATATACAAGCTAGCTCATAGAAATGAACATTTGTTGATGTTCAAGCTCTGTGTTTACCTTCTTATCCCCTCCCCAATCCTAGGCGTGATCTGCACTGCTTTTTTCAGACAGATATTCTCTGAAGCTCATGAGGAAGAGACGTGAGGATACAGCAGTTTAAAACTGTAACTTGCAATGATATGTTTATGGCTCTTTAACACTATGAATAATCCCAAGGATCAAGATTCGGTGAAAGAGAGCCTAGGAGGAATGTTCAGGAGGGAGAACAGGGATCAGTGGGTAACTGTACAGTCGAAAAGAAAAATGTACCCTCAGAAAGAAATAGGAACTGGGAAATAAATGCACTTTATCCACCAGAGACTGAAAACAAAATAGAGTGGTGTTCACATAAAGAACGCACGCTGACAGTTCTCTCGTTTGGTCTGTGTTAACTTAAGTTGGGTGCGTGGGAGGGGGAGGGAGGGAGGGAAAGGACTAGAAATGTGGACTTAAAACAGCAAGCGCATCGCTTCAGACAGGACTATGTTAAAAAACCGAAATGTTCAAAGTACGACTGAGATAGATAAAGGCTTTGATGGGAAGTGGATATTTCCCAGGGACATTACAAGCAATAATCCAGATGTTCTGGTGTAATGCAACGAGTGTCCAATGGATAGATGGGGAGCGGCAGCCAAGCAGTGCCTGCTGTAGGCCTTAGCCCTCCACTCCCATGCTGTTCTGCCATATGGAAGCAATCTCAAGGCCCCCTTTAATAGTCAGCTTTGGAATCCATTTTCACAGGGCTCGTAGAGCTAAGTGGAACTGTTTTATGGACATGTTAGATAGAAGCCTTTCCAAGATAAACATTCAATTTGAAATTAGGACATAGCAAGCCACAAAATTATTTTAGGGTATATTTCATAGAAGCGCTGCCATTTTTCTCAAGCAGTTGCCAGACTGTAGGATGCCCTATTGATCCTTGTGGACATTACTCCCATTTTTATGAAAAGGATTTTGAAATAGTTGCATTATTTAGGGAGGAGTACATCTGCTGGGGCTTTGAAGTATGTCCATGGGAACAATCATGTTTGAGCTTTTTGGCCTACAAGTCCAAATAGAAAAAAATGTTACAGCTGGATTTATGAATCAAAATCTCATTTTCTCTTCCAAGGTGCTGTACTGTAGGTATATTCAGGCTGCGTGCTTGGAAAGTCAAACAGCACATTAGAACTAGGTGGATAGCGTAGCTGTACTTATATGGGATTCAGAGCTGGTCTGGACAGAGCAATTGAAAGTTTGCGAGTGTGCATTTCATGATTATAAACTTTCACAAATGTCGAATTTGTGCTTTGAAATGAGTTTATCATCTTTCCTCTTTTCCCTCTCTGCCAAATACATACGCGTCTCTCAAAGTGCGAGCAAACCACTTTTCTCATGTATTGTCAACTGCCAATTTATATATTTATTAGGATTTATGTATCACCTTTTTGAAGGAATTCACTCAAGGCGGTGTATGCAAGAATAAGTCAAATATAAGCAATAGAAAATTCCAGCAGTAAAAATATTCAAAGTATGGCATAGTATGCTACATTACAATGTCAACACAATACAGGATAAAACATTTTAATAGACAGCAAAGCCGAAACATATAGATAGATAAGATAGAGTAACAGGAGTAAGAAAATAAGGGGATTAATTTAAAGAAAGTTGCACATGAGGTCAGACAGCTCAAATTAAATGAGTTTCCAAAGAGTCGAGAACTGAAATAGTGAGGAATCTGGCAAAATGGGAGAGAAGGAATGTTTAAAGAACGGGGTAACTTTATTCAGCTTAGCGTCCACAGAGAGGACTGGTGCAAGGTATATACAGTATCGCCCTGATTCTACAAAGGTCGCCACAAATTGTGCGCATAAATTTAGGTGCATTCCCGATTTCTGCACACAATTTCATAGAATAATGGGCCAATTAGTGCCAATAATTGGCTTTTTGACAAGCAATTATTGGCAGTAATTATATTTAATTGAGACTAATGCGTGTAAAGTTAGGTGCGGGATCCATGGTCCAAAAAAGGGAGAGTGGAAATGGGATGGTCATGGGAGTTTTGGGGCAGAACGGGGGCATGGTTTTGAGTTGCTTGTGTAATTACAGAATATGGGTGCTCTGCGCGTAAATTTAGGTGCCGGGCATTTGCACCACGATCTTGTTGGTGCAAACGGTGGCGTCTAAATTTATACATGACCTTTCTGCTTAAGCAGTTACTCTATAAACCACACCAAACTTTAGGCGCGGCTTATAGAACAGGGGCGTAGCCAGACTTCGGCAGGAGGGGGGTCCAGAGCCCGAGGTGAGGGGGCACATTTTAGCCCCCCCCCGGCGAAACCGACCCCCCCCTACCGCCGCCACCAACAGCAACTTTGACGACCCCCCTCCCGCTGCCAACCCTCCCCCGCCGCCGCTGCCATCGTCGTCGCCTACCTTTGTTGGCGGGGGACCCCAATACCTGCCAGCTGAGGTCCTCTTCTTCCCACGCAAGGCTTCGTTCTGTTTCTGACGTCCTGCACATTGTACATGCAGGACGTCAGACTCACAGAAACAGAATGAAGCCTTGCGCCGGAAAAAGAGGACCTCGCTGCCTGATCTGCAAGGCTTCGTTCTGTTTCTGTGAGTCTGACGTCCTGCATGTACAACGTGTAGGACGTCAAAAACAGAAAGAATCCTTTGCGGGAAGAAGAGGACCTCGGCTGGCGGGGATTGGGGTCCCCCGCCAGCAAAGGTAGCCCACGGCGACGACAGGGGAGAGTTGGCAGCGGGAGGGGGCGTTGAGAGGGTCGTCAGCGGGGGGGTCCATGGCTAAATCTACAGGGGCCCAGGCCCCCCTGGCCCCACGTAGCTACGCCACTGTTATAGAATACAACTTACATGGTATTTTTCGGCACTGATTTTTTTTAGGCATCATATATATAGAATCTACCCCTATGTGTATATATAGAGACAATATTCAAAGGGGCCCTTATACAAAGGCATGCCAAAAACTTGCCTGCAGCAGTGTGGGCGCGTTATTTTATCGTGCACGGGATCCTTATTGCACTGCGTCTGGAAAAAAGGGTTTATTGTAATGGGCCGGAAAATGGACCTGTGACAAAATGAAAACCAGCGTGTGTGCGTTTACGGCCTGAGACCTTGCCGCCATCCATTCACTTACCGGTAAGGTCTCACGCGCTACCCGGGCTGTAAACATGCAGCACAGACCAACTGCCATTTACCGCTGGGTAGGTGCTCTGCAGTAGAAAATAGAAAATATTTTCTACCACGTGTTTTCAGCGCACGTCAAATTCGTAATTATTGCCTGGGGCATGCAGTAGCCAGGCCGTATTGTAAAAGGGCCCCAAAGTGACTAACTGGGCAGGAGAGGATGCCAGCCAGCTAAATTGGTTGTGCAGGGCTATCCACTGATATTTAGCGGCAGTTCACTGGTTAATGTCACTGAATATCTGCACTAACTATTAGAGCCGTGGCTGGGTATTTTGTGGACAGTCTGGGGGGGGGGGGGTGGATTTCGCACAAAAGTACATAAGTAGTGCCACACTGGGAAAAGAGGAAGGGTCCATCGAGCTTAGCATCCTGTCCACGACAGCGGCCAATCCAGGCCAAGGACACCTGGCAAGCTTCCCAAACGTACAAACATTCTATACATGTTATTCCTGGAATTGTGAATTTTTCCCAAGTCCATTTAGTAGTGGTTTATGGACTTGTCCTTTAGGAAACTGTCTAACCCCTTTTTAAACTCTGCTAAGCTAACCACCTTCACCACGTTCTCCGGCAACAAATTCCAGAATTTAATTATGCGTTGGGTGAAGAAAGATTTTCTCCGATTTGTTTCAAATTTACTTCACTGTAGTTTCATCGCATGCCCCCTAGTCCTAGTATTTTTGGAAAGCGTGAACAGGCGCTTCACATCCACCTGTTCCACTCCACTCATTATTTTATATGCCTCTATCATGTCTCCCCTCAGCCGTCTCTTCTCCAAACTGAAAAGCCCTAGCCTTTCTTTTTTTTTATTATTATTATTACATTTGTACCCCGTGCTTTCCCACACAATGCAGGCTCAATGCGGCTTACATAGTAATTTGAAATACAAAGTTAATAGAATTTTAATAAAACAGTAGTAAAACAATGTAAAGTTGGGCTTAGTAGTGTATGATAAGCTGAGCTAGCTAATATATGACTAGGTTAAAAGAGGGTAGACAGAATAGGATAGTGTAATTTGCGAGAGAGGGTAAGGAGGGATAAAATCAGGGCTTTTTTTGAGGGGGTACTTGGGGGTACTGAATACCGGCACCTTTTCCATTGTCTACAAAAATTGATCCATGGTCCCCAAGTTTTAATGAAAGATCTCAGGCTCTACACACCAGTTCTGCCTTGTCATAGATTCTGTGACTGGTTGCATAGGGCTGGCTATTGTGGGGTGGGTCCCTCAGTGATTACCCCACCCCTGAAGAGTGGCCTGGCATTTGAGTACCGGCACCTTTTTCGCCAGAAAAAACGCACTGGATAAAATTAAGGAGAGATGGAAAGAGAAGGATGGGAGGTTGGTATTTAAGTCAGTACAGAATTGGGAGTGGAGGTTGGCGAGATTAGGTTGGGACATTAGGATAGGCTTGCTTGAAGAGATGAGCTCTCAGCATTTTTCTAAAGGGCAAGAAGTCATTTATTAATCGGATTGGTCTGGGTATAGCGTTCCAAAGCTGGCTGCCCGAAAAGGAGAAACTGGATGCGTAGTAGGTCTTGTATTTAATTCCTCTAAAATTGGGAAGGTGTAAGTTGAGATAAGTTCGTGAAGAAATAGATCTGTTTCTAGTAGGGAGGTCGATCAATTCATTCATGTAGCCAGGGGATTCGCCATGGATGATCTTGTGGGTCATTGTGTTGATCTTGAAATGTATTTTTTCTTTGATGGGGAGCCAGTAAAGCTTCGCTTGAAGAGGTGATGCACTTTCAAATTTTGATTTGCCAAAAATAAGTCTGGCTGCCATGTTTTGGGCAGTTTGGAGTCTCTTCAGTATTTGGGTTTTGCATCCTAAAAAGACACTGTTGCAGTAGTCAGTGTGGGTAATAACAGTAGACTGTATCAGGTTCCGTAAAGTGTTGAGTGGGAGATAAGGGTTCACTCGTTTCAATATCCACATCATATTAAACATTTTCTTCGTGGTGAGTTTAGCGTGGTTATCAAAAGATAAATGGCTGTCTATCGTTACTCCCAGTATTTTTAAGTTGTCAGATATGTGAAGTTTGACATCAAGGGTGTTGAGAGTATTCGGGAGATAAGGGGAGTATTGGGATGAGAGAACCAGGCACTGCGTTTTTTCTTTATTTAATTTCATTTTAAAAGCATTAGCCCAGGAGGTTAGAGTGCCAATATTCAGCTTTAAAGTTTAAAGGTTTAAGTGCCAATATTCAGCTTTAAAGTTAACTAGACTTATCAGACTGTATAAAACTCAGTCTTGTCTTTATCCGGTTTCACTTAGGTGGTTAAGTGCTGAATATCACTCTTAACCGGATAAGGGACAGCCAGCCGAACATACCCAGATATTCAATGCCTGCGTCCCTATCATGGTCCATTATTTAATAGCTGAACATAATAGTGGCAGTGGCCGAAACTAATGCTGACCGCCCCCAGGGCTAACATGTGGAGGAGCATTTTAGAAAGAACGTCCAAGTTGCGATTTGATCGTCTTTGTAAAACGTCCAGATCCAGGGGCAGGGAAAACCGTATTTTCGAAACAAGATGGAAGTCCATCTTTCGTTTCGAAAATACCAAGGATGTCCTTGGGTTAGGACACCACTAGAGATGGACGTCTTTGACTTTCGGCGATTTTCGAAACCAAAGATGTCCATGTCACAAACGTCCAAATGCAAGCCATTTGGACATGGGAGGAGCCAGAATTTCTAGTGCACTGGTCCCCCTGAGCACCACTGGCTGAATATCGACCTATATACAGAGAGAAAGAGATGTTTCATTTACCTTGGTAGGTGGGCTGTTTGAAAATTGCCCACTCGCCCCATGTGTAAAATTGCATGTTGCTGGTTCTTTTGAGTTTGTTTGTTTGTCTGCCAGGACCTATTGCTATGCTTTCACTGCCCCTGCTTTTTGCTACACCTCTAAAAAGCTGCCACCCTAGGTGATGGCCTAGTCTTGCCTAATCATGAAGCCAGCCATTACCCAAGAGTATTCAACAACTGAGATTTTTAATTCGATGGATACCTGTGTCCATAAGTCTTCATTGATTTTCAGCTGGAAATTGTGCTTTGAGCTATTTGATGTAGTGTTCTTTGGACATTCATAGAACAGGTTTTCTGTTACTGTGCTGATCAATCTTGGTGATTTGGTTGTGATGTTTTCCAAATAATTCACCTCAGATGTGTCCCTTCCACTTCCTCATCAACTAGTTCCTGTTATCACAAACTTTACAGGATGCAAGTTCTATTGTGAAATTGTTTTGTAATGGCCTCATTGTCTCCTGGTCCATTTCATTCAGAAGAATTATGTCATGGTGGTGGCTTTAATAGGAAGATACAAATACACACGAGAGATTGCTAAGATGATAGATTATGTCCTTAGTATTGAGCATAGGCGTAGACTGGGGGGGGGGGCGAGGGGGGGCAATGCCCCCCCAAACGACGACGAGGCGCCGCCGCGCCATTAGTTAAAAAAAACAAACAAACAAACACATGCAGGCACGCGCTCCTCTCCATCCGCTTGGCTTCCCTGCCCTCTCTGTCTGCGTCCCGCCTTTCCTCTGACATCAGAGGAAGGCGGGACGCAGACAGAGAGGGCAGGGAAGCCAAGCGGACGGAGAGGAGCGTGTCCGTCTACCCCTCTCTCTTCCTCCCTCCCTCCGGCGCAGGCAGCAGTCTTTTTCAGCGTTCCTGGCAGCGGTAGCGATGTACACGCTGCCTTCGGCTCTGCCCCAAAGCCTTCTCTTCAAGTTCCTGTTCCCACATACAGTAGGTGGGAACAGGAACTTGAAGAGAAGGCTTCCGGGGCAGACCGAAGGCAGCGTGTCCATCGCTACCGCTGCCAGGAACGCTGAAAAAGCTGAAGACTGTTGCCTGCGCCGGAGGGAGGGAGGAAGATAGGAGGTAAACGGAGTCATGATCTTGGACCTCGCGGGGGGGGGGCAGTAGAAGGAAGATGGATGGAACTGGGAGGGGTGGGGAGCAGAGGGAAGATGGATGGTACTGGGAGGGGTGGGGAGCAGAGGGAAGGAGCAAGAGATGGATGGGACTGGGAGGGGTGGGGAGCAGAGGGATGGACCAGGAGATGGATGGGATTGGGAGAGGTCAGGCACAGCAGAGGGAAGGAGCAGAAGATGGATGGGATGGAGGGATGGTGAGCAGAGGGAAGGAACAGAAGATGGATGGGACTGGGAGGGATGGGGAGCAGAGGGAAGGAGCAAGAGATGGTTGGGACTGGGAGGGGTGGGGAGCAGAGGGAAGGAGCAAGAGATGGATGGGACTGGGAGGGGTGGGGAGCAGAGGGATGGACCAGGAGATGGATGGGATTGGGAGAGGTCAGGCACAGCAGAGGGAAGGAGCAGAAGATGGATGGGATGGAGGGATGGTGAGCAGAGGGAAGGAACTGAAGATGGATGGGACTGGGAGGGGTGGAGAGCAGAGGGAAGGAGCAAGAGATGGTTGGGACTGGGAGGGTTGGGGAGCAGAGGGAAGGAGCAAGAGATGGATGGGACTGGGAGGGGTGGGGAGCAGAGGGAAGGAGCAAGAGATGGATGGGACTGGGAGGGTGGGGAGCAGAGGGAAGTCTACTGGAAAGAAGACACTGCATAAAACAGAAGACACTGGGACCAAAGCGAATAGAAAAACTAAATGATCAGAGAACAAAGGTAGATAAAAGTATTTTATTCATAATTTATAAATTGAAATGTGTCAGCTTTTTGAAATGTGCATCTGTGATATTTTGCCTGTAAATTTCAATTCCTTCCTCCATATTAGCATATTCATTTGCATATGTATATATGCAAATGATATGCTAATATGCTCCGCCCATTCTTTTCCCCCCCCCCCCCCCCCAAATGAAACAGTCAAACTACGCCTATGGTATTGAGGTATCAAAGATCCCATTTCTGAAGTAGCAAATTTCATTCTGCTTTTTACAACTCAAAATAAAACCCGCTGTCCATGCAATTTTGTTCCATTTCATGCTAGCACATTTTACCTTATTATTATTACTAGTAAAACAGGCCCGTTTCTGACACAAATGAAACGGGCGCTAGCAAGGTTTTCCTCGGAGTGTGTATGTTTGAGTGACAGAGAGTGTGTGTGTGAGAGAGAGAAAGTGTGTGTGAGAGATGGAGTGTGTGTGTGAGTGAGAGAGAGAATGAGTGAGAGAGAGACAGAGAGTGTGTGTGCTTGTGTCAGAGAGAGAGAGTGTGTGAGAGAGACAGAGTGTATGTGTGTGTGAGAGTGAGTGTGTGAGAGAGAGAGACAGAGAGAGTGTGTGTGAGAGAGAGAGATAGAGTGTGTGTGAGAAAGTGTATGTGAGAGACAGAGAGTGAGTGTGTGTGTGTGGGGGGGCTCCGAGTTCCATGACCCCCTCCTTCCCTCCCTCCCTCCCTTCCTCTCCTCCCCTCCGAGTTCCAGGCCCCCCTTCCGTCCGAGGTGCAGGCCCCCCTCCCTCCCTCCCTCTCCTCTCCTCTCCCTCTCTTTCCTCTCCTCCCTCCCTCTTTTTCCTCCCCTCCAAGTTCTTGGCCCCCCTTTCCCTCCGAGTTCTATGCCCCCCTCCCTCTCCTCCCCAGCATGTTCCATACCCCCCTTTCCTCAGTGTGTATGTTTGAGAGAGAGTGTGTGGGTGAGAGATGAAGTGTGTATGTGAGAGAGAATGAGTGACAGAGAGAGAGACAGACAGACAGAGTGTGTGTGTGTGTGTTTGTGTCAGAGAGAGAGAGTGTGTGTGAGAGACAGAGTGTGTGTGTGTGTGTGAGTCTGTGTGAGAGAGAGAGAGTGTGTGAGAGAGAGTGTATGTGAGAGACAGAGAGTGAGTGTGTGTGGTTGCGAGAAAGTTAAGCCTTCAAGCCTTGAAGCATTCATGTGCTGTGTAAGGCTCCATCTCCTCAATTGATGACACGTAGTTCTGGAACATTGCAGGAATGCTTCAAGGCTTGAAGGCTTCACTTTCTCGGCTTCAGAATGTTGGAGGCACGTTTTATTATATAAGATTTGTAGATGGCAGTGGTTTTAATTACTGCTCTTCAGACTTGCAGACTAGTCTTAGGATCTGTTGCGCCGCAGAAATGTTTTGCCTCTCTCATGCTTCCTTATCTTTTTGCTAGTCAAACCCTATGCAGAACCTTCAGCTGTCAGAATCCATGCGGAAGAGCCAGCTGTGGAATGGAATCATCACCATCACATTATTAGAAGGGAGGAATATCCTGGAAGGTAGCACACCAGCCTCCTTTGTCATATTCCGATTGGGAGACCAAAGGTACAAGAGTAAGGTATGCGCTTTAAGTCTTTGTGTTGATTACGGAGGTAGTTAGAGTTCTTTTTAGTATCAAACATTTCATGCTACTCAAGTCTTCCTGCATTGTATTCCCTTTTATTGAATGCACAAACGAGGTGTGTTAGAGAAGGAATGATCTTTTTGAGTCCATACCGCATCCTTCAAAGAAGGGAGACAATCTGGCCTCTGGATCTGACTCATGTCCTTCAGCACCTTTTTGTTGGCCCAGTAAGAGATATTCTGGTCTTCATTTCTCATCATCCATATTCACATGAGGCTTTATTATGGAATTTCTTAATGATATGTTTGACTTTAAAATCCACTTTTGTTGAAATGTGAAGGAGTAACCTACAGTAGGCTGAGAACCAGGGAAGCCTGAATTCAAATCCTGCTGCCACTTCTTGTGATCTTTGGCAAGCCACTTAACCCTCCAGTTATCTCCTCCTTACATTTAGTTCAGCTGGCACGATGAACTTCCTTTACCAGGGATCATAGACTGCAACTTCTTCTAGATCCCTCTATGAATAACACCTAGGATTAGATATAGTGTTACCATTGTGCAGTGGCAAAAGCCAGACTCCACTCCTCTTGTGCTCTGATCATTACCACTGTAATACCTCTGGCCAGTCTAAGGTGCAGAAGCTAGACTTGGGAATCAAAGCCAGGCACCTGCCAGTGCACATAACTGCATCTGAGTCACCAGGCCAGGCCCTATATATAATTCTTCTGTAATAAAATAATAGTAATTAGAAGTAGAAAGAACACCAAAGTGCCACATAGGAATCACAACCAGATGACAAGTGGGAACAGAATCTGGCTTTTCAAAACAGACCAAGGGCTGTAGTAAAAAAAACTTTTATGAGATGATGACTCGACAGGGTGTCTTAGTAAAAATATTTGGCAAACGCAATGATGTGTCTTTAAAATAGGAGCATTGTTGGTCCTAATAAAGAGCGTTGATGAATGCAAATAGTTGTGTCGCTTATGGACGCCACTGAATTCTGAATCGGTGTAATCATGAAGGAGTGTAACCTTTGCATAGACTGATAGGCTTAGCTCTGGTCGCCCTTGTTGGGAAGAATGGATGGACTATAAAAGTCTTTACTATGTTCTACCAGCTGAAACTATCCCCTGGATTCTATATAGCTTGCCCAAAGTTGAATGCTGGAATTTGTGCATGGATCTAAGATCCACACCCAACGTAATGAGGACATGCGCACCAGTTGGCCACTTAATTGGTGATAATTGGTGCTTTATTGAAGTTGTGTGTGGATCCCCCCCCCCCTCCCCCGGTGCGTTATTCTATAATTTGTTGCCTAAACTTTCCTGCATACATTCCAAAAGACGATGTGGCCATGGGCGGGGCATAGGCGGGTCGTAGACATTCCCAAAAGTTAGGTGCCAAGTTTAGTGCTGATCCGTGCCTAACTTTGGGCAATGGACTTGCACCTGTTTCTGTCATGCATAAGTCTAGTGCCCAGAGTTAGGCGTGACCTGCACACTATGCCCATGTTCTATAAAGGTCAAGTGCCTTTATAGAATAGGGACTCAGTGTGGATCTTATTGTCACCCCTAACTTTCAGCTCCCTATATGGAATTCCTCCCTGTGTGTCTACTTTCTAGATCGTGTCCTATTATATTTTATGTATTTATTTGGATTTTGCTCATGTTATGATTCTACTGGGACAGGCAGGGGAATGACTGGGACTCAGTCCTGATTGGCCTGTCAGGGATTGGGCTGACGTCTGAGGCAGCAGACGTCAGACATCAGACCTTATTTAAACTTACCTCTCCCTATAGGGGACGCTCTAGTGTTATCCCTTGCAGCTGTGAGCTTTCATTTCCTGCTTAGCCTGTGCTCGTGCCGCTGGGTGTGCTCTCTGTAGTTTCGTTGCTTTCCCCCTTGTCTGTTGTTCCTGTGTGTGTTGGCTGTAGCTAGCTTTCTCCCTGATTGCTTCACTGCTGTGCAGCTGAGTCTGCTGTCTCTCCGTTTGCCTTGGCGCCTCCTTTCCCTGCTTTGGGTGTTGACCTGTTTGTGGTAAGCTTGTTCCTTCTTTGTTTGTTTTGTCTCCCCTGTAGCCTGCTTTAACCCCTTTTGTGCAGTGATTGTTATTTGGCTCTTGGTAACCCTGCTTCTATAAGCAGCCTTGCTCTGTAATCTGCTTTTTCTCGTTGTGTGCAGTGCTTGTTACTTGGCTCTTGTGAACCCTGCTTCTTTATTCTGCCTTGCTCTGTAGCCTGCTTTAACTGCTTGTGTGTCCTGTTTATTCTTGGCTCTTGTGAGCCATGCTTCTTTATTTTGCCTTGCTCTGTAACCCCTTGTGTGCAGTGCTTGTTATTTGGCTGCTTCTTTAAGCAGTCTTGCTCTGTAATCTGCTTTTAATCTCTGTGTGCAGTGTTTGTTATTTAACTCTTGTGTGCTCTGTTCCCCTTACCTGGGCTTTATAGATTGAAGCTGCTTTTTCAGTTAGTCAGCTTTTCCTTTGGTGTGCTGTGTTTGTTCCTGGCTCTTGTGAGCACCCATTTGCATACTGTTTGTTACTTGGCTCTGGGGGAGGGGAGCTCTGGCCCCTCTCCACCTTGTGGATTCTAGCAGTCCCTGTCTTCTGTCTGTCTTTTCCTTCTCTGCCTTCTGTGGAGCTCTGCTCCTTCAGGTCCTGCGAGCCTAGTAGTGTCTTGTTCCGACCCTGCCTTTCATCTTTACCTTCTGTAGGGATCTGCCTTCAGCTACCCAGGTTCTGTGTAGCCTTTGTCTGTATCTACCTGTTTGGTCTGACTTCTTTCTCTTGGTGTCAGTGCCTGGCGCTGGTGCGCTGCCCGAGCTCTAGTCCCCTCTGGGACCTCTCATTGTTCTTTTCCCTTCTCTAGTGTATGAGTGGGTTCCAGTTCGGCCTTTCGGCCCATATGCTTGGACTCTGTACGAGTGGGTTCCCGTTCGGCCTTGCGGCCCGCATCAGTGGTTTGTTTCCCTTTTCTTGTGGTGCTTGCTGATTTTCTTGAGTGTGCGGGGCTTCGTGGCCCTTGTTACTGCATAGCACCTGTTTGGTCTACACTAGGCCTTGACCAAGGTCCTTCCTAGGCCTCGGCATAGGCACAAGGGCTCACAATCAATCTAACAGCTCACACCTTTTTTAGTAGTAGCTCAAGGTGATTTACAGTCAGGTATTTTCCTGTCTCTGAAGGGCTAGCAATTTAAGTATGTACCTGAGTTAATGGAGGGTGAAGTGACTTGCCCAAGATCTCAAGAAGTAGCAGTGGGATTTCAACCGGCCACCACTGAATATCAAGACTGGTGCTCTAACCACTAGGCCACTCCTCCACTCTGTTGTAGACCCCCACAAGAGTTGGGTCCTTTTTTTTTCTGTTTGCTTTGTTTTGTTATTACATATTATACTGTAGAACAGGATGTCATGTGGATTCACTTATAACATGGTAACATATCTTGGACCTCAATGTACACATTATGGGCTAGATGCGTTATATAGTACCAAAAAAATGAGCCCTGAGTGCTATTTTATAAACAGCGCTCTGACTTAGGAGTGAGGATTTATACCAACTGAAACCTGGTGTAAATCCTCATGCCTAAATTAGGCATAGATCCACCTGTGCCCATGTCCTTTCCATGGTCATGCCCCCTTTTCAGATCCAGGAACGCCCCTGACCCACCCATGCCCCTTTCATGGCCACACCTCCATTCATATCTGCGTATAAAAATTTTACGTGCATCTTTATAGAACATTGACTATAAAGATACATGTCTAGATTCCAATTATTGACAATTAGTGCCAATACTTGATTGATGGCACCCAATTATCGGCGCTAATTGGCTTGTTATGCAATTATATTGGGCACATGCACAAATTTGGGCATCCAAGTGGCAGATGAAGTTCAATGTTGACAAGTGCAAATTGATGCATGTGGGTAAGAGGAACTTGAATTACAGCTATGTCATGCAAGGATCCACGTTAGGAGTCACAGACCTAGAAAGGGATCTGGGAGTCATTGCTGATAAGACGTTGAAAACTTCTGCTCAGTGTGCTGCGGCAGCTAAGAAAGCGCACAGAATGTTGAGTATTATTAGGAAAGGGATGGAAAACAAACACAAGGATGTTATAATGCCGTTGTATCGTTCCATGGTGCGACCGCACCTCGAATATTGTGTTCAATTCTGGTCGCTGCATCTCAAAAAAGATATAAAGGAATTGGAGAAGGTGCAGAGAAGGATGACGAAAATGATAAAAGGGATGGAACGACTTCCCTATGAGGAAAGGCTAAGAAGGTTAGGGCTCTTCAGCTTGGAGAAAAGGCGACTGAGGGGTGATATGATAGAAGTCTACAAGATAATGAGCGGAGTAGAGCGGACAGATGTGAAACGTTTGTTTACACTTTAAAAACAATAATAGAACCAGGGGACACAAGATGAAGTTAGAATATGGTAGATTTAAAACAAATAGGAGAACGTTTTTCTTTACTCAGCGTGTAGTTGGACTCTGGAACTCATTGCCGGAGAATATAGTGACAGCAGCTGGCCTTATGGAGTTTAAGGGGGGTTTGGACAGATTCCTGAAGGAAAAGTCCATTTAGCCTTATTAAAAAATTATTATTATTTTTTGAGGGTGGGGGTTGCCGGGTTCTTGAAGCCTGGATTGGCCGCTCTCGGAGACAGGATGCTGGACTTGATGGGCCCTTGGTCTTTTCTCAGTATGGTGGTGCTTATGTGCTAATTTTGACCACCATATATAGAATCTGGAGGTATATGGGAAGTACAGTGTATATAAAACACTTGTAGTTTGCTATTGCTTCTCCCAGTCAATAATAGCAAATTAATAAACTTGAAACTTGAAATACGAGAGGAAGGGGAGTTGGCGGTTTCCATGGCGCAACCCAGTCTACAGCACGTAGAGCAGGTACGGTCTGTTCTAGTCATAAGCATCATGGAATAAGAAAGTTTTCAAATCCGCTTTGAATTTGGAAAGGGAAAATGAAAGATGGAGGTGAGCTGGTAGTTTATTCCAAAGTTCAGGGCCTTGAACTGAAAAAAATAGACTGACGTGTAGTGTCATGGCGGATTTCCCCCAAAAATGAGACTACAAACTGGTTTTGTTGTGCTGATCGGAGAGCACGAGGGGGGACAATAAGCGTTAAGAAAACGGGATAAGTACGCAGGATCACCTGTGGAGAGGTTCTTATAGACTAGGAGCAATGGTTTGTAGGTTATGCGATGAGTCGGTGGAAGCCAATGAGCTGTTTTTAAGAGTGGGGTGACATGATCAAATTTTCTATGAACGGTAATGACTTTAATAGCTGTGTTTTGTGCTAGCTGTAAACGGCAAAGGGCCCTAATGCGAAGTCCTTTATGTAGAGAGTTACAGTAGTCGAGTTGACTAATTGCCAATGAATGTACCAGATGTCATCAGCAGGTGGGTGTAAGAGAGGTTTAATGGAACAGCAGAAATTTATGGAACAAATGAGAGGTCTGAATCAATAATGACCCCGAGTATTTTAACAGTCTGTACTAGAGGAAACGAGATGGAGTGTAGCTGTACTGGAATTGTTAACGAAGTGGTGGGCTGATTTGTAAAAAGAAGGAGCTTTGATTTATCAGGGTTTAACATAAGTTTTGATAACTGGTGATGATTGGTACCAGTTGTGTACACAACTGCCCTTAGTCGCTTTTCTTGAAGCTGTGCACCCAGTTCTATCTTGTGTAACATCTAGGGGGCGTGGACATGGGAAGGGCATGCCTAGGAGTTAGGCACACACCCCTCCACCGATATTCAAAGCTTTTTAATTACCAATGGTTAAATAGCATTTCAGCACCTAACCACTAATATTCAGTGGGATATAACCAGTTATCTCCGCTGAATATTAGCGGTTAGCGCCTAGTAGATAACCTGCTATATCGTGTGACTTTTCTGGTTAGCTATCAATATTCGGTGCCTAACTGGATAAGTTTAGCGGTCAAATAAAACCGCATAATTAGCTGTCCTATCTTTAACTGGTTAGCACTGAATATCGGCATAACTGATTAACTTTTTAGCGGTTAAAAAAACCTGAATATTCAGTGTCGCTTGCTGGAAATGGGCCAGCATTGAATATCTGTGTTTAATGCCAGTAGTGGACAGCAAAAGTGCTGCCTGCCGCCAGCTGAATATCGGGCCCACAAGTTGTACAATACTGTGGATTAGGTGCCTAACTGCCAACGGTTAGACATGCCTACTTACACCAGGCTTTGACATGGAGTAAGTGCTCGGGCTTGAAGTTAGGTGGGAAACTGCGGACTTACATTCTATATTCTATAATGATAATTCCATGCGCAACTGCCATTATAGAATTCAAACTTAGCGCACATCATCCCGGTTTGCTAAGCTTGGTGCCCTTTCTTGAATCTACCCAACTACTACTACTAATCATTTCTATAACACTACTAACATACGCAGTGCTGTACACGTTATATGCAGGTACTTTCTGTGTCCCTAGAGGGCTCACATTCTAAGTTTTTGTACTTGGGACAATGGAGGGTTAAGTGACTTGCCCAGCGTCACAAGGAGCTTCAATGGGATTTGAACCCACATGACCAGGATCAAAGCCGCTGCACTAGTCATTAGGCCACTCCTCCACACTAACCATTAGGCCACTGTAACCATTAGGCCACTCTATTAGGCTACTCCTCCACTCTAACCATTAGGTCACTCCTCCACTCTAACCATTAGGCCACTCTATTAGGCTACTCCTCCACTCTAACCATTAGGCCGCTCCTCCACTCTAACCGTTAGACCACTCTATTAGGCTACTCCTGCATTCTAACCATTAGGCCACTCTATTAGGCCACTCCTCCACTCTAACCATTAGGCCACTCCTCCACTATAACCATTAGACCACTCTATTAGGCTACTCGTCCACTCTAACCATTAGGCTACTCCTCCACTCTACCATTAGGCCATTCTAACCATTAGGCCACTCTATTAGGCTACTCGTCCACTCTAACCATTAGGCTACTCCTCCACTCTACCATTAGGCCATTCTAACCATTAGGCCACTCCTCCACTCCATCCCTTTATTTTCTCTGATTACTAGTGAAAAACACAATCGGGGCGAATTTGCCCTGTTCTGCGATAGTTTCCTAAAATGTGATTTAGCTTTCCCTTGTATTAAAAAATGTCTTATCATTTTCTAACAAATAGATTTCAGGCTAAAACAAAGTTTTTCACAGTGTGCCATGAATGCAGTGTTTATTGATAAATCATGCTGAACGATATTGAATTGAAGATATTACTTTTCTGTTCTTAACCATTTTGTGAAACGTTGACGAGACGATGCATCAGATATCAAACCACCTTTGTATGAGAAAAGTAAATCTTGTAACCACATGTTTTCTAGACACTGTGTCAGAGTGCAAATCCCCAGTGGAGGGAACGGTTTGATTTTCACTACTTCTCCAACAGGACGGGCTTGTTGGAAATTGAGGTGTGGGGTAAAGATAACAGGAAGCACGAGGAACTTTTGGGAACGTAAGTCCGGATGTTTTAATCTGTTCTACTTTTTTTGTCCGTGATTTCCACTTTTTCTGTTTCTTCTCGTTCAGCTGGAGCCAGTGCTGTCAAATACCCACACTGTTGTTAGTCTTATTACGAGGAGGGCCATGAGGCCAGTGTGCACCAGGACTAATCTAGAAATCCCACATTAGGGTCTCTAAATCTGGTCACCTGTCTTTTAAAATCGCTTGTCCAGGGTTAATCAGGCATATTCTGTGGCACTTAATTGATTGTACTCCATAGCCGGGTGTTCAAGAATGGGAACTCTCATTATTGTAAAACACTTTACGGTTTCTGTTCTTCAAAAAAGAAGCAAGAAAGTTGTGATCAACCATATCAAAAGCAACATACAGATTCAACTACATAGAAACATGATGGCACATAAGAGCCAAATGGCCCATCCTTCAACCACTATCTCCTCTCCCTATCATGATGTATTGTAAGCCACATTGAGCCTGCAAAGAGGTGGGAAAATGTGGGATACAAATGCAATAAATAAATAAATAAACAAAGGAGGTACGTGATAGGGCAAATGAACAAGGAGTAAATGGAATAGAAGAGATGTGAGAGAAAGGATAAGGATAGGTAAGGAGGTAGCATGAAATAGCATGAGCTACTGGTAAAATAACCCTTCTTGACGGTAGCCCAGGCTGATAACTTCCCCCCTCCCCCCCCTGTCTATCTATATGATCCTTATAGAATTACAGGATAGGAAAGATCTGGTGTGCTTTGCTGAGTATTGATCTGATTTGGTCCCAGGATCACTTGGAATTTACTGAAATCTTTTTTTTTTTTTTGGTAATGATACAGGTAAAGTAAGTGCCTATGGCAGGATTTTAATGGAATAATTTATTTATTTTTCCCACCTCTGAGTAAGGCTGTTAATGGCATAATGTAACCTTCCACAGAAAAAGAAAATATTGCAGTAAAGCAGTAACAAAACAGAAAATCATAAACTGAAAAGTAGAACGATTAGAGGAAATGACGGATAAACCCGCAAAGAGTGAAATTTGGCTTTTTATCATGCAGTGGTGTTTTAATCACCCTGGGCACATCAGCCATACAGTGAAATTATTTTTTCTGCCTGCAATGTTTTGATTTTGAGTGATCCTTATTTTGTATTAATTGAATGACTGTATTTGATAGGTGTAAAGTGGATATTGCAGCACTTCCCCTGGAGCAGAGGAATCGTTTGGAATTGCCCTTGGAGAATAGCCAGGGCTTAATACTTGTGTTGATCACAGTTGCACTTTTCTCTGGAGTCTCCATTTCTGACCTGTGCGTCTGCCCACTCGGAGAACCCAGTGAGAGAGAGCAGATTTCTCAGCGATATGTAAGTACTTCATAATAACATGTCTGCTTCTGAGGTTGAAATAAACTCACATAACAACAAAAAGTCCTAAGGGGTCCTTTTACAAAGGCATGGTAAAAAGTGGCCTGCGGTAGTGTGGGCTCGTGTTTCGGACGCGCGCTGGGCCACTTCTTTACCGCGTCTGGAAGAAAAGGGTTTTTTATGGGTTGGAAAATGGACGTAAGGCAAAATTAAAACTAGCGCGTGCCTATTTACGGCCTGAGTACTTAATGCCACCCATTGACTTAGCGGTAAGGGCTCACCCACTACCTGTGCGGTAACCGTGCAGCATGCGCCAACTGCCAATTACCTCCAGGAACGTCCCTGCGGTGGAAAAAAATATTTTTTTACTGTGGAATTCGGCGTGCTCCAAATTACAGAATTACTGCCAGGCACGCGTGCTACCTCAGTGGCAGTGCCAATTTGGCATTCGCAACCTGCGCATTAGCCCTCCTGCGCCTTTGTAAAAGTGCCCCTCAGTGGTTTAACCGGGCAGTAACTCCTGCTGAGCTGTCCATCCACTAGGAAGTGCTTCTGAATATCAGCTCAAACCAGCTGTTCCATAACCTGCTAGGTTAGGGGCAGTCAGGGGTGGAGTTTGGGCGGCAATATTCAGTCTGCGAACTGGCTTAATATGCGCATAAAGTTAAGAGAGCAAAAAAGCTGCCTTTGCTTTATCCACTGATGTAGTCGGGCACCAGCCTGAACATCGGCTGCACACATTAGAATTTAGGCGTGTTACATTACAGAATGCGCTTAGTGAGTTGTGCATGAAAATTCTAAGTATTACTAATTAGTGCTTATTATTGTTTGTTTCTTAAGTCATTTATTTATTTATTTAACACATTTATACCCCACATTTTCCCACTAGTAGTAGGCTCAATGTGGCTTGCATAAGACCGTAGGGCAAACTGGAGTTCAGTAAAATACAATTAAACATTGTAGAAGTAAAATAGTAAACGTATAGGTAACGTGTAGAAAAACAGAGATAATAAGAGTGAATTTAAAAATAAGGTCCATGGATTTTCCTATAACAAAGAAGAGGTAAATTAGGTTGAGTCAGGAAGGTAGGCCTTCTTGAACAGGTTGGTCTTCAGTAATTTTCTGAAATTTAGATGGTTCTGAGTTGATTTTAATATTTTGGGTAATGCTTTCCATAGCTGTGTTGTTATAGAGTATGCTTGGAGTTTGGCACAAACACTAGGCACGATATATAGAATCCGGAGAATAGGGGGGAATTCTATAAATGGAGCTCAAAATTCTGCGTCAGAAAAAATTGACGCCAAGTGCTATTCTATAAAGGGGGTGCCTTGTATAGATTTGCACTTAGTTGCCAATTCCCAGGCCTAACTCTGGGCACCAGGCTTATGCCTGCTGGAACCTGGTGTAAGTGCTGACGCCTAAGCTAGGCACGCTGAGGCAATATTCTGTAACTGTGCACGCAACTTTTATGGAATGCACGTTGCCACGCTCCCTTTTGAGTTATGCGCTAGTACAGTTAGGCGCCACGCCTTATAGAACAGCACTCAGCTAGCTACACGTGCAGATTTTAGTGGGTACCAATTAACTTTGATGGTTGGTTTTTAGCTCCTAATTATTGGCGTTAATTGGCTCATTAGTCAATTAATTTGTGTGTGCATCTCGGGAGCGCGCCCAAATTTAGACACGCCAAATCTAGGGGATATTGCAGAATACTGTAAGTTATGTGCATCCCTGCCGCTCTTAGGCGCACACAGTTACACCAGCTCGTCGACAGCTTGTTCTGCTTGTGTTCTAAAATGGAACCTAGTTGCCTAAGTTCCATTATAGAATAGGGTCCTACTGCATGCCCTTTGGGCACCTAATTGGAGACACCCGGTTAGAGAATTGCCCCATTAGAAGGCAGCACTAAAAAGGGTGTTGTTACAGTCCGGCTTAACATGAGATTTTACTTTGCAGTAGCTGTAAATTTTACACTGCACCTTTGGAGGGCGTTCCCACTATTTTTATTGGAGGTCGTGCATTAGTGTTCCCGTTAACGTGGGACCATAACCGTGTTAGCCAGTTAGTATAATGCACTAGCTAACTGACACTTCCACGTCGCTCTCCGCCCATGCCGTGGCCTTTGAGGGAAAAAAATCTGAAAGAATGCAGTAATGCGCAGTTTAGCACGTGGACACAGGCAACCTACAGCAAAACCCTTTGACACGGTTGCATAGTGGCCTGTTTCCTTGCGTTAACAGCAAGTTCAGTGCTTTAACACCCTTTAATAAAAGGTCCCCCAAATTAATTAGATAAACTGTTTAAACATCCATGTTTTCAAGCTTTGGCAAAATAGTTCATAGGAAGGTATCTGGTATATGATCAAAGGAAGAGCATGCCAGGATTTTGGTCTTCTTCCTAATTTCTTGCAGATGAAAACTCTTTGCATTAGGCAATGACACCGTGAATGACCTGTCATGGAATTACTTAAATATATATTTCCACAAAAATGCATTTGCTTTTCTTCAAGCATTAGGATGGGGTTTTTTTTCCATAGTAAGAACCCCTTCCACATCTTACATAGTAACATAGTAGATGATGGCAGAAAAAGACCTGCACGATCCATCCAGTCTGCCCAAGAAGATAAATTCATATGTGCTACTTTTTTATTTGTACTGTCCTCTTCAGGGCACAGACCATATAAGTCTGGCCAGCCCTATCCCCGCCTCCCAACCACCAGCTCTGGCACAGACCCTATAAGTCTGCCCAGCACTATCCCCGCCTCCCAACCACCAACCCCGCCTCCCACCACCAGCTCTGGCACAGACTGTATAAGTCTGCCCAGCACTATCCCTGCCTCCCAACTACCAGTCCCGCCTCCCACCACCGGCTCTGGCACAGACCGTATAAGTCTGCCCAGCACTAGCCCCGCCGCCCAACCATCAGCCCCGGCACAGATCGTATAAGTCTGCCCAGCACTAGCCCCGCCTCCCAACCACCAGCTCTGCCACCCATTCTAGGCTAAGCTCCTGAGGCTCCCTTCCTTCTGCACAGGATCCATCTTGGTGCCTAGAACCATTTTAATTCAAAAGATTATCAAGTTGCTGAAATCCTAATCTTGGTACCCAAAAGAGGGAGGAAAGGCCTTTTAATTATTGTCAACCAAAAGGTTCCGTTCTTTTTTAATTAGATTTTTTTGTGCATTATTTTCCTTTTTTCTTTACAAAGAAACCTCCTTAACTGAACTAGTTGGCTGGTATAAATGGAATGTTGCTTGAAGTAAAATTAACTTGGGCATTAGATCTTATTTGTGGGTGGTCACATGACCAAGAAAGGCTTCAGGGGAGGAACCCTAGAAATCCAGAACCCTATGGTGATCACACATACATTGACTGCTCTTTACTGGATGGTGAAATGAACGTTCCTGATATTTCGTGCAAGATGCAATTCAAGCTAGCCAGTTTCGAATGCCAAAAACCCATCCTTTTGTACTTTGGCGGGCTATGTGATTTCTGCATCCAGTGAAACCTCTCAAGTGCAAAGGTTTTTTTCTATGTGGAATGAAACTGGATTAGATGTTTAACTAAGGGGTCCTTTTACTAAGGTGTACTGAAAAACGACTTCCAGTAGTGTAGGCGCAAGTTTTGGGCACGCCGATCCATTTTTCCAACGCGCCTGTGAATAAGGCCCTTTTTTGCCGAAAATGGATGTGCGGCAAAATAGACATTGCCGCGCGTCCATTTTGGGTCTGAGACCTTACCGCCAGCCGTTGACCTAGCGGTAAAGAATCCAGGTGGTAATGACCTACGCGCGTCAAATGCAACTTGGCGCACATCCATTAGGCGCGTCGAAAATAAAAAAAATGTTTTTCAGATGCGCGTATCGGACGCGCGCCCAAAATGAAATTACTGCAAGAGCCATGCGGTAGTCAGGCGGTAACTCCATTTTGGCGCACGTTGGGTGTGTGTAGACGCTTACGCGGCTTAGTAAAAGGGGCGCTAAATACATTATTCTTCCACTAGAAGTTCTGACAAGAAGAATCTATAGCAAAACATAAGCATAAGTCAGAGAACATTTTCGGACAAGTGACCATTGAGATGTGAATTTGGTGGAAATGTCCTGTTTTTTTTTTAAATCCCCCTTCCTTCCCATTTTTAGTGTATAAAGAAATCATTCCAGAACATAAAGGATGTTGGCTTTTTGCAAGTGAAAATTCTGCGGGCAGAAGCACTCTTGGCGGCTGACTTTTCAGGTAACCTAATGATCGTCATTACTTCATTGATGGCTTCCTAAAAGTCTTCGTTATTTCCTTGGGGCTTGTAAGATTTAACATGTACTTGAAATCCTAGCTGGTTTGAAATTTGAATACGTAATGGAGGGCATTATAGAAAAGAAGTCCAGATCAGAAAATGGATGAAGCCTTTCAAAAACTTCTACAGCTAATCACAAAGATATTGTCGCCTTCCTTTCAAATCTACCTCTTCAAAAACTGTATGAATAGATATCACCAAAACTCTACAATTGAACACAAAAGCTACCACTACCTTTTCCTCCTCAAATCTCTCTTCAAAAACTCTATGAATAACCACATGAACTGTAGAAACCCTCTCCACATTGCACGATACTATTGTAACTCCACCAAAATGTAAATTGTAAGCCACTTTGAACCAAAACTTATTTTTGGATAATAGTGGGATACATAAGTACCGCCATACTGGGAAAAGACCAAGGGTCCATCAAGCCCAGCATCCTGTCTCCGACAGCTGCCAATCCAGGCTTGAAGAACCCGCCCCCCCCCCCCCCCCCAAATTAATAATGTTCAATGGACTTTTCCCTCAGGAATCTGTCCAAACCCCTTTTAAATTCCGTAAGGCCAGCTGCTGTCACTACATTTTCCGGCAACGAGTTCCAGAGTCCAACTGCACGCTGAGTAAAGAAAAACTGTCTCCTGTTTGTTTTAAATCTACCATATTCTAGCTTCATTTTGTGTCCCCTGGTTTTGTTGTTGTTTGAATAAATATATGGACATCCATTTCTCATGTATTTTAGGACAGGATCTGCTGATTTACAGCCTGTTCTAAAATACATGAGAAATGGACATCCACGTGCTGGTGACGTCCAGAATGAATATCCATTATACAAACTGAAATGTCCAGATTAACGTGGACGTCTTTGTGGTGGCATAGGAATGTCCATGTTATAAAATGATCACGTAGATCACCATGCAGAGGGGGTAGCCTAACGGTTAGAGCAGTAGGCTGAGAACCAGGAGACCCAGGTTCAAGTCCCACTTCATTTGATTGTGCCTTTTTTCATTGTGAGCCCTCCAGGGACAGAAAAACATCCACTGTACCTGAAAGTACATCACTTCAATAGTCTTCAGGATTGCAGGTATATATTCAGATACAGTAGGTATTTTTCTGTCCATGAACATCTGTAGTTCCTGAAGCTATCATAGATCCTGGTATCCTTTGTTAGTTCACATTTGGGGGAGGGAGGGAGGGAGGGAGACAGCAACCACTGGAAGATTAAGGAGGTGAGTTGTCATTTTCCTTCCAGTGGCAGCTGCTGAATCAGAACACCTTTTTGTAACCTGGATGTACAAATATCAGGTGTAAATACCACCATTAATATTTTTGGACATAAATATATCCCTTCTCCTTCTGCAATTGGAGTTAGATGTCCATATTTTAGCCCCTCCCTAGTCCTGCCCAAAACACGCTCCCTTGCTATAGGGACGTACTGCAATTTTAGACATCCATATCCTAGCTTTATAAAATTGAGATGTGGACGTCCATGCAATGTAGGTGTCTAAATGCTGGTGTTCAGATGTTCAAAGCATGAACCGAGCTTCTAAAATAAGGACCAAGGTGAGCAGTAATGAGTGATCTTCTCTGCTTCTTCTTTTATCCTGGATAACTTTTAAATGTTATGTACAAATGTGGATTCCATAAGTTGATATATCAAACATTTAAATGGTAAGTGACCGACTCACCTGCAAATGCGCAGTAGAGACTTCCCTCTCTGTCCCGCCCTCGCGGCAAGACGTGATGATGTCAGAGGGCGGAACAGAGAGGGAAACGGAGTCAGACTGTCGGACGCTGCTGCTGCCGCTGGAGCCTGGAAACGAACATCGCGCGCACCAACCTCCCTCCTCCCCCCCATCCCCGCCGCCGCTCCCGCCCCCCTCCGTATCGGGCCCCCTGCACTGCCCTGACAGCGCCTCTCACCTCCATGTGGAAGCGCTGCAGGCAGCAGCAGAGCGATCTGCTGCTGCCTGTAGCGCTTTCACACGGAGGTGAGAGGCGCTGTCAGGGCAGTGCAGGGGGCCCGGCACGGAGGGGGGAGGGAGCGGCGGCGAGGAGGGTAGCTGGACATGGGGGGAGGGCAGGGTTGGTGGACGGGGGAGGGGGGGAGGCCAAGGGAAAGAGGAGGGTTGCTGGATATGGGGGGGAGGATCGGTGGACGGGGTGAGGACAGGAGAGAGAGAGGAGGGCTGCTGGACATGGGGGGAGGGCAGGGGAGAGAGCAGGGGAGAGAGTATAGTTGCTGGAGGGGGGGGGGGGGGGAGGCCAGGGGATACAGGACGGCTGCTGGATATAGGGGGGAGGGCAGGGGAGAGAGCAGGGTTGCTGCACATGGATGGAAGGAGGTGAGAATTATTACATTTTGCAAAACACAAATCTCGCCCGTTTTAACGGGCTTAACGGCTAGTTATTAATATAAATGAAACAGAGCCAACTAAAGGCTTCTCTTGTGTGTAAATGAAGGGACTTAACCACAGAATCCTCAAAGGCCTTTGAAAAGATAAGCAAATGCCAACCACGTGTAATGCCATCTCAACAACTTGGATTGCGCTGATCAATTATCCCTCTCCAGTCATAATGTCCATGCAGAATTACTAATGTAATAGATTCTTTTTTTGAGGTGGGACCTGCACGTTTCCTCCTGCTTCACTGCCCATTCAGTCAAGTCCTTACTGGGGCTCCAGCATCATCAACGCCCATTTGGAACTACCTTTGTGGGGGTGGGGGGTGGAGTTTGACTAATTTTTGCCACCTTCCCATCTAGTCCAGTCATCTCTATGATGCCCTAGCCTTCTTTGCCACCAGATCCTTTCCAGTTGGTTTCACGTAATGTTTCTTCTAAAGCAGTGTTGTCAACCCAGTCCTCGGGGCACACCCAGCCAGTCAGGTTTTCAGGATATCCACAATGCATAGGCATGAGAGAGATCTGCATGCAATGCCTCCTTGGCATGCAAATCTATCTCATGCATATGCGTTGTGGATATCCTGAAAACCTGACTAGCTGAGTATGCGTCTGTTCACGCTTTCCAAAAATACTAGGACTAGGGGGCATGCGATGAAGCTACAATGTAGTAAATTTAAAACGAATCGGAGAAAATGTTTCTTCACTCAACGTGTAATTAAACTCTGGAATTCGTTGCCAGAGAATGTGGTAAAGGTGGTTAGCTTAGCGGAGTTTAAAAAAGGTTTGGACGGCTTCCTAAAGGAAAAGTCCATAGACCGTTATTAAATGGACGGGGAAAATCCACTATTTCTGGGATAAGCAGTATAAAATGTTTTGTGCTTTTTTGGGATCTTGCCGGGTATTTGTGACCTGGATTGGCCACTGTTGGAAATAGGATGCTGGAAAGAGGGGGCTCTTTCCTGCCCCGACGTCACTAGACCACCAGGGAAGATCGCGTGAGTAGGGAGAAGTGGTGACAGGGCCGGAGGGGGGGGGAGGAGGTAACCCTGACGGCGATCCCGAACTCGGAGGGAGGGAGGGATTCGGACAAGACGCACCGGAGCACCTAGGTTTTAGAGTTGGGGAAAAAGGAAAAAAAATTTTCCTATTTCCCTCCTCTAAAACCTAGGTGCGTCTTATGGTCCGGTGCGTCTTATAGTCCGAAAAATATGGTATGTGCTTAAGTGCCCCGAGGACTGGGTTGAGAAGCTCTGCTCTAAATAATTTCTTCTCAGTCCTCTCACAGAGGCATCCCTAGCCAATCAGGTATTCAGGATTACCACAATGAATAAGCATGAAAGGGATTCGCATGCATTGGAAACCCATTGTATGTCTCTTGTGCGTTTTTATTGTCGTAATCCTGGAAACCTGACTGGTTAGTGGGTGCCTCCAGGAGAGGGTTGAGAAGCCCTGCTCTAAACGGGATTTTTTCCTAACCAGTTAGGATATCTGTTGAACCAAGGTGGTACATGGCCCATTTTTTCAGCGTGCTAGAGGATTACTTTGTACCTTAATATTGCCATCACAAATGGCACATCTTGGATTCCTAGAATTTCTGAGAATATCGCCAACCCCATGGAACCGGTACCATTTCTCTTTTGAGAAATACATTTATTTCATGAACAGTCTCCGTTCCTTCTCCTCTTTCTATCCCCTTCGCCATAAACTCATAAAACTAGTTCACTTTGATCCCTTGCTGTTGAGATTTTTGATGTTCTGTCTAATGGTTTTGTCAATGCGAAATGACTTTTCCGCTTCAGTGAATAGTTTTTCTACATATGAGTGTTATTTTCAAAGATTGCATTTGCTCACTGACCAAAAATGGTGCTCAGAACACAAAATTATAGGGTAAGATTCTTTTTTTTTTTAAACTTTTTGTCATATGCCACTTTGCATTTTAATCAGTTTCTTTTCAAACAGAGAGCAGTAATCCTATCGATGTGTGCTTATACAGTGCAGGTTATGTACAGTGTAAAAGTTACTGCAGTCACAATAAATTATCTGTGTTCAATCATAGAATGTATTAGTCAATAAATAAAGAAACGTCTGTGATGCCACTTTGGGACTGACTTTGTAAAAATAAATAAATAAATAAATAAAAGGAAAAACATGTTTTGTGGTTCTGTCTTTGGTGAAGAGAGACAATATAGTCTGAGGACAGCTATGAAATGAAGAAACTTTTAAATCCCATCATTAACCTAACTTAGAAACATAGAAAATGCCAACAGATAAGGACTATATGGCTAGGGTTACCATATTTTGTCCTCTCAAAAAGAGGACACGTGTCCCGCCCCGCCCATGCCCCACACCTTTCACATCCTAACCCCGCCCCCGTCACATATTCCCCTGCCCCCCCATCACCTCCCCTCCCCTCCCCTGGGTTACCTCCCCTCCCCTTACTTACTATCTACTGCCCTGGTGGTCTAGTGACCTCTTCGGGGCAGGAAAAAGCCCCCCCTCTTTCCTGCCCGGAGCGCTGTCCTTGCCCTGCATCCAGTTGCTGTGACGGTCTCGGGATTCAAAATGTCCGCCGAGAGTTGAAGACTCGCGAAGGCCGCTTCAACTCTCGGCGGCCATTTTGAATCCCGAGACCGTCACGGCAACAGGATGCAGGGCAAGGGCAGCGCTCCGGGCAGGAAAGAGGGGGCTCTTTCCTGCCCCGAAGAGGTCACTAGACCACCAGGGCAGTAGATAGTAGGAAAGGGGAGGCTAGGATAGTCCCGCCGCCCGTCCGTTTGTCCAGAAATCCGGACAAACGGGCGGACTGGCAAAACCCGTCCGGACGCCCGGACATGTCCTCAAAAAGAGGACATGTCCGGGTAAATCTGGACATACGGTAACCCTATATATGGCCTATCCAGTCCTCCCATCCCAACTACTAATACCTACTATCCTTGTCTCTCCCTGTGCTCGACTTTTGCTTCCTTCAATTCAGATATAATCCTCTGCCGTATCAGCCTCCACAGGAGACCATTCGATGCATCTACCACTTTTTCGATAAAGAAATATTTCCGTAGATTGTTCCTAATGTTACCCCCTTTCAGCTTCATCCTATGCCCCTTCTTTCAGAGCTTTCTTTTAACTGAAAGAGACCCCCCCCCCCCCGCCTATACTTTTCTGCCATAGAGGTGTTTAAATGTCTATGTTGTATCTCTCCTTTCCCGCCTTTCTTCCTTGTTGAGCTCTTTAATACTATCGCCATACACCTTATGACAGAAGCTACCGACTATTTTAGTGGGCCACCTTATGACTGACTCCATCTTGTGTATATCTTTTTGAAGGTGCGGTCTCCAGAACTGTACACAGTGCTCTTAGGGACCCCTTTACTAAACGTTCAGAGGCCCTTTTGCCCGCAGCGGGTAAAAAGGCCGAAAAAAAATGGCTATGTGGTAAGACTGAACTTACTGCGTGGCTATGTTGGGGGGGGGGGCACTTACTGACACCCATTGAGGTGTCAGTCTCACCCGGGAGTAACCGCTGCCCAATTAATGCTGGGTAACCACCTGCAGAAATATTTTTAAAACGTTTCCGCTAGTGCCGGAAATGTCGCACACTGGGTGCTCGCATTGGGCCAGCGGTAGTTCTGGAATGGCAAGCAGTAAGCCCATATTCAGCTTACCACCGCTTAGTAAAAGGGTCCCTCAATGGGGTCTCACCAGAATCTCAAACAGAAGTACTATCATACTATCACCTCCTTTTTCCTGCTGGCCATTCCTCTCCCTATGCACTCAATCATCCATCTGGCTTTTACGGTTGCCTTTTCTACCCGGTTGAGGACCTTAAGACCAACGGATATATAGAACCATACCAAGCCAGAATCACTCCCTGTGCAACATGCCTTTTGTCACTGTCTGGCTTTGGTTGCTCTGAAGCCCTGCTCCCAGATGGAACAAAAGGTATGTTAATCAAGAGTAATTGAGAAACCAAAGGGCTATCAGGCCTCTCTGAGCACCATTTGGTGCCATCCTCAGTGGTTCCTGAAGGGGAGGGGGAAGAGTTTATCAGAGGTCAGAAGCTGGTTTAATATTATGTATAAGTATGTCCAGCAATAATTTTGACCTCCGGCAATCCTGACATCTTTCTGGTGCTTTGCCTTGCCCACTGCATTGTAACCTAGAAGAGCAGACAATAGGTGGGGAACAATGCTGCCCCTCTTCCTTGCACCCCGGGTTTGGGGTTTGATAATGCAGCCCAAATGCATGACCCTGCATTTTTAAATATATCTTAGTGGCCACAGTTTAGGCCATTCTTCAAGCTTCACAATGTCCCTCCTTATGCTATCCACACTATCCATGGTGTCTAACCTATAACAGATTTTGATATCATCCACAGAGAGGCAAGTTTTACCAGGCAACCCTTCTACAATATTGCTTGCAAAATGTTAAACATTACCAGACCAAGAGCCGATCCTTGCAGCACACCACAGGTAGCACCATTTTCCTCAGAGTGAGCACCTTTCACCACTACCCTTTGTTGCCTTCTACTCAACCAGTGTCTATCCCGCTGAGTCACTTTAGGGCCCATAAGCTGCAAAGAACTCAAATACAAGTCAACTTACGCATCCAGTTTTTCCTACATAGTAATGTAGAGGGGCATAATCGAACGGGGGTGCCCATCTATAAGGGCACCCATCTATAAGGATGGCCCTGTAAAGGGGCGTCCCCAACCATATTATCGAAACAAGATGGGCGGCCATCTTTCGTTAGATAATACGGTCGGGGACGCCCAAATCTCAACATTTGAGTCAACCTTAGAGATGGCCACCCTTAGAGATGGTCGACATTGGTTTTCGCTGATAATGGAAACTAAGGACGCCCATCTCAAAAATGGCCAAATCCAAGCCATTTGGTCGTGGGAGGAGGAGGCATTTGTAGTGCACTGGTCCCCCTGACATGCCAGGACACCAACCAGGCACCCTAGGGGGCACTGCAGTGGACTTCAGAAATTGCTCCCAGGTGCATAGCTCTCTTACCTTGGGTGCTGAGCCCCCCAAACCCACCCCCAGGTCCGCCTGCCTGAAGTACACTGCACCCACTACAACTGCTCCAGGGACCTGTATAGTGTTGCAGTGGACCTGAGTATGGCATTTGAGGCTGGTAAAAAAGTATTTTTAACCTGTTTTTTATGGTGGGAGGGGGTTAGTGACCACTGGGGGAGTAAGGGGAGGTCATCCCTGATTCCCTCCGGTGGTCATCTGCTCAGTTCGGGCATCTTTTCACGGCTTGGTCATGAAAAAAAAATGGACCAAGTAAAGTCGGCCAAATGCTCGTCAGGGCCGCCCTTCTTTTTTCCATTATCGGCCGAGGATGCCCATCTCGTAATCCCGCCCCAGTCCCACCTTCGCTACCCTGCCGACACGCCCCCGTGAACTTTCGTCATCCCCGCGACGGAAAGCCGTCGAGGGTGCCAAAAAATCGGCTTTCGATTATGCCAATTTTGGGCAGCCTTGCGAGAAGGGCGCCCATCTCCCGATTTGTGTCGAAAGATGGGCGCCGTTCTCTCTTGAAAATGAGCTGGATAGTAACATAGTAGATGATGGCAGAAAAATACCTGCACGGTCCATCCAGTCTGCCCAACAAGATGAACTCGTATGTGCTACTTTTTGTGTATACCTTACCTTGATTTGTATCTGCCATTTTCAGAGCACAGACTGTAAAAGTCTGCCCAGCACTAGCCCCAACTCCCAACCACCGGCTCTGCCACCCAATCTCAGCTAAGCTTCTGAGGATCCCTTCCTTCTGAACAGGATTCCTTTATGTTTATCCCACGCATGTTTGAATTCCGTTACCGTTTTCATCTCCACCACCTCCCGCGGGAGGGCATTCCAAGCATCCACCACTCTCTCCGTGAAAAAATACTTCCTGACATTTTTCTTGAGTCTGTCCCCCTTCAATCTCATTTCATGTCCTCTACTTCTACCGCCTTCCCATCTCCGGAAAAGGTTCATTTGCGGATTAATACCTTTCAAATATTTGAACATCTGTATCATATCACCCCTGTTTCTCCTTTCCTCCAGGATATACATGGGTGGTAATAAGTGTCCCCCCCCCCAAAAAAAAATGGGCATGTGGCAAGTGGGAGCTTACCGCACGGCCATTTCATTCTTGGTTATGTGGCGTGTGGCAAAAACATGGCCGCCTCCACTAGTTCAAGGCCCCCCTTTTACCGCAGCTTAGTAAAAAGGCCCTTTAGAATGATAGCAAATAACAGCTGTAAGATTTGCCTCCTTTATCCAGACTCATTTCTTATAGGTTAGACCACCTGAAGACCCCCTGCCATCCTCAATTCTACACTATTAAAGATCTTCTGTGGTTTCCCCATACGTCTTTTTAATTTTTTTGTTTGTACTTTGGGTGGTTTCTTAGCCCTGGATAGAGAGGCAACCTCATCAGGCAAAAATTCAAAATGGGCTTATTAAGGATGCCATCTTGGTTGATCCTTTTGTATCCAGTGCTGTAGAGATGAAATAACCCTTGAAAAGGACGGTAGAGAAGATACAAAAGAGCAGGGGGGAAAGGAAAAAAAAAGCATTTGGCTTTGTTCTTGATTTCAGAATTTATCAAAGCAAAAATGCGTCCTTGGACGTATCCAAAATGTAACGAAACTACTTGCATATCAAATTTTGCTGGTTATTTTTCTTTCTTTGCAGGCAAAAGCGATCCTTTCTGCATCTTAGAGGTGGGCAATGACAGACTTCAAACCCATACTGTGTTCAGAAATCTCAACCCAGAGTGGAATAAGGTTTTTACTTTGTAAGTAAGCACTTGCAGCCTGTGCGATAAACACTGAACAGCATGCGTCCTGACTTTCTGTAGCGGAAGCCTTTCAGCGCTGTGCCGTCTGGCTTAGAAGGACTCCTGGCTGTCAGTGGGGGAGTTTCTTTCATTTCTTTGTAGTGCAAGAGGAAGGGAAGTGGATTCATTTAATTTGATTTAGTATTTTTTCCATGAGTCGTTGGCTCACTTTCATTCTGAATACAGAGAGTTCACATCTTGGAAAATATTGAGGGTTAGCACTTGAAGAGCAGTACTGCTGGGATATTTAGCAATAACAATAATAAATTGCATGGTTATCATTGTAGAGTAATTCTGAATTCTCATTTTTAAACTTGCCTTCATTTCAACAGGCGTACAATGCGTTCTTACAGTGGTGGAAATAAGTATTTGATCCCTTGCTGATTTTGTAAGTTTGCCCACTGACAAAGACATGAGCAGCCCATAATTGAAGGGTAGGTTATTGGTAACAGTGAGAGATAGCACATCACAAATTAAATCCGGAAAATCACATTGTGGAAAGTATATGAATTTATTTGCATTCTGCAGAGGGAAATAAGTATTTGATCCCCCACCAACCAGTAAGAGATCTGGCCCCTACAGACCAGGTAGATGCTCCAAATCAACTCGTTACCTGCATGACAGACAGCTGTCGGCAATGGTCACCTGTATGAAAGACACCTGTCCACAGACTCAGTGAATCAGTCAGACTCTAACCTCTACAAAATGGCCAAGAGCAAGGAGCTGTCTAAGGATGTCAGGGACAAGATCATACACCTGCACAAGGCTGGAATGGGCTACAAAACCATCAGTAAGACGCTGGGCGAGAAGGAGACAACTGTTGGTGCCATAGTAAGAAAATGGAAGAAGTACAAAATGACTGTCAATCGACAAAGATCTGGGGCTCCACGCAAAATCTCACCTCGTGGGGTATCCTTGATCATGAGGAAGGTTAGAAATCAGCCTACAACTACAAGGGGGGAACTTGTCAATGATCTCAAGGCAGCTGGGACCACTGTCACCACGAAAACCATTGGTAACACATTACGACATAACGGATTGCAATCCTGCAGTGCCCGCAAGGTCCCCCTGCTCCGGAAGGCACATGTGACGGCCCGTCTGAAGTTTGCCAGTGAACACCTGGATGATGCCGAGAGTGATTGGGAGAAGGTGCTGTGGTCAGATGAGACAAAAATTGAGCTCTTTGGCATGAACTCAACTCGCCGTGTTTGGAGGAAGAGAAATGCTGCCTATGACCCAAAGAACACCGTCCCCACTGTCAAGCATGGAGGTGGAAATGTTATGTTTTGGGGGTGTTTCTCTGCTAAGGGCACAGGACTACTTCACCGCATCAATGGGAGAATGGATGGGGCCATGTACCGTACAATTCTGAGTGACAACCTCCTTCCCTCCGCCAGGGCCTTAAAAATGGGTCGTGGCTGGGTCTTCCAGCACGACAATGACCCAAAACATACAGCCAAGGCAACAAAGGAGTGGCTCAGGAAGAAGCACATTAGGGTCATGGAGTGGCCTAGCCAGTCACCAGACCTTAATCCCATTGAAAACTTATGGAGGGAGCTGAAGCTGCGAGTTGCCAAGCGACAGCCCAGAACTCTTAATGATTTAGAGATGATCTGCAAAGAGGAGTGGACCAAAATTCCTCCTGACATGTGTGCAAACCTCATCATCAACTACAGAAGACGTCTGACCGCTGTGCTTGCCAACAAGGGTTTTGCCACCAAGTATTAGGTCTTGTTTGCCAGAGGGATTAAATACTTATTTCCCTCTGCAGAATGCAAATAAATTCATATACTTTCCACAATGTGATTTTCCGGATTTAATTTGTGATGTGCTATCTCTCACTGTTACCAATAACCTACCCTTCAATTATGGGCTGCTCATGTCTTTGTCAGTGGGCAAACTTACAAAATCAGCAAGGGATCAAATACTTATTTCCACCACTGTATATTCACGGTGCACCATCCTTATTGATTACATGCTTTTCTTGCTAGTGTTCAAAGCATATTACGACACATGAGAATCTACAAAAAGATACGTACATTAGATAATATATTAACATATAATATATTAACATCTGTATAAGGCACCGGTTTTAAAGTGATTAAATAGCAGTTCTGCTGCGTGTCAACTAGTTTAAAAAGATTAGGGAGCGCTGTTTGAGAAGTGGGTTGTGTTTCTGCTTCAGAGGGTCAGGTTTGTGGCAGTTTCTGAAGACTGGCATACGCGGAGTTAGTTCAATGCTAGGTGGCCGTGAGGTTCATAGTTTTGGAAACTATGGTAACAGCGGTTAGCGTATCTGGGATTAAAAAAAGGTCTGGACAAATTCCTGGAGGAAAAGACAGACAGAAGCGACTGCTTGCCCTGGGATTTGTAGTACGGAATGCTGCTACTCTTTGAGATTTTGCATGGAATCTTGTCACTCTTTAGGATTCCAGAATCTTGCTATTCTTTGGGGTTCTACGTGGAATGTTGCTACTGTTTGAGTTTCTGCATGGAATCTTGTCACTCTTTAGGATTCCAGAATCTTGCTATTCTTTGGGGTTCTACGTGGAATGTTGCTACTATTTGAGTTTCTGCATGGAATCTTGTCACTCTTTAGGATTCCAGAATCTTGCTATTCTTTGGGGTTCTACGTGGAATGTTGCTACTGTTTGAGTTTCTGCATGGAATCTTGTCACTCTTTAGGATTCCAGAATCTTGCTATTCTTTGGGGTTCTACGTGGAATGTTGCTACTATTTGAGTTTCTGCATGGAATCTTGTCACTCTTTAGGATTCCAGAATCTTACTATTCTTTGGGGTTCTACGTGGAATGTTGCTACTCTTTGAGATTCTGCATGGAATCTTGTTACTCTCAAGGATTCCAGAATCTTGCTATTCTTTGGGGTTCTACGTGGAATGTTGCTACTATTTGAGTTTCTGCATGGAATCTTGTCACTCTTTAGGATTCCAGAATCCTGCTATTCTTTGGGGTTCTACATGGAATGTTGCTACTCTTTGAGATTCTGCATGGAATCTTGTTACTCTTTAGGATTCCAGAATCTTGCTATTCTTTGGATTCAACATAGAATGTTGCTGTTCTTTGAGATTCTGCATGGAATTTTGTTACTCTTTAGGGTTCTAGAATCTTGCTATTCTCTGGGGTTCTACATGGAATGTTGCCGCGATTTGGGTTTCTTCCAGGTACTTGTGACCTGGCTTGGCCACTGTTTGGAAAACAGGATACTGGACTAGATGGACCATTGGTCTGACCCAGTATATGGCTACTCTTATGTTCTTATATTCTAACTTCTGTTATGAAGATTTTGCCTCTGGTGTGTGAGGCGCAGTTCCTTAGGTGGACATGTGGCAAAGAACGCAGAGAGCGAGTAGGCATATGTTAGGGTTTTCAATCCCTCAAATGTTTTTTGTTTCACTTCATTTGTCCTCTAAAAATACTTTGTTATTAATTCATTTGTATATGCATACACTTGACTTGCGTGTATAAGGTTATATGCATAAACATTGTGCATATATTAATGAAGTGAATCACATATCCCTAGCACATATGGGAGGAAATTCTATATATGGTGCCTAAAATAATCGATGCTGAAATCAGTGCAGACTAAGCGTATTCTGTAATCAGTGCCCAGATTTAGGCACCTATTATAGAATTCTTTTAGTTTATATTTCAGCGCCTAAGTCTACATGCATCCATTTACACCAACTAAAACGTGGTTCAAATCCCTGCACTTAGATTTAGGCACATTAGGCCATATTCTATAACTAGGCACGTAAATTTTGGAACACCCGTGAAACGCCCATTTCCACGCCCCTTTTTGCCTGCATGGATTAGACGTTTGGCGCACATCGTTACAGAATACGCTTAGCGAGTTGCACGTGTAAATTCTAATCAATGCCAATTAGTGCTCACTATTGCTTGTTATCAGTGCTCATTAGCTTGTTAAATTACGCACATTGTTATAGAATCTATGCCGATTTCGGCGCCGATCTTTGGGCGCTATAAAGAATCTGGGGGATGATGTGAGATACAGTTAAAGCAATGATGCAGTCGGACAAGTTCTCTCTGAGTACATTGGAGTTTTTCACACTTCTGGCTTCAGTGTGAAGCAGGATCCCAGAAGAACGCTACCAGCCCTGGGTGCCGGACTGTGAGTGGCTGTATTAGATACACACAAAGGTAGATTTTCCTACACTAAAGGGATTTTGTCTGAGAAGTACACTTGATACTGGCATTCAGGTCTCAGAAGATCTACTACTACTACTACTTATCACTTCTATAGCGCTACAAGGCATACGCAGCGCTGTACACCATACATGAAAAGACAGTCCCTGCTCAAAGAGCTCACAATCTAAATAGGGCAGACAAACAGACAGAACAACTAAGAGGTAAGAGAATTAAAGAGGTGGGGATAAAAGGGTACAGGGCAAGTGAGTAGTGGTTACTACTACTACTTAACATTTCTAAAGCGCTGCTAGGGTTACGCAGCGCTGTACAATTTAACATAAAAGGACAGGCCCTGCTCAAAGAGCTTACAATCTAAAGGACAAGTGAGTAGACAATACGATGGGGGCAGTCAATTTGGGGCAGTCCAGATATCCTGAAGGTAAGAGTTAGGTGCCGAAGGCAGCATTGAAGAGGTGGGTTTTAAGCAGAGACTTGAAGATGGGCAGGGAGGGGGCTTGACGTAGGGGCTCAGGAAGGTTGTTCCAGGCATAGGGTGAGGCGAGGCAGAATGGGCGGGTGAACGGAGTCAGATCTGGAATATTGTAGTGCTGCAATGTTGAATAAGTACCCCAATTCCTGACTGCGCGTGTGTGTGTGGGGGGGGGAGGGGTTGCAATTTCTGTGAAAATGGCGGTGCACAGCAGTGGGCTGAAAACCAGGGAGGGTCTTAGGCAAGTCACTTCACCCTCCGTTGCCTCAGGTACAAACTTAGGGATCCTTTTTCTAAGCTGCAGAAGAAAGTTGCTTTGCCCGCCCTTGTGTGGGTTTCTCCTGCCTCACTAAGGCCATTTTTCCCGTAGCCATAAAATGGCCGATTTTCTATTTTTGGTTGTATTAACGGCTGTGCGCTAATGGTGCCATTAGCATGCAGCCATTAAAAAATGACCGTGTGCGTACTTACCGCCACTCATTTTGTAGACAGTTAGGGCTCATGTGGTAATCCTTCACTAATCAGTTAGTACACGCTAATGTGGATGCACTAACCTTTAGTGCAGGAACGCCCACTCTCCGCCCCTGACACAACTCCTCCTGGATTAGTGCGTGCTAATTCCAGTTATTGCAGTTCGTCTGAGTGCATCCAGCAGTATGCCATTTTAATTGTGTTAGGCGTGTTGCCTAATGCAGCTTAATAAAAGGGCCTCTTAGAGTGTAAGACCCCCAGGGATAGGGAAATATCTACTGTACCTAAATATAACTCACCTTGAGCTACTGAGAAAGGCATGAGCTAAATCCAGATTCCTTCCGCACCCTCAGCAATGGCTGCATAGTGCTGTGGGCATGTATTGCTCTGTAAAATGATGGTGTAACACCTTGCCACTACTAGCAGACTTCAAAAAAGGGTGGGGCGGCTTCCTGGAGGAAAAAGCCATAGAATGTTATTCAATGGACGAGGGAATACAGTATTTCTAGGATAGGCGGGACAAATTGCTTGTTCTTTTGGCCGCTGTCGGTGACAGGGTGCTGGGCTCGATGGGCCCTTGGTCTGTCCCAACATGGCGATGCTTATGTACTTAAATAAGTCATGTGACGTGGGATATGCTACATTGACATCTGAGATGTGGGATGGCGTAAAATAGTGAAAACTGTACTCCAGTGTTTGCTGAAAACCCACTACAGTACAGTTTCAATTATCCGATTTTCACTGATCCGACCAGCATATCCGACAGACCCCCGGTGACGTCACCATGTCGCCGATAAGAAGCACGCGGCTTCTCTTGCCATTGTACGGCATAGGACAAAAGGAAGTTTCACACCTCAGACAATAAGTTTAAAACCCGGGGCCCTACTTTTACCGCAAAACAGCACCGTTGTGACCCCGGGACCCTGTTTTTATAGCACAGTGAGGTTTACTCTCTTTTTCTGTAACATTTCCACAGCATTTTTAATAGGTAATACTGTACTGAATTTTTATTCTTCCCCTTCACTTCTGAAATGGCCAGTCAAAAGAGGAAATAAAAGGTGTTTTGTCTATAGGTAAGAAACTTGACGCTCTATAAAGAATTGACAAGGGTGAATCCATCCCATAAAAATTGCAGCAAATCTAGGAGTGGGGAGAGTTAACAGTTATTGACTGGAAAAGGCAACACAGTGAAATCAAGCTCAAATCGTGCCTCTGCTTTTTCATTGTTCGAAGGGTTACCATTGTTTTCTGTATTATCTGACTTTTCAATTATCCGACACTGGGTCGGTCCCATTTATGTCGGATAATCGAGACTTTACTCTAGTCATATTTTGTATATTCTTTTTTCTTTTGTCTTCACAAGTTCTTTTCGGAGCTGTCTTAAGTACGTAAGTATTGCCATACTAGGAAAGACCAAAGATCCATCGAGCCCAGCATCCTGTTTCCAACAGTGGCCAATCCAGGTCACAAACACCTGGCAAGATCCCAAAGAGAAGCAACATTCCATGTAGAACTGCAAACAATAGCAAGATTCTAGAATCCTAAAGAGTAACAAGATTCCATGTAGAACCCCAAAGAGTAGTAACATCCCATTCAGAATTCCAAGTACATAAGTACAAAAGCATTGCCATACTGGGACAGACCAAAGGTCCATTGAGCCCAGCATCCTGTTTCCAACAGTGGCCAATCCAGGTCACAAACACCTGGCAAGATCCCAAAGAGAAGCAACATTCCATGTAGAAGTGCAAACAATAGCAAGATTCTAGAATCCTAAAGAGTAACAAGATTCCATGTAGAACCCCAAAGAGTAGTAACATTCCATTCAGAATTCCAAGTACATAAGTACAAAAGCATTGCCATACTGGGACAGACCAAAGGTCCATTGAGCCCAGCATCCTGTTTCCAACAGTGGCCAATCCAGGTCACAAATACCTGGCAAGATCTCAAAAAAGTACAAAATATTTTATGATGCTTATTCTAGAAATAGGCTGTGCATTTTCCCCAAGTCCATTTTAAGTGTTTCTAATATCCGGGTGGGTGCCCACCTATGTAATAGTGATCATCACACCGTATGGTTTGATATAAGGGCGAAGGTGGAGTGTGGACGCACAAAATTCAAAGTACTGGATTTCAGACCTACTGATTTTGATAAAATGGGGGGATACATGAAAAAGGAGCTGTTGAAGTGGGAAGGCGAAGGAGAAGTGGAGCATCAGTGGTCAAAGCTGAAGGCTGCTATAAATATGGCGACTGATCTTTACGCGAGGAAAGTAAACAAAACCAAGAGAAACAGGAAGCCTATATGGTTTTCCCACCAAGTAGCTGAAAAAATAAGAGCAAAAGAGGCTTTGTTCAAGAAATACAAAAGAACGCAACGAGAGGATCATGGAAAAGATTATCGGATTAAACTCAAAGAAGTGAAGAGGGAAATACAGCTAGCGAAAGCGCGAGCGGAAGAAAAAATGGCTAAAGATGTAAAGAGAGGTGACAAGACCTTTTTCAGATATATTGGAGAAAGGAGAAAAGATAGGAATGGAATTGCGAGACTGAAAGATAATGAGAATGGTTATGTGAAAAGTGAAGAGGATAAAGCGAATGTAGTAAACAATTACTTCTCTTCGGTGTTCACGGAGGAAAATCCTGGAGAAGGACCGCGGTTGGCTGCTGAAGGAATATTTGGGAATGGAGTGGATACTGCACCGTTTAAGGAAGAAAGAGTTTATAAACAGCTGGAGAATCTGAAGGTGGACAAAGCTATGGGACCGGATTGGATACATCCCAGGATACTGAGGGAGGTCCTGGTGGGACCGCTTAAAGATTTATTTAATAGATCTTTAGAGGCAGGAGAGGTTCCGCTAGATTGGAGATGAGCGGATGTGGTCCCTCTTCACAAAAGTGGAGACAGGGAAGAAGTGGGAAACTACAGACTGGTAAGTCTCACGTCGGGGGTAGGAAAAATAATGGAGTCGCTGCTGAAAGAAAGGATAGTTAACTTTCTAGAAGACAACGGGTTACAGGACCCGAGGCAACATGGCTTTACCAAAGGAAAATCCTGCCAAACGAATCTCATTTACTTCTTTGACTGGGTGACAAAAGAAATGGATGAAGGCCGTGCGCTAGATGTAATCTACTTGGATTTCAGCAAAGCCTTTGATACGGTCCCCCACAGAAGACTCATGAATAAGCTGAAGGGGCTGAACTTAGGACCGAAAGTGGTGAACTGGATAGAAAACTGGTTGACCGACGGGTGGCAGAGGGTGGTGGTAAATGGAATCCGCTCGGAGGAAAGGAAGGTGAGCAGTGGAGTTCCTCAGGGGTCGGTGCTGGGGCCTATTCTGTTTTATATATTTGTGGGCGATATTCCTGAAGGGTTGGGAGGAAAGGTGTGCCTTTTTTGTGGATGACACGAAGATAGCCAATAGAGTGGATACCCTGGAGGGAGTAGAAACGATGAGAAGGGATCTCCGAAAGTTAGAAAAATGGTTGAGGGTCTGGCAGTTAAAATTTGATAGTAATACTCTTACTGGGGTACAATTGTTCGTTCGGTTTTTGTTTATGTTATAAAATACTGCATGAATTAAATATTATTTTAGATGATTAATATCGAGATTATTGTTTTTCCCAGAGTTCCGGGTATGACCCCTAAAGTTTTCCTCAGAAATATTTCCTCAAATTATTACTTTAAAAGGAGTGAAGCCTGTGAAAATTGGGATTACTTTAATCAGTGGGATTTTATTTTTTGTTACATTTGTACCCTGTGCTTTCCCACTCATGGCAGGCTCAATGCGTCAGGCAATGGAGGTTAAGTGACTTGCCTAGAGTCAGAAGGAGCTGCCTGGGCTGGGAATTGAACTCAGTTCCTCAGGACCAAAGTCCACCACCCTAACCACTAGGCCACTCCTCCACTCCATTTGAATTAGGGACCAAAGTATATGTATTGTTAAATAACTTCTGGTTTTTAAAAGCGAGAGAATGTAATCAGATGTATTATTTCTAACTAATATTGGACAATAAGTATGTTTTCAATGAAAACCGTATTGGCCTTGAAGAAGCCAACCAGATGATCAATGTGGAATAATGAATTAGATGAGTAATATCTGGGGATAATCAGGTTAATACCACATTTTTTTTCTGTTTACTGTTTAATTGATCTCCTTATCTTGTTTCACTCTCCATATTTAGTGGTCTTAGGAAGAGAATAGAATTACCTGACTGAAATAATTCCTATATATTATTTTCTCTGTATTTCCGGCAAGTTGTTTTATCGCTTGTAAAAATGTAAATGGTTATAAATAAAATTAAAACAATAAAATAAAAATACTGCATGAAAAACCTCTGTGTTGTTTATGCTTTTTACACCTAAAAACCTTCAAGTGACAAATGAGTGCAATTTTTTTTTCTTTTTTTATATTTGTTATTGTGCTCAATGATGGGAAAACCGGCTGAACCTTCTCACAGTGTTATACTGTTGCTTTTCCCGTTATGACATCATTGCGCCCTACCGCCTCCTTATCTTTGTGCTGTCTGGTGTTTGATACTTGTCTACTCACAAATCTCTAATGTTGAATTGATTTAGCATTTATCTCTTAGACGGGTGATCGTGGTAATGACGATTCACTGGAGTGGTTTGCTCGGAGTCCCGTCTCCAACTTGTGCTGACTAGACTGCGGTTTTAAAATCTCTGGCTCCGGTAAACAGCCTCGCTTCTCTTTCCAGTTCCCTAAATGCGGGCTCGTTTCGCGCGTTAGCGTCCTCAGGGGAGCGGAGTGCTGAAACACATTTAAAAATAATTCCGTTTCTCGTTGGGAGTATCACTAATTAATCTACGTATTGTGTTTAATCTTACTGCAATATTTGAATCTCAGCATCAACAAAACTTTCGATTATGCCCCTCCACGTTTCCTTTAGGAAGCCATCCAAACCTTTTTTAAACCCTTTCACGCATGTTCTTTATTTTTGCAGTCTATATTGTCCATTGATCCTCCATTCAACATCTGTAACACAGGTATGTTTACTAAGGTGCGTTAGCATTTCTAACGCGCCTTTAAAGTTAAGGTGTGTTAAACGCTAACGCGCCTATACATTTCTATGGGCACGCTAGCATTTCTAATGCGCATAAACCATTTACGCACATTAAAAACGCTAACGTGCTTATAGCGCACCTTAGTAAACATAGGCCTTTGTTTGCACTATATAAGAAAATGGGAGAAATTTTACTAAGGAATGAAAGGGTGGCATAACCCATGGATTTTCCCCTTCTGATCAGCAGCAACCAGCTATAGGAGGCTTTGGCAAAGCCTGGAAGATAGGCAGCCATTTTTGTATAGAGGAAGAATGAAGCTGCTAGATCTGAAGAGTCCGAAGTTTGGGCTCTTCAGAGAAATGGTAGAAGTGCATTAGGTTCCCAAATTGCAAGGAAATCCTTGATAAGCTGATTTTCCTTTTGTCATGTATTTTAAATTTCTAGACAATTTTTCTTCACTGAACGTGTAATTAAACGCTGGATTTTGTTGCCAGAGAATGTGGTAGAGGCGGTTAACTTAGCGGGGTTTTAAAAAGATCTGGACGGCTTCCTAAAGGAAAAGTCCATAGACCATTATTAAATCCACTGCTATTTCTGGGATAAGCAGCATAAAATGTATTTAACTTTTTCGGGATCTTTCCAGATATTTGTGACCTGTATCGGCCACTGTTGGAAACAGGATGCTGGGCTTGATGGACCTTTGGTCTGTCCCAGTGTGGCAATACTTATGTATCTATCATTTGAATAGAGCAGAATAAAACAAATTTCAGTACCAACTGGTAAAAGGGAAAGGGAAATGATATACCACCTTTCTGAGGTTTTTGCAACTACATTCAAAGCGGTTTACATACATTCAGGTACTTATTTTGTACCAGGGGCAATGGAGGGTTAAGTGACTTGCCCAGAGTCACAAGGAGCTGCAGTGGGAATTGAACTCAGTTCCCCAGGATCAAATCCACTGCACTAACCACCAGGCTACTCCTCCATGCCAAAGTGAAAAACTCTCCACTTTGATTTGTACGTTTGTGGCATGTGAATTCCAGAGCGTTTATGCTGAATCTGGCCCTGCTTCTCAGTTATCTGTTTAATATAAAGCTGCAGTGTCCATTTTTTTTCTCTTTTAGGTTAATGTATGATCTAATCATTTAGTTTCAATGAACTTCATAGTTGGAGGAGGGTCTGGCTAGCGATTAGAGCACTGGAACTGAAGATATCCTGGGCTGGAGCTCCAGACCTCCCACTGAGCCACCCTTTAACCATTGGCCACATCACTCCTTCTCCCAATACTTCTAAAACTCAGTTGGAAATAAGAACTTCGTCTTAATCAAACTTTCTCAGTCAACCAATATAAAGTATCACTATTCATATACAGTATGGCGAGAACTCAGTAAAGAACAGAAACTCAGGGGCAAGGAAGAACCTCTATGTCAGAAAGTCTAAGCAAGTAGGAGTAGAGGCTGACTAAAAGACGAATCCAACTCTGGAGATACTGAGGAAATATTTATTGTTGCTGATAGAAAGGGACCCGACACGGTCCGTGTTTCGGCGTCATGAAACGCCTACATCAGGGGTCTCGTAATAATTCTAAAAGACATAAAAGTGTAATATACAAATACTAGTAAAAAAGGCCCGTTTCAGACAAATGAAACGGGCGCTAGCAAGGTTTTCCTCGAGTGTGTATGTTTGAGAGAGTGTATGTGAGAGTGACTGTGTGTGAGAGAGAGAGAGTGAGTCTGGGTGTGAGTGTGTCTGTGAGAGAGTGCGTATGTGAGACAGTGTGAGAGAGAGAGTGTGTGTTTCACACAGATACAGTGTGTGCGAGAGAGAGAGTGTGTGGGAGACACAGACTCTCTGTGAGACTGAGTGTATTAGACCAAGAGAGTGTGTGAGTGACTGTGTGACACATAGAGAGTGAATGTGATACAGTGTGAGACAGTGTGTGAGAGTGAGAGAGAGAGAAAGAAAGACATTGACTGTGTGAGAGAGAGAGAGTGTGTGTGTGTGTGACAGAGATACCTCCCCCCTCTGGTGTCAGGCCCCCCCTTCCTCCTTCTCTCTGGTGTCAGCCCCCCCCCCCCCCCATTCTCTGGTGTCTGAGCGTTACTGTGCAGGACGCTGAGCTCTGGCTGTGCTTCAAGGAACTGACCAATCCTATTTAATAGAATGCACCTCCAACATTCTGAAGCCGAGAAACCTCGTGTGGTTGGTCACTTCTGCTTGTGAAAAACCCGGAAGTACGTGATGTCAATTCAGGAGATGGATACAGAGAGCAGGAATGCCTCAGCCATGCAGTCAGCTTCAGAACGTTGGAGGTGTGTTTTATTATATAGGATAATGCATATATAAAAAACACACTTTGCATATGACAATCTAGAAACCATAATGTATAAAGGATAATAAATAAATAAATGATGAAGTGTGTTTTTTATATACGCATTATATTTGTATATTACACTTTTATGTCTTTTAGAATTATTACGAGACCCCTGATGTAGGCGTTTCATGACGCCGAAACACGGACCGTGTCGGGTCCCTTTGTATCAGCAGCAATAAATATTTCCTCACAGTATCTCCAGCATTAGATTTGTCTTTTAGTCAGCCTCTACTACTGAAAATTCAGTCAAGGACATCCAAAGTTAGGCGTCGGGATGATGTGGGCTAAACACAGATTCCATAATGGCAGTTCCACGTGGAACTGTCGTTATAGAATACTAGCTGAAATGTGCATTCTTCTGCCTAACTTTAGGCGCGAGCATTTACGTCAGCCAAAGTGAAGTTCCGGTAGTTAGACGCGGTAATGATAGTATTCTATAGCCCTGTGTCTGATTTCCAGGCATTCCCTGATCCGCCCATGCCCCATCCATAGAGTTGAGCACGATGGAAATTAGGCCCAGGGATTATAGAATAGGCTCAAGGCATTTCCGCACGTAACTACTAATTGACGTCAAGGTCATATTTATGCATTAACTTATAGCCGGTTAAGGGCTGAATATTGCTACTACTACTACTATTTAGTATTTTTATAGCGCTACAAGGCATACGCAGCGCTGCACAAACATAGAAGAAAGACAGTCCCTGCTCAAAGAGCTATGTAATAAAAGTGAGCCAAGTATAGGACAATCAAGCCATTGTGACATCACTGATGAGGTTGGCTCTTATTGGTGGCCTGAGGCATTATGACATCACAATATTAGCTCTGGTTACAAGAGACTACTACTACTACTTATCACTTCTATAGCGCTACAAGGCATACGCAGCGCTGCACAAACATAGAAGAAAGACAGTCCCTGCTCAAAGAGCTTACAATCTAATAGACAAAAAATAAATAAAGTAAGCAAATCAAATCAATTAATGTGAACGGGAAGGAGGAGAGGAGGGTAGGTGTTATGTGTTATGTGTTAGCCAGCTCTAGAAACCCAGAAAATCATTCTCAGTGCCCGGACATGAATTTATGAATTTAACACAGACGACACTCAGCAAAACACTAAGGGCCCCATTTACGAAGCTGCGGCAAAAGGGGGCCTGCGCTGGCATTGGTTAAAGTTTTTGATGCGTGCCGAGGTCCCCTTTTACCACAGTGGGTAAAAGGCAGGTCTTTGTTTTGTTTTTTTTTTCAGAAAATGTCCATGCGGCAAGTGAAGCACTTGCTGCGTGGCCATTTCGGGGGGGGGGGGGGGGGGAAAGCATTTACCACCACCCACTGAGGAAGCCGTAAGGGCTCCTGCGCTAACCCAGCCGTAACCAGGCAGCACACGGCACTGCCCGATTACTGCCGGGTGCACACCAGCGTTACAAAAATAAAAATATTTTTGTAGCGCCGGATATGACGCACACTGGGGATGGGAACTGCCGTAGCCCGGCGGTACTTCCCTTTTGGCGAACGGTAAGCCCGCGTTGGGCTTTCTGCCGCTTTGTAAAAGGACCCCTGATTGCTGCCAGCGGCATATCATGCCTATTTTTGTTTTAGTTTTTTTTTTTGTTTGTTTTTAAGGCTGTGATGTATTTCGCAAAGGTCCAAGTTACAGGAAATTAACTAGCAGGGGATTTTACATATGACCTTCCAGAACCTTTATAGGCACCATGAAAATGTTCTCAGCCACTTAAAAAAGGAATCCTGAAACACAAGGAAGTATTTCTGTATATATTGTTTCATATTTGCATTTATACAGAGAGAAGCACCAACCATCATATACCCTTTGTAGTCTAAAATGCATCGTTTCCTATTGCATGATGGAAGGCTTGGGAATATGCTTGGTTTGATTTAATTTCTGAATTTAATTAAATGGTTGTTTTATCCACCAAGGAAATGCGGGCTTAATTAGCGAAACACTTCCTTGCTTCTTTGATGAAGCAGGAGTTTGTCAGGATGGAGCTGTAACGCTGTCTGTGCTTTCCAATTTCAGCCCTATTAAAGATATCCATGACGTGCTGGAAGTGACAGTTTTCGATGAAGATGGAGATAAAGCCCCCGATTTTCTGGGAAAAGTTGCCATCCCTTTGCTGTCTGTAAGTTTACCACCATTATCTTCACTCCTTCTATTACTCTGAATTAATGGTTTCTCTGGGACTGAGCTGCGTTTCTTCCAGCTGTGCCGAGCAGCTCAAAAGATGAGTAGAAGCAGGATACTGGACCAGGGTACCCAGCGGTTGTGCAAGAGAACTGATTTATGGTCCAGTTTGCTAGGGAAAGCGTAGAATCCACTATGTCTGTGCTTTCGGTTTCTCAGCGTTTTAGGCTGTGTGACAAAAGCACACAGTTGATTAACACACCCTGCCTGGCCTGGAGCAATGCCGCCCTCATCGCTTCGTCTTTTTTGTTTTTTCTAGGACATTCAGTTCATGCTCAATTTATTCTAAAGTTTCTCTGATTAAGCACAAAGCAGAGAAGAGATTTCCCCCCCCCCCCCTTTTTTTTTCCATTGGGCTTCTGTTTTCTCAGGAAAGTAATCAGAGATGAGAATATGATTGATTGGGCATGTATATTTTCAGCCCTAACAAGCAGAATTGCAGGAAAAGAAGTGGGATTTCTCGCCAATTGTCGCTTTTAAAGGCGTTTATTTATTTATTTATTTTCTTTAGGCAGCGTGTAACAGGGGAATGAGGCAGCATGGCACTAAGTAGATGAATGGGGGCCATGGTAAAAGAAATGTGGCGGTGGAGTCCTTGATCTACAGTGAGGCCTAGGAAGAATGAGGGATCTGAAAAGGAATAAATGGTCCTCACGGAAATAATAGGCTCAGATTTGGTGGGGCAGCTCCATCCAGTTCTGTGATACAGTGACTGATTCGGGTGTTCTGTGTCCTTTCCTGCAATGCATTCCTGTGAGTAACTCATAGAGAACTGCTCAGGTTTAACCAGGGCTTTTTTTTTTTTTTGAGGGGCTACTGAGTGCTGACACCTTTTCCATTGTCTGCTAAAATTGACCCATGGTCCCCAAGTTTTAATGAAAGTGCTCAGGCCCTACACACCAATTATGCCTTGTCATAGAATTCTGTGACTGGTTGCAGGGGGCCTGGCTATTGTGGGGTGGGTCCCTCAGTGATCACCCCACCCCTGAAGGGTGACCTGGCATTTGAGTACAGGCTCTTTTTTTGCTAGAAAAAAATGCACTGGGTTGAACACTGCACTTGCTCAAGATGGTTCAGCTTTGGAGTTTAAGACAGATCCGATTCTATGTACTTTTATCTTTTTGCAGTGCCCCTGATGAAGGCTGTTTAGGAAGTAGTGGAGGAGTGGCCTAGTGATTAGGGTGGTGGACTTTGGTCCTGGGGAACTGAGGAACTGAGTTCAATTCCCAGTTCAGGCACAGGCAGCTCCTTGTGACTCTGGGCAAGTCACTTAACCCTCCATTGCCCCTTGTAAGCCGCATTGAGCCTGCCATGAGTGGGAAAGCGCAGGGTACAAATGTAACAAAAATAAAATAGATACTATTGGAGATTCTACATGGAATGTTGGTACTATTGGAGATTCTACATGGAATGTTGCCATTCCACTAGCAACATTCCATGTAAAAGGCTGCGCAGGCTTCTGTTTCTGTGAGTCTGACGTCCTGCGTGCAGGACGTCAGACTCACAGAAGCAGAAGCCTGCGCGGCCACATTGGTGATCTGCAAGGGCCGACTTCTACATGGAATGTTGCTAGTGGAATAGCAACATTCCATGTAGAATCTCAAATAGTAGCAACAGTGGAGCAGTGGCCTAGTGGTTAGGGTGGTGGACTTTGGTCCTGAGGAACTGAATTCAATTCCCACTGCAGGCACAGGCAGCTCCTTGTGACTCTGGGCAAGTCACTTAACCCTCCATTGCCCCATGTAAGCCGCATTGAGTCTGCCATGAGTGGGAAAGCGCGGGGTACAAATGTAACAAAACAAAAAAAAAAAGTAGAAACAGACGCTGGGTGTTGCCTGTTGCTGGAAACCCAGACCTTAGGACCCACAACTGGGTTGGGTTCTCAAGATATCTAGGTGATATATTTCCATACAGCGGAGGCAGTAAATTTGTATCTATCTCATGCAGACGCATTCTGCATATGTAGAAAAACACAGGCCCATCTGTGAGCCCTGGGGATTAGTTTGCAAATTGCCAACCTTCAGCTTTTATGAGGATCTTATGGCAACTATGATCTGCTGCACCCTGGCCTAAGATGCATTTTTTTTTTTTGATACTAGGTCTGGGGCAAGTCTCAGGGGCCCTGACACAGGTTAAAATGGTGCACTGCAGGACGCACAAAGGCATCCTGCAGTAACTGTCAAATTTGTGCGTGCTAATCGTGTTTTTAAAAATATTTAAAACATTTTTGAGGCGTCGTCTCAGGGGTGGAGAGTGGCAACATTAGCACATGGCTATTAATACATAAAATAGAAAATTGGCCATGTTATGGCTGCGGTAAAAATGACCTTAACGCATGAGAAAAACCCACACAAGGGCATGCTAAAGCCACCTTTTGCTTAGTAAAAGGACCCATTAATTCTCCATTGCCTCAGGTACAAACTCAGATTGTGAGCCAGCCAGGGACAGAAATTTTCCTACTGTACCTAAATGTGCACCACTTCAGTTGTTTTCACGCTTGCAGGTGGTATATACCAACTTAAATAACAATCCAGCTCATTTTCGAAAGTGATCGCCGGCCATCTTCCCACATAAATTGGGAGATGGCCGGCGATCTCCTGAGACCAGCCAAATCTGTATAATCTAAAGCCAATTTTTTGGCACCCTCGCCGGTTTCCTGTCGCAGAGCTGGCGAAAGTTTAAGGGGGCGTGCTGGCAGTGTACCGAAGGTGGGACATGGGCGTGTTTAAGAGATAGCCGGCTTCGCCCGATAATGGAAAAAATAAAACCGGCGATGACGAGCATTTCGCCAGTTTCACTTGGTCCCTTTTTATTCATGACCAAGCCTCAAAAAGGTACCCCAACTGACCACCGCACGGAATCGGGGATGACCTCCCCTTATTCCCCCAGTGGTTACCAACCCCCTCCCACCCTAAAAAAAAAAAAAAAAACTTTACAACATTTTTTTGCCAGCCTCAGATGTCATACCCAGCTCCCTGACAGCAGCATGCAAGTCCCTGGAGCATGACCAGCAGGAAAAAGGAGGTGATAGTGCCATTGTATAAGTCTCTGGTGAGGCAGCATTTGGAGTACTGCTTGCGGTTCTGGAGACCGCACCTATGGAAAGATATAAACAGGATGGAGTCGGTCCAAATTAGTAAGCGGTTTTGAATGCAAAAATTATAGGGACAGGCTTATGAACCTCAACATGTATGTGCTGGAAGAGAGGAGGCAGAGAGGAGACTTGATAGAGACGTTTAAATATCTCAAGGGCATTCATGTACAGGACGAGAGCCTTTTTCAACTGAAGGAGAGCTCTGGAATGAGGGGGCATATGACAAAGTTAAGAGGGAATAGGCTTAGGAGTAACCTAAGGACGTATTATTTCACAGAAAGGGTGCTGGAGGCGTGGAATGGCCTCCCGGTGGAGGTGGTGGAGTTGAGGACTGTTCCAGAATTTAAAAAGGCATGGGGTAAGCATGTGGAATCACTTAGGAACAGGTAGAATTGGGGGTTACAGAGGATGGGCAGACTGGATGGGTCATATGGCCTTTATCTGCCGTCATGTTTCTATGTTTCTAAAAGGAAAGACTGCTGGGGTCTTGAAATGTACATAACGTTAAGAAATCTTTTTTTGTCATTGGTGATTTAATACAAGCTGTTACAACATCCAGCCCATGCACCATAATTATTAATGCAAAAGTCAATGGGTCTTGAAGACTTTCCAGCATCAGTAAGCTCTTGGTTATCACAAAGAATTCAAATGGAATGCTAGGTGGACTTTTCTTGCATTTTGCCAATTAAAGCAGAAAAGCGTTTGGGCGGATGCCTGCTCTCAGAATGACTTGAGCAGACTGGACAAAGTACAAATATCAAAGCAGAACACTTCTGCTTGGAATTTTCTGCCAGTTCAATGGTTTGATCTGAATTCTGTTGTGGAAGTATGGATTTAATAGAGGCTGAAGAAATGACACTTAGAGTTGTCATTTGCTGTTGCAAGAACAGTGTGTATCTCTTGTCTCAGAAGACCATATCCAAACCCTTCTTCCTTTTAACTATAAAATAAGATGTGAGATATGTATCTATTATATTCTCTAGTATTTTATAGTATTGTCATGTGGAAGAGATCTCCCAAAGGTGCTAGGAAGGCAGACATCGCTGATGCTACAGGTTGGATAAAACGAACTTGAGCAGTAGAGTAGGGCATGTTTTGATTTCATTTTTCAGTTGAAATTGGCCTTTTTTTGGTAACAGCACCTTGCTTGTCTCGTAACTTCCCACTTAGACAACAGTTGTAGTTCTTAGCTACAACTGTAGCTACACTGTACAACTGGTCAGCAGGCTTCATCATTAAGTAATGACAGGGACTCATTTCCCCACCTCCTCCCCCCCTAGTTTTATGAATACTGTCTCTACAGCATCCCCGCTATGGCCAACCTGGGGACCAGAAACCTGATATATTTTATTTATTTACTAGCTGTTGAGCCCGTAAAAACGGGCTGGTATTGGGGTTTTCCTTCCTTCCTTCCTCCCCCCCCCCCCCCCCCCGGAGTCGCTGCCACCGCCGCCGCCATCCCTCCACCCGGCCCGGGCCCTCTCTCTCTCCGCTACTAAACTTACACATCCATTCGCCGGAACGCAGCACGCACATCAGCTGAGCTGCCGTCAGCGAGGACGGGACACAGGCAGGGAAGGAAGGCCGACGGCAGCTCAGCTGATGTGCGTGCTGCGTTCCGGCGAATGGATGTGTAAGTTTAGTAGCGGAGAGAGGGCCCGGGCCGGGTGTGGGTGTGTGTGTGTGTGTGTGTGGGGGGGGGGGGGTAACGGTAGCGGCGACCTCGGGTGGGCGGGTGGGGGGGGGGAGCGGTATCAACCTCGGCGGCGCAGTTTCCCTCTCTGTCCCGCCCTCGTCATCACATATTGACGCGGGGGCGGGACAGAGAGGGAAGTCTCTACTGCGCATTTGCGAGTGAGTCGGTCACTCGCCGTTTATATGTTTGATTTGTTACATTTGTATCCCACATTTTCCCACCTATTTGCAGGCTCAATGTGGCTTACATAGTACCGGAAAGGCGTTTACAGATTCCGGGTGTGAACAATTACAATGTGATGTTGTGGTAAGATGAAGTTCATATGGCAGAGCCACAACTGGAATCGTAGAGCGGAAGAGTAGTGTTATGTTGATTACATGCTTTAGTTTTCTTGTGTAGCCGAGGTCAGGCATTTAAGTTGGATCGGGAGGGTATGCCTTTCTAAACAGGGTGGTTTTTAGTATTTTCCGGAAGTTTAGGTGGTCGTACGTCATTTTCAAGGCTTTTGGTAGCACGTTCCACAGTTGTGTGCTTATGTAGGAAAAGCTGGATCCATAGGTAGATTTGTATTGAAGTCCTTTACAGCTTGGGTAGTGTAGATTTAGATATAATCGTGTTAAATCGGATGCGTTCCTGGTTGGTAAGTCGATTAGGTCTGTCATGTATCCAGGCGCTTCGCCGTAGATAATTTTGTGAAATTATGAAATGAATCTTGGTATTCCACGCATAGCTTCACTGTTGAGCTGCTGGGTTGGTTCTGAGCATCTTGTGTAATTAACTACTGGGAAAAGGATTAGGTTGGGAGTAGGAGGTCTGAAAGTGAACGACATGCTGTAGCTTAGACCATTATGGGGGGCAATTCTACAACAGGGCACCTCCATTTAGGTGTTCTATATAGACACTTGGGGGCCCTTTTACTAAGCCACGTAGAGGGGCATAATCGAACGGCGACGGCCATCTATATGGCCGGCCATCTTCGGGGCCGGCTCCGCAAAGGGGCGGAGCCAACCATATTATCGAAATACGGTTGAGGCCGGATAAATCTCAACGTTTAGGTCAAATGTTGAGATCGCCGGGTTTAGAGATGGCTGGCTTCGGTTTTCAGCCATAATGGAAACCGGGCCCAGCCATCTCAAACCCAGCAAAATGCAAACCCTTTGGTCGTGGGAGGAGCCAGCATTTGTAGTGCACTGGCCCCCCTGATATGCCAGGATACCAATTGGGCACCCTAGGGGGCACTTCTAAAAATTTAAAAAAAAAAAAGCTACCAGGTGCATAGCTCCCTTACCTTGGGTGCTGAGCCCCCCAAATCCCCACCAAAACCCACTTCCCACAACTCTACACCATTACCATAGCCCTAAGGGGTGAAAGGGGCACCTACATGTGGGTATAGTGGGTTTTGGGGGGGTTTGGAGGGCTCAACATTAACCACCACAAGTGGAACAGGTGGGGGTGTGTGCCTGTGTCTTTCTGCCTGAAGTGCACTGCACCCACTAAATACTGCTCCAGGGACCTGCATACTGCTGTCAGGGAGCTGGGTATGACATTTCAGGCTGGCATTGAGGCTGGCAAAAAATATTTTACTTATTTTTTTGGGTGGAAGGGGGTTGGTTACCACTGGGGGGAGTAAGGGGAGGTGATCCTCGATTCCCTCTGGTGGTCATCTGGTCAGTTGGGGAACTTTTTTGTGACTTGGTCCTAAAAATAAATGGACCAAGTCCAGCCGGTGAAATGCTTATCCGAGCCGGCCATCTTTTTTTCATTATCGGGCGAAGCCGGCCATCTCGTAACCACGCCCCGCCTTCTGTACCCTCCCTTGAAGGTTGGCTAGCTCCGCGATGAAAAGCGGTTGGCGCCGGCCAAAATCGGCTTTTGATTATACCGATTTGGCCGGGATCAGGAGATCGCCGGCCATCTCCTGATGTGTGTCGGAAGATGGCCGGCGATCTCTTTCGAAAATAAGCTCAAATATGAGGCTTTTTTCCCCTGTATAAATACTTCTTAAGTGAACATGGTGTCTACTTTTTGTTGAGTATAACTTTAAGCTCGGTAGGCATAGAACACACAGTTGTGAGTTGGAGTAATTCTGTAAGGAGGGCGTCAACATTTAGGTGAAAAGAATGCATGGAAATGACCAGAATACTGTGTGAATGTGAACACATGTGCATAAATGTCGATATTCCGGCCACGCTCTAGTCTATAAACTGGCACCTAAATGCGATGTTGCGTAGTTTGAAAGTGGGTGGAACGTGCATAAAGTATAGAATATAATAATTTCTGCATGCGTTTGAGCCATCAAGGTGTAAACATGTATAACCCTATGGCTATTGCAAGTGGTCATGTCTAAATATTTGCATGTGTTTTACCTGTTATACCAATATTCTGTAAAGGAAAGTGGATGTCTATTTTCTTTTATAGAACAGGTGCCATCGTCTAGATACCCAGATATAGACGTGCCTTAATAGAATTGCCCTGCACTTGTATAAAAGTTATTGGGGCAATTCTATAACTTGGAATTTGATATAGGTACCACAATAGGATGTGATTACATCCAATTCTACAACAGCGTATAGGTGCAATCAAGCCATTATAGAAAACTATTGTAAAGGCTCGTTGGTGTGCCAAAACTTCGACAAACACACTTAAGGCTGATCAATGACTACAAAAAAGCAGCATTATTTTGTTGCTGTGAATCTTAAAGTTAACTGTTTACTTTTATTTTGTGTTTAACATTGTATCATCTTCCCCAATCTAAGGAGGCAAAATGTCTCCTGGAAATGTCCCTGAATCTCACAGGGACTGGATTTTATGGATTGGCAGGTTCACAAAAATATATATATCTATCTCTCCCTGAGGTGTAGTTAAGTTTGGGCAATTTTTAGTTTTTTTAAATTACTACTTTCTGAGATTTGCTAAGCGTGATATGGCAAAGGCAAAATTACTAATGGGTTGATATGCATGAGTCGAAAGCTCATTAACCATTTTACCTATGTTTTGCATAATGTCTTTGAAAATGCAGAATTCCATGCATAGAAATGGCAATGATCGTGAATAGGAATTCACAGTAGTTGCCATTTTTTCAAGTGCAATCATGTTTATGAGAATGTTCGCTGGTTAGTATATCGGTCTCTTTGGTTACAGAATCAAATTCATGGCCACTGCCTTTGACGAGCTAAATCAAACCACTGTAGAACTTTTTATATCCTGGTTTTAATTTTTACATTGAATGCTACAAAGCAGTTGACCAGTTTGGTTGGCAGAGCCCTCATAGTCAATGTCTCTTTCGTTCAGAGCGTTGACCGCTAGTGGGTGAAAGGGGAAGAGAGTGTTTCTAAAGTTGTAACTTAGCCCCCTGAAATGACAGATTTGTTGGGAAATGAATCCTCTCGCACATTCCTCAATCTCCATCCTCCCATGTGTAAAGGCTTGAAATACAAATTAATGCATGCATCAACTTTCTCCTCTACAAGCACACAGTTCTGGAACGCGCTGCCACGCAACCTGAAAACGGTCTATGAAATGACCAACTTCCGCAAACTGCCGAAAACTTATCTCTTCGACAGAATATACCACAAAGATCAACACGTGTAACTGTTCATTCTTTAAGATATCCAGAAACGTTCTTTATGCTCTTTAATGTCTTTGCTCTAACACGATCATGTATTTCACCATCATGTACCCAAAGCTTTCTGTAAAACCAAATGTATACTCTTCTATTTCCAGTATCCACCATGAATTGTAAGCCACATTGAGCCTGCAAAGAGGTGGGATAATGTGGGATACAAATGTAATAAATAAATATATAAATAAATAAAAATTGAGAATGCACAGTAGGAACAGTTGGACACCGCCATTTGCAATGGAGTTTCTCCGGTATGATATACAGCTACCCTTCTTATAAGTGTAGAAAATGAGCACACAGCCCGTATTTTCCTCTTTTGTATTTGAGCCAAAATCTAGTTAAGTAGAACTATGTACGGAGGCATTACCAGAAACAGAAATTCCTTTCTGGATACAGCTTAGGAAGGAAACTATTTCTTTAGGGAGTACCCCTTCCTCTGTCCAGCTGCCAGGAAAGCTGTATATCTGTTAAATAACTATTGGACATGGAGGAGGTGGCATAGCATTTGGCAGGAAAGAGACCTCTCCCTTCTAACATGAAATCACTCTTCCAGTCACTCCCTTCCCATTTCCATTAATGTCAGAGAAACATTTCATGATTTAGCTAATATTATCATCTCTATCAACTGGACATGGTAGCAATATGTATGTTTAAATACCAATATTTTCAAATCTCGACAAAGCTGTATTTTGGCCTGTAGTGAACTGGCTTATCTTCCTCTGATAAGTATCTGATCAAACTTTGACTTATTATAAAAAATTCTTTATGTATTTCTCCAGTAATTATGATGTAACGATGCGTGCACTCTGCATGTGTATCAGGGCTTATTTAGTTTTTAATAAGGCCTTCAGGGATCTAACATTTGTTGGGGAAGAGAGAACTAACAGTTACAGTTACTTACATGTGCTATTGTTTTTCGCACGTTATTGGTAACGATCTCACTGCATTAAATGGTTTTAGTGCACAGATGCAGTAGCAAATATCGGTAACTATGAATGTTAGTTTGCAATCTCAACAGTCCCAAGCATTGTAGGAGAACCATAGTAGAAGAAACCCCACATGAGTCAAGAGTCAAATCCAGATCTTCCATTCGGTAGTAAGGAGAGATGGCCATAACACGTTCATGTCAAATCAGCTTTCAAGTGTATAGCTTGCAATGCATATGAAGCCCTTTAGAACGGGATATTCCCCTCCCTTAACGATCATCAATTAGTTCTTCCATCACCATCACCATCATGGGTCAACAACAACTAGTGTTTTTTTTTCTTTCTAGCACCTTTTCTCTGGAATAGTTTGTCTTTGGGACTTCATGTTGAAGCCTCTTTTAAGAACTTCAAAAGTCATTTAAAAACATCCCCGTTTTCATTAGCGGACAGATTGAGAACAGAAGCAATCACGATGATGTTATATGGCTTTGATTTTATATGTCTTTGTTTTATTGTATAAGACTGGAACTTTATCTTTGTGAGACTGGGTACTTTCCTATCATTTTTTTTGGAGCTCTGTTCTTTCTTTGGAAGTTGGTTATAACAATACATCGCTTAGACTTGGCATGTCCAAAATTTGACAAAAACCATAAATATAAATATAAACCCTTGCTTTATGTAACAACTATAGAGTATTTATCATTGGTTTGAAGATCAAAAGATGGGTCACTTATGGTTTAGGTAAAGACACCTCAACTTCCAAAGTAGTTTTTCTTGAACTGTTATGGTCACAACATTTTTAATCACTAATCCCCTGTTTACAAAGCCACGCTAGCGGCTGTCGGTGCTGTAATGCTGACACAGCCCATTCACTTTGAATGAGCTGTGTTGGCATTGCCACGCGGCTTTGTAAACAGAGGGAGGTAAAAGAGAAATTCTTTTTGAATAAGTGGCTATTATCTTTGAACTATATATACGGGCGTTTTTTGACTTCCCGAGCAGACTCAATGCTGATAATTGCAGTACTCAATTGAAAATGACTACAATATATGGATGAGCTGTAGCTTTTTATATGCAACTAGTAAAAAAGGCCCGTTTCTGACACAAATGAAACGGGCGCTAGCAAGGTTTTCCTCGGAGTGTGTATGTTTGAGAGAGTGTGTGTGAGAGTGACTGTGTGTGAGAGAGAGAGTGAATGTGCGAGTGTGTCTGTGTGACAGAGAGAGAGTGAGACTGGGTGCGAGTGTGTCTGTGAGAGAGAGAGTGTGTGTGTGAGCATGAGAGTGTGTGCCAGGGCCCCCTCTCCCTCCCGCCCTCCGAGTTCCAGGGTCGTCCCCCTCCCTCCCTCCCTCCGAGTTCAAGGGTTGTTGTCCCCCTCCCTCCCTCCAAGTTCCAGGGTCACCCCCTCCCTGCCTCCCTCCGAGTTTCAGGGTCCCCTCCCTCCCCTGCATTATGCTCTCTCCCCTGCATTCATCCATATGCAGGCAACTTCCTCTGTGCCCTGCCCCTCCATCCATCCATGTACAGCATCTCTCCCCTGCCCCCTCCACCTCCCTCCCTCCCCCCTCCAAGTTACAGTATCCCCCTCCCTTCCTCCCATTTCCAGGGTCCCCCTTCCTCTGTCCCTCTGTCCCTCCCTCCCAGTTCCAGGGTCCTAAGGAACTGGGAGGGAGGGGGGGACAGAGAACGTTGGAAGAGTGATGTCAGCAGGTGGTTACAATCCCAGTGACACACATTGGAACGTTGGAGGAGAACGTTGGAGGAGTGATGTCAGCAGGTGGTTACGATCCCAGTGAGACACATTGGAATGTTGAAGGAGCAAATTATTATATTAGATTATATCATCCATCCTTCTCTTGCAATTGGTAATTTTAGTGTTGAGACAATCACATAGTATATGAAAATCAATGCATTCTATTGTTTATTTGTACTCTAATGTTTATTTGCTATGCATGTGCTTTTTATGTTATAGATTAAAAATGGACAGCAAAAGGGTTATATATTGAAGAACAAGGACCTGGGACAAGCATCAAAAGGAGTCATTTATTTGGAGATGGATGTCATTTATAATCCAGTGAGTTAAAATTATGTTTGTGCCAATGTTCAAATGAACTTCTGTGCTTACTGGTGGTTGGTGAATGTATAACTTAGTGTGAGCCCTTTAGGAACAGAGAAAGCACCTGTATGTGATTTGTAAGCTGCTTTGGTTGTACCAGAGAAAGGCGGTATGTTAAGAATCTAAAAAACAAACAAACAAACAAACATCCATATATTTTCAAAACTTATACAGAAAGTACTTGAGTATCTAACTGAACAGTCCAATATGAGCCATAAAAAGTGCTGGATTTGGGGTCGAACGAAGGTGGGCTAAAATTCCATAAACTTGTGCCCAGAGCTATGTACCACTTACACATGTGAAAGGCGCCTTTAATTGGCATTTCGCTATAAATGAGCACCTAAGTACTACAGCGCATAATTCCAAGGTGGGTGTAAGCATGGGAGAAGCATGAGTAGACCATAGGCGTGGCACCAAGTAATATTATTATTAGCATTTGTATAGCGCTACCAGACGCACGCAGCGCTGAACACAAAGAGACCGTCCCTGCTCAAAAGAGCTTACAATCTAAATAATACAGACAGACAAGAGAGTTACGGGTGAGGGAAGTAATGGGTGAGAAGGGAGGAAGGGACAAGGGGAGGGCAATTGTGGCTAGGAGCTAAAAGCAGCAGTGAAAAGGTGGGTTTTCAGCATCGATTTGAAAACAGGTAGAGATGGAGCTAGACGTATAGGTCCAGGAAGTCTATTCTAGGCATAAGGTGCCGCGAGAGAAAAGGAGCGAAGCCTGGAGTTAGCAGTGGAGGAGAAGGGGGACGACAAGAGAGACTTGTCCAGTGAGCGGAGTTCAAGGGGAGGAATGTAGGGAGAGATGAGAGAGGAGAGGTAATGGGGGGGCTGCAGAGTGGATGCATATAAAGGTCAGTACGAGAAGTTTAAACTGAATGCGGAAGCGGACAGGGAGCCAGTGAAGTGACTTGAGGAGTGGGCTAGTGTGGGTAATATGCATGACTTATAGAATACTATCAGTTACATGCATCACTTAGCACACTTCATGATGCAAACGTATACACATGACGTCAATGGGTCGCACCTAAGTTTTGGTATGTAATGCAAGTTTGCGTTAGTATTATATCATGACTTAGGCAGGCTTAGGTGCCATTACAGTATTGGTGCTAAGTGCACCCTATTGTAGCTTTTAAATTGAGGTGCCAAGTTATAGAGTCACCTCTGATCTGTTTAGTGGTGATATTCAGTGCTGATCACATGGATTAAATTAAATGCTGTGGCCAGTGTTTAACTTATTCCAGTCCTTCTATCAGCTGAAAATTGCATTTCTTGTTTCTCTCATGTATATTATTGATATTTTTGGAGTCTCAGCTTGACCTGAATACCCTTCTTTTTTTTTTTTTTTAATTTAAAGTTGAGAGCAAGTATCAGGACATTTCAGCCACAAGAAGTGCGGTTTATTGAAGAAAACCCAAAGTTTTCAAAAAAGGTTGGTGTAATTTTTATGCAGACTGGACTGTTTACCTATGCAACTATATAGGGGATTATTGAGAATAGCTTACTGAAAATACAACTTCAAATTAATCCTTTGCAGAGGATTAATTTGAAGTTCTATTTACCTATGCAACATGGAAAAATCTAGAAACATTAAAAAAAACCATAAAATATATAAAAATGAAGGCAAATAAAGACCTTCAGGCTCATTTTCGAAAGAGAAGGACACCCATCTTTTGACACAAATCGAAAGATGGGCATCCTTCTCACAGGGTCACCCAAATCGGCATAATCAAAAGCAGATTTTGGGTGTCCCCAACTGCTTTCCGTCACGGGGACGACCAAATTTCACGGGGGCGTGTCGAAGGCGTAGCGAAGGTGGGACTTGAGCGTGCCTAACACATGGACATCCTCGACCCATAATGGGAAAAAAAGGGCGTCCCTGACGAGCACTTGGACGATTTTACCTGGTCCTGTTTTTCTTACGACCAAGCCACAAAAAGGTGCCCGAACTGACCAGATGACCACCGGAGAGAATCGGGGATCACTTCCCCCTACTCCCCCAGTGGTCACTAACCCCCTCCCACCCTCAAAAAATATATTTTAAAATATTTTGTGCCAGCCTCAAATGTCATACTCAGGTCCATCACAGCAGTATGCAGGTCCCTGGAGCAATTTTAGTGGGTGCAGTGCACTTCAGGCAGGCGGACCCAGGCCTATTCCCCCCTACCTGTTACACTTCTGGTGGTAAATCTGAGCCCTCCAAAACCCACCAGAAACCCACTGTACCCACATCTAGGTGCCCCCTTCACCCGTAAGGGCTATGGTAGTGGTGTAAAGTAGTGGGTTTTTTAGGGGGGTTGGGGGGCTCAGCACACAAGGTAAGGGAGCTATGTACCTGGGAGCAATTTATGAAGTCCATTGCAGTGCCCCCTAGGGTGCCCGGTTGGTGTCCTGGCATGTGAGGGGGACCAATGCATTACGAATGCTGGCTCCTCCTATGACCAAAGGGCTTGCATTTGGTCATTTCTGAGATGGGCGTCCTTGGTTTCCATTATTGCCGAAAATCAGAAACGACCAAGTCTAGGGACGACCATCTCTAAGGACGACCTAAATGTCAAGATTTGGGAGTCCCCGACCGTATTTCGATAATATGGGTTTCCCTGCCCCTCCACCGGGACATTTTGCGAGGACGTCCTCAACAAAACTTGGGTGTCCCTTTCGATTATGCCCCTCTATATGGCCTACACAGTCTGTACAGATATTGCATCTACTATCCCTATCACTCCCTTAGAGATCCTATGTACTTGTCCCAAGTTTGCTTTTATTAAATACTGTTTTGAATAAAAGAGAACTTGAGACAAGTACATAGGATCCACGAATTCACCACCCTTTCCGTGAAGAAGTATTTCCTCAAGTTACTTCTGAGTCTATACCCTTTCACCTTCATCCTATGTCCCCTCTATCATACTGTATCTCTCCTCTCCCACTTTTCTTCCAAAGTATATATATTAGATCTTTAAGTTTGTCCTCATTTGCTTTATGATAAAGACAATCATTTTAGCTGCTTCCCTCTGGACTGACCCGGGCCATGCGGTCACTGGGCGGTAGTTCCGAATTGACGGGCGTAGGTGCCTACGCAGCTTAGTAAAAGGGCCCCATAATTGATTACCAAATCCTACTTCCCTAGATATTATTGGGAAAAAAATTGTACATCATCCGCATAGAATCAATGTGAAACACCTAAAGATCGAAACACATTGCCTAGTGGTGCCAAAAATATATTGAACAATAAGTCCAACAATGCTGACCTCTGTGGTACTCCACAGTCAACCTCAGCCACACCTGAGATCTGTATTCCACTCCGAACAATCATTGACCTCCCTCCCCTTTAAATATGAAATGAACCAACAAATGACCTGTCTGTCCATTTCTAATTTCTGCAATATATCAATTAATAAATCCAAATTTGCTGTAACCTCAGAAACACTCTCTCCATTTGTGAGCACCAGGTCCAGAATAGCTCCATTCCATTACCAACTGCTGGAACAATTCTTCCTGTAGAGAATCCAAGATCCCATTATTTCTAGATGACCCCACAGTAGGGATGTCCCAATCAACGTCTGGCAAATTAAAATCACCTATTAGTAGTACTTCCCCTTTCATAGCTATCTTGTGAATGTCTTCAATTAAATCTCTGTCCATTTCTTCTGACTACGAAAGAGACCTGCATATCAGACCAATGTAAATACATTTTCCATTCTCTCTTTCCAGTTTAACCCATAGTGCTTCTTCCTTATCCCATATATCCTGCAATTGTCACTCTAATATCATTCTTAACATATAATGCCACTCCTCTGCCCTTCCTGCATAGATTAGCCAGGTATAACTTTATCCCAGTCATGGCTCTCCGCCAACCACTTCTCCTTGACCACCACTAAATCCAAGTTGGCTTCTACCATTAAAGCTCTAGATCTAGAAATTTGTTTCCCATACTATGTATATTGATATACAAAGCTCTCCAGATATTACCCCTTTTCCCATTTCTATAAAGGTATTTGACGTCTTACATTCCTGAGGGTTATTAATGACTTTGGGGCTTTTCTCACCTATCCCCAGCAAATTTAGTTTAAAGTCCTCTTTAGTACATTAGCCAATCTTACAGAAGACACTTCGTCCCTTCTTTGATACATGGACACCATCTCTGATCATCCCTAGGAAGCAGAATAGACTAAAGTATGTAAAAATTGCATTTGAGAGCAAAGAGCTAAAATGCTTTGGAGAAATCATTACCTGAAAACCAGTGCGAGAATAAAATGAGGTTTTATTGCCCCCAATAACTTCAGCAGTAAAAGTTTGGGTAGGGGAGCCATCTAAATGTACCATATGGTTGGCTTGAGTTAGTTTATGGATGAGTGGTTACAAAGATAGGCTGGCAGTTGGTTAGTAGTGGACAAGTGTGTGTGGGGAGGGATAGGTAGATGAGGGGTGGATTTGTGTGTAGATGTGGGGTTAGCTGAGATGGAAGGGACAAGTGAAATACGTGGGTGGGATGAGTAGATGGTAGGGATAGGCTAGAAGATGTGTGGTTAGTTGAGGATGTTAGTAGAAGTGAAATAGGTGGGTGGGATGAGTAGATGGTAGGGATAGGCTAGAAGGTGGGTGGTTAGCCGAGGTGGAAGTAGAAGTGAAATACGTGGGTGGGATGAGTAGATGGTAGGGATAGGCTAGAAGATGTGTGGTTAGTTGAGGATGTTAGTAGAAGTGAAATAGGTGGGTGGGATGAGTAGATGGTAGGGATAGGCTAGAAGGTGGGTGGTTAGCCGAGGATGTTAGTAGAAGTGAAATAGGTGGGTGGGATGAGTAGATGGTAGGGATAAGCTAGAAGGTGGGTGGTTAGTTGAGGATGTTAGTAGAAGTGAAATAGGTGGGTGGGATGAGTAGATGGTAGGGATAGGCTAGAAGATAGGTGGGTGATGAAGGGATCCCTGCTTTGAGTTGCATAACTGAAAGGCCCTTGATGCATGACCAAGGAACACGGTGACCCTGAGACAGGAAGCCCTGGGTCTCTGAATCCCAAAATTGAAAAGGCCATCTCCAGGTGTCCCCAGTGTAGGAATCTCAGGTCCTTGGCACTTGATTTTTTAACTTCAAGTTGACTTGAATAGGAAGTTAGAACTTCAGTTCATCTCAGGGTTTGAAATGATGTTTCAGTGATAAAGTGGAAGTGAAACAGTTCACGAACCTTACTACACTTTTCCACATTGTCAGTAATTCTGTGTACGGGTCATTAGCTTGCACTGGTTCATGATTTGTGCTAAAATTAGTTCCCTTCTTTATTCCCTGTTTAGTGCATATTAATTGTGTGCTATACTATTTACTGCATCGGAAGTAATTTTTTTAAAAATTTGCTCACTTACATAATTCAATGTAAAAAGTACAAGAAAACAAACTCAAGTCCACATCATTGAGGAAAGGGAAAACACAAATCAGGAAAAAAAAATATCAGAAGTAATTTTAATGCACAACTCATGACATTGCCCTCCATGTCTGGTTGCTACTCTCTGTGTTAAAATGGGTTACCTGTTTGTTTTTATATTCTTTTATTCAGATAATGAATACTGTATCAGTGATGATTTTGTACGTTGGTTCCACTGCATTTGGTACTGATGCATCTGGTTGATAGTTGGAGTGTTGATTGGGTCATAATGACTTCCAGGGTGATTCATTTGATTGAGAATCAACCTCGAGAAAATGGCCTTTTCTCAGATTTTTTTTGTTTCTTGACTATGCTTTCCTTGTACCCTTAATTTGAAACTGCTGAGAAATGAAATGGATAAATCGTTATTTACACCAAATGTCTTTTAGTACGTTATAATACATGGTCAAATCTGACTCATAACCTCCCACAATAAACCTGTCTGAATTGTCTGATTATATATTTTTAACCCTGACAAAGTTTCACTTGTCTGTGTCTTATTTAAAATAATAGAAGTACATACGTGCATTCTAGTGGGGACTTTCAAAGATTTTTACTTGTAGGTGACTAAGGCGGGAAGAGTGTATTTATAGTAATTAACTAAACACTTGACAGGAAGTCTTCAGCACTGCAGAACTGGGAAGAGTGAAATAAGACTGGAGAAAAAGGGAGTTGAGATTTCAAGTAATTGATTTGAGGTCTTGGGGGGTTTTGTGTTGCTTTTTCTTTAGATCTTATCGAGGAATGTTGACCGTGTGAAAAAAATCACAATGGGAGTGTGGAACACAATGAGGTTCATGAACAGCTGTTTTCAGTGGGAATCCACAAGACGAAGCATAATTGCATTTTTGGTAAGTGCGTGATTTGGAATTCCATTCCACCTTCCCCATGCATGTCCCCATGCATACCTCCAACCCACCCCCATCCTTCCACCCTGTCAGACTGTCATAGTAATGCTTGATTGTTTTCACTTATATACACTGTCAGCTAGCACATTTGCTTATTTCCGATCTGACGAAGAAGGGCAACCTTCGAAAGCTAATCAAGAAATGTATTAAGTTATGTCCAATAAAAAAGGTATCATCTTATTTTCTTTTCCATGTTTTATTTTGTTTGATTTCTATTGATAACCTTAAGAGTGGACTAACACGGCTACCACATTCCACCTTCTAAAATACATCAGGATAGATATTCAGCCTTCAGCGGTGAGCTTATGTTTAGCCGTTGTCGGTGTTATTCTGGATATTCAATGCTTGGCCATGTCTGGGAAGTGGCATTGAATATTTGAGTTTATGTGGCCGGCTATCTCTCATATGGTTAAGTGCGAGATTCAGCACTAAGTCGCATAAAGATGGGACTGACTTTATATTGGCACTGAGACCCCCGATGTTCAATACTGGGAAAAATACCACCACAACAGTGCCTCAATACAGCTGCCTGACATGCAAATTTAGGCACGCTGTTAGCATTGAGCATTAGGGAGTCCAGGGGAGGATAGTGTCTAGTGCATGCGCTCAAGAGTTGTGCCCAGAATGCCGGAGGAGGGGAAGGAGAGAGGAAGGAAGGAGGAGGAAGAAGTGCCGAACGATCGAGCTGCAGCGAAAGCTTGGAGCGGGGAGGGCGAGTGAGGAATGCCGACTATGCTATGCACATTAGCGTTAGAACAAACATAATAGAAAAGTATCCTCTTTACTTCCTTGGGAGATTGGTCATTCCCAGAGGCAGATGGCTTCAGCCTGTGGGCATTTGAGATAGATGCGGCTAATGCCTGAAGTTAATTGAAATACTTCAGAAGATACTTTATGAGTCTGGGTGGGAGGCAGAGAGAACAGAGAAAATGGGAGGATTGGTTTATTTCTAACATCTAGCATGGAATCAGTGGTTTGAGAGGAAAGGTGCAGTTTAAAATGTGCTGGCGTAGGATTTCCCGCAGTAAAGGCGCCCTAGTTTACAGCGCTGTGTTCTGAGCATATGGTGGTGGGGGGATAGGGAATTACCTCATTTTAATTTCATTTGAATGCTACTTGCACTACCTTGGCGTGCTTATTATCAGGGCCGCAGAGAGACTGGGTCGGGCCTGCCCGGGGCCCCGCCCCTGAGGTTGTCACCGCTGCGCCGCAGTCCCCACCCTCCGTCTGCCACCGGGCCGGGCCCCCTGCATTGAAATCATCCCAGCGCCTCACCTGTCACCTCGCTCCGTGACTGAAAGTGCAGCAGCAGCAGATCGGATTCGCCTCCCTTCGGGCCTTCCCTCCCTGTGTCCCGCCCTCGTGGAAGTCACATCAGACGAGGGCGGGTCACAGGGAGGGAAGTCCTGAAGGGAGGCAAATCCGATCTTCTGCTGCTGCGCTTTCAGTCACGGAGGTGACAGGTGAGGCGCTGTGATGAATTCAATGCAGGGGGCCCGGCCCAGTGGCGGGTGGTCGACGGAGCCAAGGGGTGGGTGAGATCAGGGACTGTGGCGCCGGGCTCAGGGAATTTTGTCCCCCCTGCCCCCCCTCTCAGTGGCCCTGCTCATTATTCCCCGTTATCGGGGCCTCTCTGCATGCTGCGCTGGAAAACGTGGGCGCTATTCTGGTTCTAATGGCCTCTAGTGCGCGCGCTTGCTTGTGAGCATCGGGATATGAAACGCATACGTGCTGACTCCACTCCCAGGCCACTCACAAAATAGCTGGCTTTGAGTTTAGCAGTGTGTGGTGATCTTCAGTGGCATTAACTGGTTAAGTGCCATGGAATATCAGTGGACAGCCCGTACAAGCGATTTAACCAGCCAGGAGACATTTCTAGTCGGTTAAATCACTTTGAATATGAACCCCATCTTTTTTTATTGTTGTGTGTCATTTCAAACAATGTTCTTTTCTCCTTTATTTTACTGTTCTGAATTGTGCTCCATTCTTGGCTCAGATTGACTAGAAATGAGCCATCAGGGTAATACTGAGGTTAATACCGTATAACGTGGCAAATGAATGGCAGATACAGATCAACATGCTCAATCCAGTTTGCCCAGAAAGGGATATCCTCACTTTTTCTTTAGGGTTGTAACTGATGCCCGGTGCAGTCTACTCCCCTCTATGCTTTATTTTCTTTAAAGTGTGAAAATTATGTAACCCCGGGTTGGTATATTGCTTAGGCAGTTGCTTAATACCTTCTGTAAGTGATGGGAGCCCAGTGCATGAAACCAAATTTCTTGGTTTAGCGGGACCAGGTTTAGAGCTCATTAATATCAGAAGACTGAATAAGCAGATAAAGACTCTTAAGATAAACCGTTCACTCAAAAACTTAGCCGAACGCAAAAAGATTTGTTCTGAACCAACTAATTACTTAAAGGCCCTTTTACTAAAGTTTGCAACTTCATTTCAAGTCCTCTAGCTCTATAGTTTTCCCTTTTTGGAAATGCTTGCTTTCTTCTTTATTATCTTTCACGGATTTAAATGTCTGTATTATATCTCCCATTTCTCAGTGGCGTAGGAAGGGGGGCGGTGGGGCGGTCCGCCCCGGGTGCACGCCGCTGGGGGGGTGTCGGCTCCGCTGGTTTCCTGCTCTCTCTGCCCCGGAACAAGTTACTTCCTGTTCCGGGGCAGAGAGAGCAGGGAACCAGCGGAGCCCACGCAGCTCCCAGCGACATGCACTCGGGGCGGTTCGGCCCTCCCGCCCATCCCTCGTCGCTTTCCCTGGGGGGGGGGGGGCGCTCCAGAGGGTGCGCCGTGCTGCACCCAGGGGGGGGGGGGTGCGCAGCGGCGACCCGCCCCGGGTGTCAGCTGCCCTCGCTACGGCATTGCCATTTCTCTCCTCTCCTTCAGGCAATACATGTTCAAGTCTCTTCTGATATTTCTTTACACACAGACCCCATACCATTTTGGTTGCTTTCCTCTGAGCCAAAATGGTGCGGGGGTCTGCACCAGAAGATATATGAAAAGAGACTGGAAGACTTGAATAATGTATATCGAGATAAGATACTTAGCTGCAGATTGATTTCCTTCTCTACTATTTCCTGGGCCTTTCTCACTGAAGATTTATTTTCATTGGAACAATGGTATAAAATGCTTTTTGGATAAGGTCTCTGTGGTGTCAGTGTACACAAACTATTACATTTCTTTGAAGGGGTGAACGAACATGTGGATAAAGGTAAGCCAGTCGATATTGTATATCTGGATTTTCAAAAGGTGTTTGACAAAGTATCTCATGAAAGTCTCCAGAGGTAACTGGAGAGTCATGGGATAGAAGGTAGTGTCCTACTGTGGATTAAAAACTGGTTAAAAGATCGAAAACAGAGAGTAGAGTTAAATGGTCAGTGTTCTCAATGGAGAAGAGTAGATAGCGGGGTTCTCCAAGGGTCTGTGCTGGGACTGATACTTTTTAGCGTATTTATAAATGATCTAGAGATGGGAGAAACTACTGAGGTAATTAAATTTGCTGATAACACAAAGTTATTCAAAGTTGTTAAATCACGAGAGGATTGTGAAAAATTACGAGAGGAACTTACGAGACTAGGAGACTGGGCATCCAGATTGCAGATGACGTTTAACGTGAGCAAAAGTGATGCGTGTGGGAAAGAGGAACCTGAATTATAGCTACGTAATGCAAGGTTCCATGATAGGAGTTACCAACCAGGATAGGGATCTAGGCGTCGTCGTTGATGATACATTGAAACCCTCTGTTCAGTGTGCGGCAATGGCTAAGAAAGCAAATAGAATGTTAGGTATTATTAGGAGAGGAATGGAAAACAAAAATGAGGATGTTATAATGCCTTTGTATCACTCCATGGTTCAACCACACCTTGAATATTGTATTCAATTCTGGTCACCACATCTAAAAATAGATATAGTGGAATTAGAAAAGGTACAGAGAAGAGTGACAAAAACGATAAGATGGGACGATTTCCCAGTGAGGAAAGGCTAAAGTGTGAGGGGAAATATGATAGAGGTCTATAAAATAATGAGTGGAGTGGAACGGGTAGACGTGAATCGCTTGTTTACTGTTTCCAAAAACACTAGGACAAGGGGCACGCAATGAAGCTACAAAGTAGTAAATTTGAAACAAATCAGAGAAAATATTTCTTCACTCAACGTGTAATTAAACTCTTGAATTCGTTGCCAGAGAATGTAGTAAAAGCAGTTAGCTTAGCGGGGTTTGAAAAAGGTTTGGATGGCTTCCTAAAGGAAATGTCCATAGACCAGTATTAAAATGCAGTTGGGGAAAATCCACTGCTTATTTCTAGGATAAAACAAATACAAAATAGCAGAGAGTATTAAACGGGATAGCTCGATCAATTAACTACGTGAGGTAGAGTCTCATATAGCTAACACGGCTATTTTCATTTCACTCCACAGTGAATCTCTGCTCGTGTGTATGTTTCAATCATTGACTCTTCCCCCACCTCCCTATATCTTTTTCAGGTTTTTCTTGGACATGCATATAATTATAGCTTCATAATTCCTTTCTAATAACACAACACTTATCTGTTCATATTGGTGAGCTCTTACACCCCGACAGGTGCCTGTTTCGCTACGCTTTGTCAAGGGGGAGTATCACCAAATCTGTTGATATAAAGAAAGTACGAAATCAACCTCCATGTCACATAATAGCTCCCTCATTTACTTACAAAAATGCTCCTGGCTCACGAACTTACTGACTACAGTGTCTGTGTGTTGCTTCTCTTTAACAATTCAATATGGCGATGGCGTTCTTTTATAGCTGCCGACCCGGAAACAGCTGTCCGGTATATCCGCATTGGCCAAACTATCAACAGAAACAGCCCCAATGGACATAAGTATTCAGCCCTTTGGCTTCTACTGTGTCCAATTGATAATATATCCAGAATGTTTCGCGTTATACTATCTTTATTTTAAAATCACCTCCTCTGGCGGATGGAAAAACTTGCTCAATTACCATGCACTTTAGATCATCTGCCGTGTGATTTTTTGACATGCAGTGCTGGACTAGAGGAGCTCCCAAATTGCGGGCTGATATACGCGAATGATGTTCTATCATTCTCTCATGTAGAGATCTCGTGGACTTCCCTATGTAAAGCTTTTCACAGGGACATCTAATATAGTAGATAACACCTATCGATCGACACTTAGTGTTACCTCTTAACTTGTGTACCTTGCCTTCATTTGAACAACTTATTCCCTCTACTGTCACTGGACACGTCTTACAGTGTGTTTTCATAAATTTAGAGTGACCAAATCGTGTTGTCCCATGTCTTCCTCTGGCCGCACTCGAAATTTCTGGCAGTAGAGCTGGACTGAGTATTTCCTTCAAGTTTCTAGAGCGTGAAAAAGCAGTTCTTACGTTGTGATCAATAAACAAGGGATGCGATCTTATTGTATCCCAATGGTGTTTAATAATCCCCGCTATTGCTTCCCCTCCAGGGACATATCGCATCACAAACGTCATGGTGTGGTCATCTTGTTCTGGCCATTGTCTATCCTGTAGCAGCAGATCTCTGTTGTTATATCTTCCCTTGTATATGCATGCTTTACAACTTTGTGTGGGTAATTCCTTCATAATAATCTGGCACCAAAGAGTTCTGAATGTGTCTTATCATCTTCATCAGATGTGCATATTCATTTAAACCGAAGAAACTAAGAAAAGGGAAGACTTTGAGTGCCTTTGGATGGCAGCTTCCATATTCCAAAAATGTGTTCCTGTCTGTGTTTTTGGTGAAAACTCTCGTTCTAAACTGTTTCTGTGTCAAATGTATTTCTACATCTAGAAACTGTATCATTTCATCTGACCACGCCAACGTGAACTGAATTCTTGTGTGGTATTGATTGAGCCAGTTGTGAAATTCTCTTAGTTCTTGTAGGTTCCCATGCCGTAATACAAAAACACCATCAACAAAACGTCTCCAAATACCAGTCTTGTCTTTAAATGGAGAGGAAAAGAACCATTTATTCTCAAACCATGCCATGTATAATTTGGCTAATGTCGGGGCAAACGTCGCTCCCATTGGCACTCCGGATTTTTGCAGATAGATGTTGTCTTGAAATGCAAAAAAATTTTTACATAATGCTAATTCTGTTAATTCTTGCAAAAAACCTGTGGGGACTTCATGCGGTTTGGGGCGAGCATCCAGTGTATCTATGATTATACTTAGCAACTTGTCCTGTGGGATCATCGTATACAATGACTTGATGTCAAAAGTAGCCATCAATATTTTGAAGCTGGAGTCGGTACATTTTTACAGACACCGACTCTAACTCCACCCAAAATTGATTCCGACTCCTACTCCGCAACCCTGGTGGTAAATGGAATTCACTCTAAAGAAGAATAGTGAGTAATGGGGTGCCTCAGAGATCAGTCCTAGGCCTATTCTGTTCAATATCTTTGTGAGCAACATTGCTGTGCAGTTCGAAAACAAAGTTTGCCCTTTTGCAGATATCACAAAGATTTGCAACCGAGTGGACGCCTCAGTAGGGAGTAGACAGTATGAGAAGTGATCTGTAAATGTTAGAGACTGGCTGTAAAAATTTATAAGTATTAATATGAATAAGTGCAGAGAGATGCATTTGAGAAGCAGAAATCTAAAGATACCTTGGGGTAATAGTATCAAGAATTGATTTGGATTTTGTTCACACCTTTTTCAGTAGTAGCTCAAGGTGAGTCACATTGGTACTTCCCTGTCCATGGAGGGCTCACGATATAATTTGTACCTGAGGGTTAATGACTTGCCCAAGATCACAAGGAGCAGCAGTGGGATTTGAATTGGCCACCTCAGGATGTTAAGACTGGTGCTCTAAATGTAGGCCACTCCTCCACTCTTAAGGTGGTAGAAGAATATGATAAGATAGTGGTCAGAGTTTGAAGGATTTTAGGTTACATAAATGAGGGTATAACCAGCATAAAGGAGGAAGTGATAATGCCCCTGTAAAGATTGTTGGTGAGATGTCACTTGGAAAGCTGTGTTTGGTCCTGGAGACTGTGTCTTATTAAGGATATAAAGAAACTGGAAGGGATTCGGCAGAAGAGAATGAAAATAGTAAGGAGTATGTACCAGTAGAGACTTGAAAACCTAAATATGTATACCCTTGACACAGATATTTAAATACTTAAAGGTATTATTGAAGAAATGAATTTTTTTCCAAAGAAGAGGAGGCCTCTGTAGAATCAGAGGAAATGAAATGAAACTGTAAGGAGGTAAGCTTAAAAGCAACATCAGGAAATATATATATTTTTTTAATGGAAAGAATGGTGAAGGTCTGGAATATCCTCCTGGTGAAGCTGGAGACAACAACAGTGATAAAATTCACAAATGCACGATATGCACACACAGGGCTGGTCTTAGGGCGAGGCGACCGCATAGGGCCTCGCGCTCAAGGGAGCCCCGCGCAGCGCGCCTGAAGTCGCCCCACCCCGACCGCCCAAGCTCCAGTCCCCCCGCCGTCGGAGCGGCCAGCAGGTAGCAGCAGCCGTGAAAAGCGTGCGAGCTGCTGGGCGGCACTTCGGGAGCCTTCCTTTCCCTTCCCTCGTTCAGCTGTGGTCCCGCCCTCGTTTTGAGCCAGACATCCAATTTTGGGCCCAAGATGGGAGGGCAGAAGAACTCTGCCTTGTCCCACAAGTGATTTGGTCTCTCCCTCTCTCGCCTGCATGCCATATGGTCTCTCAAACATCCCCCCCTCCCCTGCTTAGATTTTAAATAGCAGATTTTCACTGGCAGCGAGAAGCAACTCCTGCTCATGTTGGCCTCACAACCTTCCCTCCAATGAACCTTCCTGTTTCCAGGAATACATCAGAGGGAAGGCTGTGGGGATGGTGCGAGCAGTATTGTATCAGTTGCTGCAGACGAAGATCTGCTATTTACAAGGTATGCAGGAGGGACAGTTGTTGGGAGTTTTCAGCTGGTGGGGTTTGGGGATACCTACCAGCCACATCATAGGTATGTTGCTACTGGGTAGGCCTGAGCCCAAAGTGGGTGGGCCTCGGGCCACCCGGGGCCACCCTTGGCTATGCCACTGCCATAAACAAATGCGTGGGGGAGGGGAGGTTAACATCCATGGAACAAGAGTTACCAGCCTAAACAAAGTCATAGTGGGGGTGAATTGCATGGAGCAGCAGTTACAATCCTACAGCGAAGACTGGATGGAGCACACTGGTCTTAACCTGCCATTATTTACTTTGATATATATCACTATCATCTTCCAAACATTCACTCTTTTACATTCTGTAAGTATTTTTTTTTTGTTACATTTGTACCCCACGTTTTTCCCACTCATAGCAGGCTCAATGCAGCTTACATGGGGCAATGGAGGGTTAAGTGACTTGCCCAGAGTCACAAGGAGCTGCCTGTGCCTGAAGTGGGAATCCAACTCAGTTCCTCAGTTCCCCAGGACCAAAGTCCACACCCTAACCACTAGGAAACTTTTTCTTTATGGGGATCATCAGAATCTTCATCAGCAGTCCCTTATGGGCACAGCGTCCCTCATACTTAGGGCGCCATGTAACTCCTCATAGATCAACCCAATATTATCCGTTTTTTCTTTTTTTCTTTTCTTTTACTCTTCATAATTTTCGCTTAGCAATTTAAACAAGTACTAGCAAAAATTGCTGCTAAAAAGCTACTCATAAGTAAAAGTGAAAAGTCTAGTACTTGTTTAAATTGCTAAGTGAAAATTATGAAGAGTAAAAGGAAAGAAAAAAAGAAAAAACGGATAATATTGGGTTGGTGTATGAGGAGTTACATGGCGCCCTAAGTATGAGAGACGCTGTGCCCGTAAGGGATTGTTGATGAAGATTCTGATGTTCCCCATAAAGAAAAGGTTTCTTTAACATACGTTTGGAAGCAGATTGAATATACTTACAGAATGTAAAAGAGTGAATGTTTGGGAGATGATAGTGATATATATGGAAGGATCCCTACATTTTTTTAAAATCAGGTCTTGTAAATCTGATTATTTACTTTGTTACATTTTGAGTGGCTAGATCTTACCACCTAGTAAAAGTAGGAAGCTAGATTTTGTTTTCCAGTGATGTGAATATTTTACTCTCTGGGATCTAGGTAGCAAACTTATTAGGCTCTGGTGAAAACCCTGGATGCATCTCTTCTTTATGGTGCAGTCATTTTGCAAACGTCGTTAAGGATTGGAAATGCAATAACCACTCTGGTAACCGGGTCCTTTAGCTGCATTGTACAGCTGTTTTGTGTTGTCGTGTGAATTGTTTCACATCAGCCTGTTCACCCAGCTTGAATCATAAAACGATTTGGTCAGCAAAGAGGAGTATGAATGTTGAACCGGGAGCCAAGTTCTGCACCTGTTATTTTTCTGCTTTGAAGGATTTTCCTTCCCCATTTGGTAGTAAATGCCCTATTTACAGCAATATTGTTATTCTCCGTCCAATGTAGCATGAAGGAATTGCTTAATTTTATTGCTAAAGAACTCTGTCATGTAATATTTTCTTTGTGCTTTAATATGTCTGGCATGTTATTAAAAGCTGCTACCATTTCCTGGATGCTTAAAAGGAAAGTTGCTTTTGGAGAACTGCATAACATGAAATTCGTATCCAAGTATTCTTTTATATCTCTGCAAGACGGCAGGTCTTCCCATGAAGAGGCCACCGTGTTCTACAGAGCAAGAATGTTTAACTATTTACATAAAAGCTGGGCTGAGGATAAAATCTAGTGGCCCTTTTACAAAGCTGAATTAAGCAGTAACGCAAGCTTACCGCAGCAAACAAATGGCATTCCGTGGGGGCGTGATGAGGCGTCCCGTGGTAATTTTAAGATGTGCATACGGTACCCACGTGCTAAAAAATAAAATTTATTTTTTTGTGCAGGGGTGTGCCTGGGGGAATGGAAAGTGGGCACGCAGTAACCAGTTAGCACAGCTACATTGCCGTGATCTTGGCCGATAATGAAAAAAAGAAGGGCGTCCCTGACGAACACTTGGCCAACTTTACTTGGTCCTTTTTTTTTACGACCAAGCCACAAAAATTTGCCCTAAATGACCAGATGACCACAGGAGGAAATCGGGGATGACCTCCCCCTACTCCCCCAATGGTCACTAACCCCCTCCCACCCTTAAAAAATGTTAAATATTTTTTCCAGCCTCTATGCCAGCCTCAAATATGACAGCAGTATGCAGGTCCCTGGAGCAGTTTTAGTGGGTACTGCAGTGCACTTCAGGCAGGCGGACCCAGGCCCATCTCCCCCCTACCTGTTAAACTTGTGGTGGTAAATGTGAGCCCTCCAAAACCCACCACAAACCCACTGTACCCACATCTAGGTGCCCCCCTTCATCCCTAAGGGCTATGGTAGTGGTGTACAGTTGTGGGTAGTGGATTTTGGTGAGGGGTTTGTGGGGCTCAGCACCCAAGGTAAGGGAGCTATGCACCTGGGAGCTTTTTCTGAAGTCCACTGCAGTGCCCCCTAGGGTGCCCGGTTGGTGTCCTGGCATGTGAGGGGGCCAGTGCACTACGAATGCACCAAATGGCTTGCATTTGGTCGTTTCTGAGATGGGCGTCCTCAGTTTCATTATCGGCGAAAATCGGGGACGATCATCTCTAAGGTCGACTTAAATGTTGAGATTTGGGCGGCCCCGACCGTATTATCGAAACGAAAGATGGACGCCCATCTTGTTTCGATTCGCGGGGACGTCCGCGAGGACGCCCTCAGGAAAACTTGGGCGGGCCCCGTTCGATTATGCCCCTCTTTGTGACATACAGATCAGAAGGCCTGCTGTGCAACCCTATTTTAAAAGATTTTTTTTCCTCATCTGTTAAGCCATATAATTTTATATAATATACTCATCCTAATGCATAATGAGCCATGCAGGATCCACCGATTGCATGAATGTTTAGGCAATGCAAAAGAACTCAAAAGATTCTACAGAAATAAAGCAGAGCTGAACGCGTGTGCAAAAACAGTATTTTATAACCTGTTTCCTGCTTGGGCTGTGACCTGTTAAAGAACTCCACTCAGCACTTACATTTTCCAGCTAATTTGATATTACTTTTTCTTTGCTGCCTTCACTGTGGCTCAGGCTGTATTGTCATTTGTCTCTAAGCTGTCACTTTTATTAGTCTCCCCGACTGCTCCTTTTGGGCTCTCGTCAGGTGGCATGCATTCTCCATTGTCTGTCTGGTCTTAGCAAGCTGCAGGTCCTTTCATAGCCATGTGAGGTGGGCGTGCTAGCAGCAGCAGGCTGTAATTATACCCACCACAGGTGACAGTTATAACAGCGTTTCAGTAGTAATTTTAGCTGCCTGATCTGATGTTTGTGAAGAGGAAACTCTCCTTGTGGTCCACTGAGAGTTTACTGCAGCAGATTGTGCTTTTTTGTTGTCCTTAAAAAATATATATGTATCTGTATTATTTATGGTCCCTTTTCTTCTCTTCTGCTATCTTTTTAAATCTCTGTTACCACGCTTTATTCCTTTTGAAGTTTGAATCAGATTATATTGGAGTTGATTTTTTGCATCAGCCCACATGTGTTCTTTCGTTTCTACATGCACAAGAAAATCCATGTTTCCCTGTTTGCAACGGGCACAGTCAAGTTTATTGTAATAGCAGCAATAAATTTGATTTGATGAGACCGTTGGTACATTTGTGGAAGTGGTCTCTTTAACATCATAATTATTTTTCTTTTATTTATTGCCTCATAAATTTTATGAATTGTATTGTAGTACAGACCCGTATTTTTCTTTGTGCTTGAACCTCTCCTGACCCCTGGTTTTAGTTAAATGTCTGGGGTGTAGTTCCTCGCATCGTCAAGAAGGGGGGGGGGGGGCGTCTCCTGAGTTATGGCTCAGCTGCGCTCAGTAGAGCACCCCCTCGTTCCCGCAAAAAGCAAGGCTGCTTTGTTTCCAACTCCAAATGATATTTGTGATGGTGATGTTTCCATCTGAGTTCCGTCACTCTGATTAACCTTCGGACCTGAAAAGGAGCTGCCGCAAATACGTGTGACTTTCTTTTAGAGAAAGCATCTCGTTTTAGTTCGTAATCACTTGCTTTGGCTTCCTGAGTGTTCGGAACCATAGACAGATCTTCTATCGATATTGATTGGGAAGCCCTTTGGTGAAAGCTGTAGGCAGTCTGTTTTCAGGGCTCAAAGACATTGATGATAGGAGCTGGTTTTGAATGCCAGGGAGTGAAGAAAGTGTGCAATAAACCTTAATGCCTTTGCAAAGGCACTGCTTGACATCATTGAGTAATGCTACCACAGGGACAACAAACTGTATTCCCTACATGTGCGAATGAGTCTAGTGTACAGGAGAACCCGAATCTGAATTAACTAAGAACTGGGACGATTGTACGCAAATGGTCTCTTGAACGCACACTGCCGATCGCATAAAGAACAAACATCACCGTCTTATCTTCCGCCTGGACCGATATGCTCATATCACCCCTCTCCTCAAGTCACTTCGCTGGCTTCCGATCAGGTACCGCATACAGTTCAAGCTTCTCCTATTAACTTACAAATGCACTCGATCAGCAGCCCCTCCTTACCTCTCTACCCTTATCTCCCCTTACGCTCCTACGCGTAACCTCGGCTCTCAAGACAAATCCCTCCTTTCAGTACCCTTCTCCACCACCGCCAACTCCAGGCTCCGCCCTTTCTGCCTCGCCTCACCCCATGCTTGGAACAAACTCCCTGAGCCTATACGCCAGGCCCCCTCCCTGCCCATCTTCAAATCCTTGTTCAAAGCCCACCTCTTCAATGTCGCCTTCGGCACCTAACCACTATATACCGCTATTCAGGAAATCTTGACTGCCCCAACTTGACATTTCGTCCTTTAGATTGTAAGCTCCTTTGAGCAGGGACTGTCCTTCTTTGTTAAACTGTACAGCGCTGCGTAACCCTAGTAGCGCTCTAGAAATGTTAAGTAGTAGTAGTAGTAGTAGTGGAGGAGTAGCAGCCTAGTGGTTAGTGCAGTGGAACATGGAATGTTGCTATTACTTGAGATTCTACATGGAATGTTGCTACTTTTTGACATTCTACATGGAATGTTGCTATTCCACTAGCAACATTCCATATTTAGATTGTAAGCTCCTTTGAGCAGGGACTGTCCTTCTTTGTTAATCTGTACAGCGCTGCGTAACCCGAGTAGCGCTCTAGAAATGTTTAGTAGTAGTATAGTTGAGGATTGGAGTTCATTTTCCTCATGCTTTCAGTATCTGCTGGTACCAGGAAATTTGCTTAACCATAAAGAATTTTTGGCTGCTAGTTGCCTTCTTACAGAAGATTCTGGTTTATCTTGTGGAAAGATTAGGACTAATTATACTGCCAAACGGCTGCTTGGTGTCATCTTGATTTACTCAGATCTTTGTCATTCTCCGTTTAAGAAACACAGCTCAGCTGTTCCTTCTCATCAGACATAGAGGAATGTTTGTTTATTTTTAGCATCCGCTGCATGAACAAATCTCATTTGTGGTCCTCAAGCTTTTCTTCACCTTTCATAATTGGGCTTAGGGTTAACACAAAACAGTGGTAGCTTTAGAACACAGAGCCATAAATACTTAAAGGCCGCTGCGGAAAAGCCACGGCAAGCCTTCCACAGGGCTGTACATGCACAGAGGAATACATGGCTGAGCAATGCACAGAGGAATTGGGCATGGGTGGTACCTTGCCCAGAAGACATGGTTGTAGATTGTGTTACAATGTGTGATAATGAGGCCGTTAAGTCTTCCGTGGCAGGCAGAGAAGGGAACGGTGACTTTTGCCTCATGGACAGCACACCTTGCAAAACTACCTTAGGATCACATAAAAAGCAGTCGTAACTTTTCGTCTGGCACCCCCATAACTTCCAGTACTAGCCGGCTCATGGTTCAATGTCCTGCCTCCCCTCCCTCTCAGCCCAGGCAAATAAGGGGTGCAAAAATGGCCACCATGACCTCTAATGATAGTGTCATGTTGCTATTGGTAACATCATGAGACTACTGCTAGAGATCACAGTGGTCATTTGTACTATGGAGCCACTAGGGGCAGGAGTAGGTGGGGCTTGCTTCTGTCCCCATCGTTGTGCTGGACCACCAGGGAGTTTAGGAGGCCCTGAAGTACCTATTCTGACTGGGGTTTCTTACTTGTCAGTGGGTGGGAAGGGGTATTTACTTGTCAGGGGGTGAGATGGGGGTCTTTAGTTGTCAAGGGATGGTGTTTACTTGTGGGGAAGGTGAGAAGGGGTACCTGATATTCAATGCTGGACTGTGTCCAGACACCGGCATTGACTATCAACAGTTGACTGGAGAGTGTCAGGTCACCAGCCCTTATGCGAGTCCTGGCCAATATTCAGCCAGGACACACATAAGCACTGAATATCGGCCAAGACTTGCATAGGGGCTGGTGACCTGACACTCTCCAGTCAACTGCCGATGGTCAATGCAGGTGTCTGGACAAAGTCCAACATTGAATATCAGGTATCCCTTCTCTGGGATAACCCTAGAAAGAGGAGGGCTGGCAGTTTCTCCCCCACCTTTCTGGGCCTCTTCCCCAGGGCCTTCACCAGTACCTTTAGGGACTGCGTAGGGCAACCTTTGCAGTCTCCCACTCCATGGAAGCTGGCTCTTCCTCCTTAGGCTGCTCTAGGGCCGGACTCCTGCCTTCCTCCACATACTCCATGGCCTCTCCTCCTCCATTCGTCTCCTCCCTCCCCTGGTGATCCAAAGCCTCCAGGAAATCTGCTCGCCTCTTCTCACAGCTTGGGAGGGGGAATTATATATTGACGGTGAAGCCAGGGAAACTGAGCTTCATCCTTCCATCTCCCCATAGTGGAGAAAGGAGTACCTTGCTCACCTCGCCTCGAGCCCGGGCTCCCCCTAGTGGGAAGGGAGTTCAATTCCCTATTTTCTGGCCTCCCCTCCTCTCCTCCTCTTACAAGCGTTTCTGGGACCTGTGGTTCAGTACCTGACTGCTTCTTTGGGGAATACAGAGTGTTAGCCTTGTCACAATGTACATGCACACTTTCACACCTTCAGACGAAGAGTACATTTCAGAGAATTTCTGTGCTACTGGTGGTCATCGTAGGAATCTTTTATAAAGGCACATAGGTGCTTCTTCGGAATTTTTACAGAGGCGATGTAGTATGAAATAGCCCCCGTCGTATTTGTATGCTTGGAATGCTGTGTACCCTCCATACTGGATAGTCTTCCAAGAAAAATTCAGATATTAAAATCTAACCAATTTGCTAGCTTCAGGGCCGCCGAGGAGGGGGGCAGGGGGGGTAAAATTCCCTGGGCTTGGGCCTCCAGGGGGGGGGGGCCCGGCACCGGGGTCAGGCCACCGGTGCTGCAGTTCCCAGTCTCACCTGCCTGCCTCCTCGGCTCCGGGCCTCCTGCATTCGAAGCGGCAGTCACAGATCACCTCCCTTCGGGCCTTCCCTCCCTGTGTCCCACCCTCGTGGAAACCGGAAGTTACATCAGATGAGGGCGGGACACAGGGAGGGAAGGCCAGAAGAGAGGCGATCTGCGACTCAAGAGAGGCAATCTGCGACTGCCGCTTTGAATGCAGGGGACCCGGAGCCGTGAAGGCAGGCAGGTGAGACCGGGTACTGCAGGGGGGGGGGGGGGCTGCAGCGGGGGGAGTGAGAGGGGGCGGCAGTGGTAGGGGGAGCGATGGGGGGGGCAGCGGTGGGGGGGCGGAGGGGGTCGGCCCTGCCCCGGCCTAGTCTCTCGGCGACCCTGGCTAGCTTTGAATGTGTTCACTGGGGAAGAGAAATGTTAACTGGATTTTTTTCCCACCTTCTCCAGGTGAAGTGGTTTATAATTCAGGTCTAATGAGTCATTGTTCTCAGGCATTTATACTCTACCTGTGTGCCTGTTACAGCAGCAAGCAGAGGGGTCCTTTTACTAAGCCGCGGTAGGCTCTACGTGCATGCGGCGTGTGCCCGAATGACCCTCCTGGCAGTAATTTCAGGTTTGGCGCGTGCCCATAATGCGTGGACAAATTATTTATTTATTTCCCTCCTACATGCGGTAATCAGCACTTGGCACATGTCAACCGGTCACCATACATGTAGGGCGTGAGCCTTTACTGCTAGATCAATGGGTGGCATTAAGGACTCAGGCTGGTTTTGGGCGCGCGCTGGCTTCATTTTTACCGCAGGCCCTTTTCCCCATCCCATTAAAAAAAAAAAAAACCCACACATTTTTTTTTGGAAATGTGGTAAAACTGGCCCAGCGTGCCCCCAATACACGCACCTACACTTCCGCAGGCCGCTTTTTACCGCGGCTTAGTAAAAGGGCCCCAGAATAACTTGCTGAAAGTCACAGCAAGAGTCATAGGTTAGTGCGGCGGACTTCGGTCTTGGGGAACTGAGATCGATTGCCGCTGCAGCTCCTTGTGACTCTGGGTAAAGTCACTTAACCCTCCGTTGCCCCAGATAGATCGCTTGGATGTAGTTGCAAAAACTGTAGAAAATCGGTATATCAAGTCCCATTCCTTCCTTGGATTGTAAGCTCTTCTGAGCAGGGACCGTCCTTAATTTCTAATTTGTACAGCGCTGCGTAACCCTAGTAGCGCTCTAGAAATGTTAAGTAGTAGTAGTAGTGTTCTCTGGGCTGCAGCCTGTTGCTCTAAACAACACTTTTCCCCTCCTAAAGAAAAGTATATATAACTTGTTTCTTCACACCCTAATAATTTCATTCGTAATTTGCACTGTAGCAATATTTCTTAAAAGGTACTGATGGCTTCTGAAAAAACTGGAAGGCTGTGTGTGTGCATCCTACATCAAGAGAGCAGTTTTCAGCAAGACACCGAGCTCATAACTTTAAATGGATTATCAGTTTAAAGGTCTGTGTTTATACAGGCAGCCTTTGCATTTTAAGTGAAACAACTAAATATGCTTTCTTGTCTTTAAACAGGTAAATTCAGATCATTCCTGCTGTCTGTTCATTTCACTTATATGCATAAGCGTAAGGCGTGGCTGCTTTTCAAAGCTGTCTGGTTAACTTCAGGTTCCGCCCAGGAACCTACCTAACCACACCTCCATCTATACAAAAAAAGGTTTGGCAATATTTCTGTGGCCAAAAATGTATGTGTTTACTGAGGTGGCATTTTTGGCATGAATTGCTTATGCAGTTGGTACCCACTGCACAAGTAGTTTTAATGTTGACCCCCAATAGTTTTAAAACACGGGACCTGAATTGTAACTTGCTTTGAACTCAGGTTTTAGTTTCAATAATTTTTTTTATTGATGATGTAGCAAAATGTACATTCAACACTCTCAGTACGTGTCCATTGTGAAACAAAACATGTTGAGTGCAAACTGAATGATAATCTCTTCATCACAATTTTAACAGTTCCCCCCCTTCCTGCTCCACCCCCCCCCCACCCCTTCAATTGTATTGAAATCTGTTTTCGTTTCTATGCATCGTTCAAATTTCAGCATTACATTCAATTTCTGAAACCATCAACATTCAAAAGAAAATGAAAGGTGTAGAGAACCCTGGTATCTTATAGCTCTGCACCTGAACTCAGGTTTTAAAAAAGCAAATCATTAAATCTAAAACTTAAATCCAAGAGTCTATAAACTGTTATAACTGTAGGGTAAAAAGCAATAGAGTCCCACTCAGGGTATATGAAGACTCCCCCCCTCCTTTACAAAGTCACATGGTAATGCCGACCCAGCCCATTGAAAGTGAATGGGCTGTGTCGGCATTACTACACCAACTTCGTAAAAGGGGGGGGGGGGGGTTGAAAATAAAATATTCACTCGGCAATATTCAGCCTGCAGTGATCAGCCCACAGTGTGGGGCTGAATATCAGCCGGGACCTGCTGAGCTCCAACATCCAGCATATCTTAAATTAGCTCCAGATATTCAGTGCTGAATATCCGGAGCTAATTTAGCTGGCAAAAGTCAGTGTTTAAAAAGTGCTGACTGCTACCGGCTGAACATTGGCCGAGTAAAAGTACTTCCTCGCACCGCCATGTTCCTCTCAAACTCTGCCTATGTGCAAACCCACAACAAAGTACAAGCCATTCAAACGCCACATATTCTTTTATGCTGGTCGGTATTTTATAAGAGGTCATTTAAGGGCCATTTCCTGAAGGTCAGAATGATTTCACCTTAGCTAGTTTTTTATTTCTCAGAATTAAATTGGGGAAAATATTTAGCTGAGAGAGTTGTGACGCAGCAGAATGTATGGAAACATTGGATCCCAAGACCCTAGTATCACTAGGGTAGTGAGTGACCTATAAGGGAAAACCTGAAGCTCCAAATCCCCCCTCTCACCGACCATTTTCAACCTAATGATGATACCCTTGGCCAAACTATTATCGAATCAGAACTTAAATCCATTCATATACGCTGACGACGTAACGAACTTCATCCCATTCAAACAAGATCTAAGAGAAATCTCCAACAAAATCAAGCAAAGCCTACATATCATGAATTCCTGGGCAGATGCATTTCAGCTGAAACTTAATGCAGAAAAAACCCAATGCCTAGTACTCACCTTGCAATACAATAAGAACAAATTTACCACCATCAACACACCTAATCTAAATCTACCAGTCTCGGATACCCTAAAAATTCTTGGAGTCACTATTGATCGACACCTGACACTTGAGAACCGTGCGAAAAACATAACTAAAAAGATGTTTCACTCAATGTGGAAACTAAAAAGAATCAAACCATACTTTCCAAGGACTGTCTTCCGCAATCTGGTACAATCACTAGTACTCAGTCATCTGGACTATTGTAATTCACTTTACGCTGGTTGCAAAGAGCAAATACTTAAAAAACTCCAGACTGCCCAGAACAAGGCAGCCAGACTAATATTCGGCAAATCAAAACCTCTACGTGAAAAACTACACTGGCTCCCACTTAAGGAACGGATCACATTCAAACTTTGCACCCTAGTCCATAAAATCATCCATGGTGACGCCCCAGCTTACATGTCGGACCTAATAGAACTACCACCCAGGAACGCAAAAAAATCTTCTCGCACATTCCTCGATCTTCATCCTCCTAAGTGCAAAGGCCTGAAATACAAACTAATGCACTCATCTACCTTCTCCTACATGAGTACGCAGTCCTGGAACGCATTGCCACGTCACCTGAAAACGGTCTATGAATTGACCAACTTCCGTAAAGCATTGAAAACTTATCTCTTTGACAAGATATGTCACAATGATCAACACATGTAACTATACAACCCTTAATACATCCAACATTATCTTATAATGCCTTCTGCTCTTACACTATCATGTATTTCATCTTCATGTAACCCAAAACACTCTGTAAAGCCAAATGTATACTCTCTTCTATTTCAGTATCCATGACGAATTGTAAGCCACATTGAGCCTGCAAAGAGGTGGGATAATGTGGGATACAAATGTAATAAATAATAATAATAATAAAAAGTTGGTTAACCCCTCCATTTCTACTCCCACCCTCAGCCTGTAGCAAAAAGTACATGGAAATTCCTTATAAGGGAGATGTCGGGATTAAGGGTGTGCATGTAGAAAGCTTAGTTTTCTTGTCATTTTCATCTTGTTTTGCCTATAAAGCTCTTCACTCAGGCCAGCCAGAGTATTTGGCCAATTTTATTATTCTTTACAGTCCGTCAAGAACATTAAGATCACTAAATCAGAATCATCTAGTTCTTCCATCTCGTAAGCGTGCAAGACTTGAATGTACTTGAACTGCGGCACAGCTCCAGCCCTTTGCAATTCTTTACCATCTTATCTTTGATTAGAATCTAACCTTACTGCCTTCAAGAAAGGATTAAAAACATATTACTTTACTCTTGCCTTTCCAAGATCAGAAAATATAGGCTAGATTGTTGTCTTTGGTGTCTGAATGTTCTTTTAGTATGTTATGTTACTGCTTTTATGATGGTATTACTTTATGTTGTGTTATTTATAATGAGTTGTTAACCGTTCTGATTCGATGTTCCAGATAGGACAGTATGTCAAATCGAATCAATAAATAGTCATTTCCTAATAGTGTGTGCTCTTTCAAAATAGCATGTCCCATTATGAAACAAAATGGGAAAGCACACTGGAGAAGAGACGGCTGAGGGGAGACATGATAGAGGTATCTAAAATAATGAGTGGAGTGGAACAGGTGGATGTGAAGCGTCTGTTCACGCTTTCCAAAAATACTAGGACTAGGGGGCATGCGATGAAACTACAGTGTAGTAAATTTAAAACAAATCTTCACCCAACGCACAATTAAACTCTGGAATTCGTTGCCGGAGAACGTGGTGAAGGCGGTTAGCTTGGCAGAGTTTAAAAAGGGGTTAGACGGTTTCCTAAAGGACAAGTCCATAAACCGCTACTAAATGGACTTGGGAAAAATCCACAGTTCCGGGAATAACAAGTATAGAATGTTTGTACGTTTGGGAAGCTCGCCAGGTGCCCTTGGCCTGGATTGGCCGCTGTCGTGGACAGGATCCTGGGCTCGATGGACCCTTGGTCTTTTCCCAGTGTGGCATTACTTATGTACTTATGAAATAGGCAGCAAGATGAGTCCTCTCAGCAAAGATCAGAGCCAACAAACTTTACGTGTTTATTGATGGCCACGGTTTTGGGAATGAACGGTGTCCTCTTGCTAACCTCTTTCTAAAAGTCTACTCTTTTTTTCTTACTAAGGGGCCTATGTAATAAGCGTTTTCTCTATAGATACATGCCCCCTAATTCTATATATGGCACTAAAATTTGCATGTATAAATTTTAGCATGTGCCAAATTGCGTATGCAATTTAATTGAACAATGAGCCAATTAACGCCAATAATTTGGCACTAACAATTAATTATTGGTGTTAACTGTATATAATTAACATTTACGCATACATCTTTGTAGTTGATATTCTATAAAGATGAGTGTGTCAATTTGTACGCTTGGGTCTGAAAAGGGGGCAGGGCCATGGGAGGGTCATAGGCGTTCCAAAATTTGCACACGGTGTTACAGATTATGACAGATCCACACCTAATTTAGGCCCCCTCGTGAATTCAAGAAGAGGGGACCTCCTTTTAGGTGCTCCAATGCTTGGTGGAAAGAGTGTATTGCAGAACAGCTCATGGGTGGCCAGATTCTGTTTTAGAGAATTGTAGCGTAACCCAATATGGGAGCACCTAAAATCTAGGCATTCGCAATCATACCAGCCATAAATCTGCTGGAATTACAGGTGCCTAAATGAAAGGGTGCATGTGAAATACAATATTCTGTATGTGATGCACAGAAGGGGCAGCGCTGTTCACTGAAGGAGACTGAATTTTTCTTTCTTTGGAAGCACAGCCAAAAGACGATTAATGGGTTTATCCCACATGAGATCCTGTTCTTCAAGTGTTGAAGCATAAAAGTTTCAGGGAGGTAAAAAAAGGGGCGATGAGGTGGGGATGGGAGAGTGACGAACCTGTAATAGTTCCAACGCTTTGGAGTCCTCAACTACTTATCGACAGAACAAAAATAAATTCCTGTAGGTGGCACCAAAATCTCAAGAATGATTTTAGTGTCAACTTTTGAGTAGTGTCAACTGAACTTTCTTTATGTTAACAAGAAACTTTTTCTTTGATCACTGAGCTGACACATTTCACTAAGATCTGGAAACCAGGGACAGTTTTCCAGGTTCAAACCCACTGCCTGGTCTCTGTCTTTTTTCCTGGGTGCGCTATGCCTTTGGGATTTGTTGGCACCGTGAGGAAGACTTTGATTTGGATGCGGGAAGAGCCTATTTTGTTGGGCTTGAGAATTGAACCAGATTCGAACTGCAGTATGTTTTCACGTGGGCTCTCTTTGGGGTTCTTTCACAAAGCTGTGGTAGAAAGTGGCCTTAGCGTGACCTTACGTTTTCCTACGTGCTAAGGCTGTTTTTACCACGGACAGAAAATGGCTGATTTTCTATTTTTTTTTGAATGGCCATGCACTAATGTTACCATTAGGACGGCCATTACCAACAATTAGCACGTGAGCCATTACTGCCACAAATTTGTAGCACGTGGCTTGTGTGTGGCACATTTGGAACTTACCATGGGCACTGAAGCACGTCCCGCAGTAAACTCTTTTAACCAGCGGTAAGCATGTGCCAGTGATTACCGCAGCTTAGTAAAAGGAGCCCTATATGTTCTGTTTTCAAGAAATCATCCCAGCTTCTTTTCCCTGTGTTTTTCAACACGTTATTTGATTTTTTTTCCCCCCCACTTGCAGCTGAAATTTGATGCGTTAAGCACAAGGTTAGAGCTGGCTCGTCTCAATTGCACAATTGCTGAATGATGGAATGCCCTAAAGACAATAATAATAATAATAAAAAAAGGTTGATAGGAGAGACTGACTCATCTTTGATACATAACATTTAATAACTGGTACAGAGTTTCTCTTCACTATATAAAAATAAATTAAAAGAAATATTATATATATATATATTTTTTTTTTTTTTTGTTTGTTTTATTTTGCTTTTTGTCTGAGCTTTAGCTGTACCTGACTGTGACAGATCAGTCTAGAAAAATTGTCCTTCATCAACCAAAATCTTTCTACGTGCATTTTTAGGTCTGTGTGCATATATTTCTTTCCCTGTATTCATATATAGAGTGATATATTCACAGCTGTCTCTACTTGTGCAGATCTGTCATTTCTGAGACGAATGCCAAGTAAACCCTACAGATTTGTATAAGTCAGCTAGTGTTTTGTACTGAATTTTTGGGGCCCAGGCCCCTGTGCCCCCCCCCCCTCATAGCTACTCCACTGCTAAACATTCTTTGAACGGAGGCTGAAACAGTTGTGGAGTTAGGATTCTCTGGTGCAATGGTTTAGGACTGAGTGGAGACAGGAACCCTCAGAACTTGCACTTCTCAATAGATCCAAAATGTTTCAGTTGCCACTGGCTGGCCCCACCTGCTAACTTCTCTCTAGGTGGTTTAACAGGAAAGGAGCCTTTCCAACCCAGTTTAACCACGCTGAATATGTTTTTTCAGGCACCTTAGATTCTTTAAAATGAACTAAATACAGTCCCCCACAAAAATTCAGTCAGTGATAGTGCTGTTAATATCCATTGCAGGTGTTGAACCCTGATATTCAGTTCCAGGCCATATCCAGTCTCCGGCATTAAATATTCTATAACTGAGATGAAATTCCCAGTGTACCTGAATGTAACTCACCTTAAGCTACTACTGAAAAAGGTGTGAGCAAAATCCCTCCAAAAATTAAATAAATCAAATATCAGTTTTTTTAAGGCAGTTGGAGCATGCCCAGTTTTCTCGACATTCAGAGCTAACTGGCCATTCGTTAGCATATAAAGATAGTCCAGCTATTTATGCAATCTAATTTATGCATTAACACTGAGTATGAGAAGCTAATTGGCCTCCGCCCCTGGAACGCCCCGGAATGCCCCTCCGACATAGCCGGCTTGCACTTCGGCGCTAACCGGCCATTTTCAGTGAAGATAACCAGTTAAGTGCTGCTGAAAATGGCAGGAGAGCTGCCGATAAGCCGTTCCCAGCTGGTTAACTCGCTTTGAACATCGGCCAGAGTATTATACTACAAGTCTTTCTGTTTTCATATTCGCCAATTTAATTGATGTTTAATGTGATATTCTATAACTGAGATGAAATTACTAATGGTCTCTTAGGGAGCTAAACATATACAGTATATTCATAATTATAGACTGGAAGTCAGAGCTGTAGTAGAAAGGTCTAGTTGATTACTGTAAGCATCAATATACCTCCTCTCATTACTGTCTTCCCTTGGGGTCAATAGTTGCTCATTCTACCTTTTCTTCATGATCTATGTAATTCTTGTCTAAAATGAATAGCACCAGCCTTCCTCTGATTTTGTTTTGAAACCTATGTGAACACCAGCAGGGAGAGATAATATGAAGTAGCCAATGAATAAAAGCAAGGATACCTATAGTAATACATACAGCGGGACTTGGAGATGAGACTTCTTTGCTAAAAAGCCTTAGGGAGTCCTTAAAGTGTTTGAGGTCTGATGTATTGTCTGGGAGGTCGGAGAGTGCTAATGCACTCTGCTAAGATTAGACCCCCTCTCTAATTGCTCCAACAGTTCCTTAAAGGATTAAGACAGTCAGGAAAGGTGAATGCTCTTTGTCAGTTTTTGTCTTCTGACACAATTGAAGTTTATCTGTCTTTCCTTGGAGACCAGTAGATCACATAATCCAACCTGTGTCAAAAGCGTATAAAAACCCCAAGTTAGGACAAGGAATGATGAGTGACGTTATTAACAGCTTGCTCCCTTTTCCTTTTTGCATCTTGTCAAGGAATAGGTATGGTCGAATTTACGATTTAATTTTTAAACAGCGTAGCAGTATAAGTGAATGTTTAATGCTTTAACATTATTTTGCCAGTGTTACCTTAAGCTACTGAGCAGCATAGAAAAAACTTGACGTACTGACCCTCCCTTCACCCCCCCCCCCCCCCCCCCACCCAACTGCTTTGGAATTTCGGTCAATAGTTGTTCAGAAGCAGCTTTAGGTGTTAACTGAGTTCCGGGTTGTAATAGCTGAGCTTATAGGTATTAGGTATTAGGTCAAATTCTATAAATGGTGCCTTACAAAATCGGTGCCGAAAAACCATAGGGTTAATGTTATTCTATAAACTACCTCTAAAGTTAGGCATAGTTTATAGAATATGCTCATGCGCTATTTTTTGCGAATAATTTAGATGCGCACCCATTTAGGTCACCTAAAACCCAGCCTAAGTACCTGTGCCTAAATTAGGTATAGATCGGGTGTATTCTATAATAGTGTGCATAATTTTTTTTGAAATGCCCAGAGCCCACCCATTCCACGCCCATGGCCATGCCCCCTTTTCGACTGCATGCATTAGAATTTATGCGTACTGCATTGTAGAATACACCTAGAAAGTTGGGCGCGTACATTCTAATTAAAGCCAATTAGTGCTGCTAATTAGTTGTTAAGTACCAATTATTGACACTGATTGGCTTGTTCAATTAAATTGTGTGCGCAATTTGGCCATCGGCCAAATTAGCATGCCCAAGTTAAGCCACCATATATAGAATTTGAGGAATTGTGTATAAGAAAAACATCCATTTTGTCTCAAAGAACCTATGTAATATGAAGCCGCTTAGCTATGCGTGTGCCGGCACTGAATATTGATAGCACCTGCATAACCTGAGGCTCATCCCCAGCGCCACCAATGAGACAGACATGGGAATCATGTAGTATGGGATTTGTATTATAGAATGTTGCTACTCTTTGAGATTCTGCATGGAATCTTGTTACTCTTTAGGATTCTAGAATCTTGCTATTTTGGGGGGTTCTACATGGAATGTTGCCATTCTGCATGAAATCTTGCTATTGTTTAGGATTCCAGAATCTTGCTAGTCTTTGGGGTTCTACATGGAATGTTACTACTATTTGAGTTTCTGCATGGAATCTTGTCACTCTTTAGGATTCCAGAATCTTGCTGTTCATTGAGGTTCTAACCTGGTTTGGCCACTGTTTGGAAAACAGGATACTCGGCTAGATGGAACATTGGTCTGACCCAGTATGGCTACTCTTATGTTCTTATGACCTGCCCACTTTTTATTTGTGCAGTCTGAGGGGATATTCAGCGGCAGTCTCCAGTTAAGTGCCGCTGAATATCCCCAGTTAGGCGGCAGGAACCTATTTAAGCAGGCAGGAATCTCTCCTGCCCGTTTAAATCGCTTTGAATATCGGCCCAAATAAACACAACTTCTTCACTGGGAATTAAAACCACAGCTTTATTAACAGAATAGATATTGTCACTTGCACCAGATCTGCCTATGGACTACTAGACAGATGCCCATCACAAACCAAACTGGGCAATTTTGAACCTGCTTTTTGGTTGGATCTGACATGCATCAAGCAGCACTTCACAGACTTCATTCTGCTGTAAAATCAAGCTATAAACTGCTTAGGTCTAAGTGCTATATTACATAGTAACATAGTAGATGACGGCAGAAAAAGACCTGCACGGTCCATCTAGTCTGCCTACGATAAACTCATATGTGTATACCTTACCTTGATTTGTACCTGTCTTTTTCAGGGCACAGACCGTATAAGTCTGTCCAGCAGTATTTCCCGCCTCCCAACCACCAGTCCCGCCTCCCATCACCGGCTCTGGCACAGACCCCGTATAAGTCTGCCCTCCCCCATCCTAGCCTCTCAACCACCAACCCCTCTTCCCCTAATATTCAGTGCTGGGCCATGTCTGGGCACTGCCACTTAATATTGGGGGCCAGTTTGGGGCGGACAGGCTGCTGCAGCTTATGGTGTGCCTGGCCGATATTCAACCAAGTCCGCGTAAGAGTTATGCAGTGCCAGCTGAATATCGGGCCGGGACTGCATAAGTTGTTGTTTGATTTTTTAAAAAAATTGAAATCCCCACAAGCCCCTGATGCATTGTTTGGATCCCCCCTCCTCCCAACCTGCAGCTACAAGTTACCTCCCTCCCCCCCCCCCCCCCCCCCGCAAATGCCACCCATCCCGATCCCAACCCCCCCCCCAGGCCTTCATGTAGTACTGAGAGCTGCGAGAGGTTGCGGCAGCCATTTTGCAAAGGTGCCGCAAGGGGCTCTGTTCCTGCCCACAATGACCACCACTGAACTACCAGGGATTAAGGTAGGCCTGGGGGAGCCTGCATGGACTCCAGTGGGGGGGTTGGACTGGGAACGACTGGCATTTACAGTAGGCGGGAGTGGCTTGTGGCCGCGGGTTGGGAGGGGGAGAGGGAGGGGATGTGAAGCTTCAGGGGGCTCGAGGGGGGGGGGGGATTTCAATTTTAAAAAATACTTATGTGGGTCCCAGCCCAATATTCAGCTGGGGCCCAGGTGAATTCACCCACTTAAGCTTATGCAGGCGTCAGCTGAATATCACCCTCGACCGCATAAGCCCTGGCTCCTCCCCAACATGCTCCCTGGCCCGCCCCTGACTGGACCACTTTTTGGGGCCGGTCAGAGGCGATATTCAGCGGCACTGCCCGGTTTAGTGCCGCTGAATATTGGCGATTAGGTGGGGACAGGCGATTTAAGCGGACCAGTGCCTTTCCAGCCCGTTTAAATCACTTTGAATATCAGCCCCAGAGTTTCTAAATTCAGTGCAAGATGATGGATAGTAAGTCATTTACAGGAGTAAGGAAAATGAAAGGAAACTACCCACTATTTTATTCATTGTTTTATTGTATTGCATTTGTATCCCACATTATCCCACCTATTTGCAGGCTCAATATGGCTTACATAGTTTTGTTTTGACATTGTCATTCCAGAATATCAGATACAGTTAGTAGTGTGAAGAGATTAAGTAGGGAAGAAAGAGGAAGTGATTGGGTGGGTGATGGTAGAAGTGGATTTTTCCTAACTGGTTGGGTTGGGAGAGTGAATTAGTGGAGCTGTTGGTTCTCGTTGTAGGCCTTGTTGAAGAAGTATGTCTTCAGAGATTTGCGAAAGTTAATTGATTCGACAATTGATTATAGGTCTGTGGGTAGAGCATTCCATATTTGCGTCCTCGTGTAGGAGAAGGTAGTGGCATGCATCAGCTTGTATTTTAGTCCTTTGCAGCTGGGGAAGTTCAAATTGAGAAATTTGCGGGATGTACTAATACATAATATTACTGTTTAACGTACCACAGTATGCATGACCAAAAAAGAACTAAATCTATGGTGATGCTGTGTCCTGGGTTGCAAGAAACCTGTATATTCAGAGGTTCATGTTATTTTTTTTTTCTGGGATCAGTGTGTATTTTTTTCCAAAATCCTTTGGGATGATAGTTAAGAAAATCAAATAGACAACAACCAGCAAGTTACAGCATTCTTAGCTACCATGAAGTCACCAGCACCAGAACAACGTATTTCGGTACCAGGATGCAGTGAAGAAAACACATCCATCTCTGCTGCTCTAGTCTTTCCCAACGTACAAAGCGGTTCCAGAAGTGCCATTTAAAATATGGCACCTGAGGCAAAAGCCCCCCCGGCAGCCCACCCTTGTTCTGGGTCTAGTGATCACTGTACCTAAAACATACTCTGACCGAATTTGAGATTATGTATTTCATTTTCATACTGCAGAGAGGGTTTGGAAAAACCAGGAAGATATTACTCTGGACATTTCATCTAGTAAAATAGTAGATGATGGCAGAAAAAGAACTGCACGGTCCATCCAGTCTGCCCAACAAGATAAACTCATATGTGCTACTTTTTGTGTATACCTTACCTTGATTTGTACCTGTCCTTTTCAGGGCACAGACCGTATAAGTCTGCCCAGCACTATCCCCGCCTCCCAACCACCAGCCCCGCCTCCCACCACCGGTTCTGGCACAGACCGTATAAGTCTGCCCAGCACTATCCCCGCCTCCCAACCACCAGCCCCGCCTCCCACCACCGGCTCTGGCACAGACCGTATAAGTCTACCCAGCACTATCCTCGCCTCCCACCAACCAGCCCCGCCTCCCACCACCGGTTCTGGCACAGACCGTATAAGTCTGCCCAGCACCATCCCCGCCTCCCAACCACCAGCCCCGCCTCCCACCACCGGCTCTGGCCCTTTCACGTAACCAGCTTATAATCGAAAGTGATCGCCGGCCATCTTCCGACACAAATCGGGAGATGGCCGGCGATTTCTTAAAAGCGGCGAAATCGGTATAATCGAAAGCGGCATTTTTGACAGCATCGCCGCTTTCCCGTCGCTTCGCCGGCGAAAGTTCAAGGGGGCATGTCGGTAGATTAGCGAAGGTGGGGCATGGGCGTGGCTACCAGATGGCCGGCTTTCGCCGATAATGGGGAAAAAAAAAGCGGTGTTAAGCAGTATTTCGCCGGCTTTACTTGGTCCTTTTATTTTCACGACCAAACCTCAAAAAGGTGCCCCAACTGACCAGATGACCACTGGAGGGAATGGGGTATGACCTCTCCATACTCCCCCAGTGGTCACCAATCCCCTTCCAAACTAAAAAAATACACCTTTTTTGCCAGCCTGTATGCCAGCCTCAAATGCCGTACCCACCTCCATGACAGCAGAATGTGTTGTATCCTCTGACAGCCTTTCCCTGGTTGCGATGTGGCTCTCGGGTGAGTGTGACACCTTTTCTGTTAGGTGCCCTGCAGAGTCACATTAGCAATGCATTGTGTTGGGTGTAGGGTAGTGGGCTGTACTCCCATGGTGCTTTTCCCCCCTGCCAACCAGGTCAGAGTGTGCCCTGTTTTGTTTCCTGTTGTAGTCCATGCGGTAGTGGCCATTTTTGTAAGCCAGTTTTAGTTCCCTTTCCTGTGTTACCCACGTTAGAGAATGTAGTTCTTACCTTGAATGGTGCTGAAAGAGGGCATTGTACACCATTGTGCCAGCTCTGACCTACTGCTAATCTTAGTACCAGGGGACTCTTTGCCAGTGGGGCACAACCTCTGATCTGCAGTTAACTGTGAGTAAACGTGGTTATTTCAAGAAAGGACTTTTTCAGAGAGATTAGTCTTCAGGTGTGAACTGGTGTGCCAAAGTTATACAGCAGCAATAAGTCCTAGAGGCTGTATGCAGGTCCCTGGAGCAATTTTAGTGGGTGCAGTACATTTGTGGGTAGTGGGTTTGGGGGGGGGGGGCTTGGGGGGCTCAGCTCCCAAAGTAAGGGAGCTATGCATGTGGGAGCTTTTCTGAAGTCCACCGCAGTGACCCCTAGGGTGGCTGGTTTGTGTCCTGGTATGTCAGGGGGGCCAGTGCACTAAAAATGCTGGCTCCTCCCATGGCCAAAAGCCTTGAATTTGGCCGGGGTTTGAGATGGCCGACATAACTTTCCATTATCGCTGAAAAACAAACCCGGCCATCTCAAACCCGGTGAACTCCACGGCATTTGGCCGGGCTAAACCGTATTATTGAAAAAAAAAGATGGCCGGCCAACTTTTTCGATAATACGGTTCCGGCCAGCTGTAGCACCACCGCCAACATAGATCGCCGGCGACATTCGATTACGCCCCTCTTAGCCGCATAAGCGTCTATATGCGCCCAAAGTGCGCCAAAATGGAGTTACCACCCGGCTACCACGTGGCTCTTGCGGTAATTTCATTTTTGGCACGCATCCAATACGCACGTCCGAAAAATATTTTATTTTCGGACGCCCGTAATGGGCGCACGCCAAGTGGCATTTGATGCGCGTAGGTCGTTACCGCCCGGTTACTGCGTGAGACTTTATCGCTAGGTCAATGGCTGGCGGTAAGGGCTCAGTGCCAAAATGGATGCGCAGCAATTTTCATTTTGACGCACGTCCATTTTCGGCAAAAATTTAAAACAGGCGTTTTTTGCAGGTGCACTGAAAAATGATTCTGCGCGCGACCAAAACACGCGTCTACACTACCGCAGGCCATTTTTTCAGTGCACCTTAGTAAAAGGACCCCTAAGTCTTCACGCCATACTCCACGTTCGAAGACCACTGTTGCAACAATTAGCCAGTATCAAAAAACAGTAGCCAGGTTACTTCAAGCTTAAAACCTTTAGGTTGCAGGCTCCTAATGTTAACCCACTTCAGCTGTCTGCGTTTTTTTATTAGCTGAGAAGAAATTGCTATGATAGTGTGGCTTTAATTGAATTTCAGGGCAACCAGTTGGCGATGGTTTAGGCATCCCTTAGTCTCACTGCCAGTCCTAATTTGAGGCTGCACATAAAAATGACTTTATTAAAATAAACAGTCACCCAGTGTTAGATTTACCTGAACAGCTGCCTTAAATCGTAGAAAATTTTTATGATGGAGGTAGGGAGAGAGGTGATTTAAAAGAACAGAATCTAGCAGCCTTTTGTGTGAATGAAAAGATTTAAAACAAAGGCATGCTGTATGCTTTGTATTCATTTAACTGGAACACAGAAACTATGGTAGTCTTTTAGCTATCTTTATTGGTGATTTCTGGTGGCAATATCCTTTATGCAGAATGACAGATTTTGAACAGTTAATCGCTTAAAAATGAGATACCCCCTCACAGGGGCGTAGCCAGACTTCGGCGGGGGGGGGGGGCACATTTTAGCCCCTCCCCGGCACCGCTGACCCCCCTGCCATTGCCGACTTTGCCCCCCCCCCGCCGCCGACCCTCTCGACCCCCCCTCCCGCCGTCGCCTACCTTTGCTGGCGGGGGACCCCAACCCCTGCCAGCCGAGGTCCACTTCCTCTCGCAAAAGGCTTCCTTCTGTTTCTGCACGTCCTGCACTCGGAGTGCCATTTATAGAATAGCGCTGTGTATTTTTTTTTTTTTGCCACCTTTACTGAATCTAGTTAGTGTGTAACAGCGGAGAGGTGAGAGCAGAGACACTGCAAAATCCGAAAAAAAGCCTTTATTCAAACAAATCCCGACCTGGCCACATTTTGCCAAATAGGCTGCATCAGGGGTAAACAAACAACTAGCAACAAAATACAAACGAATAAAACATATAAATTACCCTGAATCAATCATATACGTTTTCATAAAAAATATTTTTAATAATAATCAAATGATTAAAACTTAATTAAAATCAACATATATATGTGTGGCACATAAAAAAGATTAAAAAGTTCCCTTCTCCACTACTGCCAACTCCAGACTTCGCGCCTTCTGTCTCGCTGCACCCTACGCCTGGAATAAACTTCCTGAGCCCCTACGTCTTGCCCCATCCTTGGCCACCTTTAAATCTAGACTGAAAGCCCACCTCTTTAACATTGCTTTTGACTCGTAACCACTTGTAACCACTCGCCTCCACCTACCCTCCTCTCTTCCTTCCCGTTCACATTAATTGATTTGATTTGCTTACTTTATTTTTTGTCTATATTTTTTGTCTATTAGATTGTAAGCGCTTTGAGCGGGGACTGTCTTTCTTCTATGTTTGTGCAGCGCTGCGTATGCCTTGTAGCGCTATAGAAATGCTAAATAGTAGTAGTAGTAATGGTACACTTTAAACAAAATTGGTGAAAACATTCACATGTAGATTTATATTTTCATTATATAAATGCAAACTCTTACCCATCAGAAAGTTTTTGTACGCACTCGTGTAATATGTATTTATTTATTTATTTGCTGCATTTGTACCCCACATTTTCCCACCTATTTGCAGGCTCAATGTGACTTACACTATGTTGCAAAAGGTATAACCATAAACAGAGTAAGAGGTTTGGTCTAATTTAACATATTACTGTGTAAGAAATTAGGTCAGCAAAGTTGTTTTACCTGTATGATGTGTGTGTCAGGCCATGTACTAGTAGGGACTGTAGGCCACGGGCGGGGGGGGGGGGGGGGGGGAGAGATAGTGACTCCTGGATGTGTTAGAGGGAGGAGAATATCACTGTGTCCCCAGAAGACCAAGTATAAGCATAAAAGAACCGTCTGGGATCATGCTATAGAGCTCCCTAGGTCAGCTGTAAATATTCTTTGAGCTGGAATTCCAGAAGAAAGTTTATTCTGTGATTAGAGGGAAGTGATTTAAAGAGGAAGTGATTCATAGCCCATGTCTCATCAATTCCAGACTCCCCACTTAGGCTTGGCCCCTTTAAGATAGCAGCCGGTAAAGTTGGAAAGAGTTCTGACAAGATCAGAATGCTGAGAAGGATGACAACTTTGCCTTTTCTTTCCCCCCCCCCCACCCCCACCCACCCCAAAGCAAGCAATCAAGCAAGAACACACACAATCACACAATCATGATTTAGGATGATGCTATAGTTGCTTTATTGAAACTTCTAGATTCTTGACTTAGGCAGAAGGCAACGATAAGCTAATAAGCCCTCTCCCGTTTCCAATAAATTCTTTAATCCACCTGTGTGGTCAATAGAAAGCTGTGAGAAACTAGCAAACGAGTCAGATGTCGGTATAGGTGAAATTTCCATTTGTAGACGTCAAAATGCAGGTTGTTGTAAGAAATGATTGAACTTGGCTGCATCATTGAGAGCCCTATAACCTTTTCATTGGATAAATTTAGTTTACAATTTGGAAGCTATCTGAGTCCTTTCGTGCTGGTATTGATCACACTAGAACCAGAACAATTTTGCTTTTGAAGAGATCCATGATTCATCAATACATTTTAAAAGAAATTAATTATGGCCTCTGTAATTATAGTACCCTGCTGGAATAAATCAATTATAAGCACGAAAACACTCTTTTCGTTTGAAAGGGAAGCTGCACGGTGGTCTTTCCTTTCGTGTCACTGATGATGATTTTGAAATCTCCGGTTCTTTCCTGCAGTATACTAATCTGTTCACAAACTTAGTTGAATGAATATAAAGTCGTAAGCATGGTAAATTAGGGTTATACAGTATACTTCAGTGGCGTAGCCAAGGGTGGGCTGGGGTGGGCTCAGGCCCACCCACTTTAGGTTCAGGCCCACCAAATAGCAGCACACCTATAATGTGGCTGGCAGGGACCCCAAGCCCCACCAGTCAAAAACTCCCAACAACGTTTTGCTACTGGTGAGAATCTGGTATTTAAAAGGTATATGGGGGAGAGGGGATGTTTGAAAGACCATATGGCATGCAGGCGAGAGAGGGAGAAACCAAATCACTTGTAGGTCAAGGTGGAGTGCTGCCCACCCACCTTGGGTCCAGGCCCACCCAAACTTGGGTTTCTGGCTACGCCCCTGGTATACTTTAGCGGAATTAACGATCACACAATAACGGGGGGGGGGGGGGGTTCTGACTGATGATGATTCCGCACCTGATCCCAATTATAGCAGAAGAAGGATCTGCAGAGGAGAGGTAGCAGTGTGCAATCCGATTGATATCATTAAGAACGTATGATATCGTCATAAAGTGTTTGCATGAATCTGAAGTCTTTTCCTCCAAATCTATATAGAGGGCTATGCTTGTATTTGGACCATCATTTTTGAGCAATAATTTCACTTGCGGTGTGCACCCAGTGTTCAGTGTAAGTTAGCGAGGAGCTGCTTTACATGCATTTGCATGTTTTGCATCTCATTAGTATGTAGCATAGGATAATTTATTTAGTGCCGTGTTAGGGCAAGAAACCCAGCATTAGAACCCTTTAAGTTGTACGAAGGGGCTAATTGCGAGGGTTATTGCTTAGTAACTTTCGCCCTCAATTTCAGTCAAGGTTGTCTTTTCCTTAGTGTTCTGATTGTTCATATTCGCTGCTGCTTCACAGGGATGGTGGGATTCCTTTCCGTACAAATTAAATTGCTTTCGAAGCTCAACAGTCTCGGAGCTTGGAGTTATCGTGACCTTTGAAAAATATACTGCATTATGTTAACATCATGTGAACACATCTCTAGAGAACTGGCATCACATTTCTTTGCATCTCCTGAACACAGCCTTGGTTCTGAACTTTTGTCCCAGGAGTTCTTCTGTGTCTTGTCTGTAGTTGGATACATTTGTATACTTTAACGTAGAAGCGTGACATACACCTCAATGTGAACATCTGAAAACCATCAGCTTATTATTCAGTCTGTCACTTTTTACAAAACTTCTCTTACTCTCCTTTGGCCTCTCTGGTTCTTGAATATTTGCTTTCTAAAACTTGGAGGCTAAGAATGTATTCCTAAGAAGGTTTTTAGTTTAAAGAGTAGAGCTTGTTGAAAAATGATTTTTGCATATAAGGGTACAAGGATATGCCCAAAGGGAAAAAATGATTCTTTTTTTTTGTAATTGTAACATAGTAACATAGTAGATGACGGCAGATAAAGACCTGCACGGTCCATCCAGTCTGCCCAACAAGATAAACTCATATGTGCTACTTTTTGTGTATACCTTACCTTGATTTGTACCTGTCCTTTTCAGGGCACAGACCGTGTAAGTCTGCCCAGCACTATCCCCGCCTCCCAACCACCAGTCCCGCCTCCCACTACCAGCTCTGGCACAGACCGTATTTTTGCCTTTTCCTCAGTTTTTGGACAGTTTTTCTTTCACTTCATTTCACTCATTTATTTTAATTTAAAAAATGTTTAATTCACATTAGAAATAGTTATTATTTCCAAATTGCCTTTCATGCATTAATTTGCAGTATAATTTTGCGTCCACTAGGGGGCCCTTTGACTAAGCTGCTGTAAGCTCTAATGCGTGCTTACTGCTTACTGCCCCCCTTCAATCTTATTTCGAGAGGACATGAAATGAGATTGAAGGGGGGCAGACTCAAAAAAGATGTCAGGAAGTATTTTTTCACGGAGAGGGTGGTGGATGCTTGGAATGCCCTCCCACGGGAGGTGGTGGAGATAAAAACGGTAACGGAATTCAAACATGCGTGGGATGTGCATAAAGGAATCCTGTGCAGTAGGAATGGATCCTCAGAAGCTTAGCCAAAATTGGGTGGCGGTGCAGGTGGGGGAAAAGAGGTTGGTAGTTGGGAGGCGAGGATAGTGGAGGGCAGACTTATACGGTCTGTGCCAGAGCCGGAGATGGGAGGCGGGACTGGTGGTTGGGAGGCGGGAAATACTGCTGGGCAGACTTGTACGGTCTGTGCCCTGAAAAAGGCAGGTACAAATCAAGGTAAGGTATACACATATGAGTTTGTCTTGTTGGGCAGACTGGATGGACCATGCAGGTCTTTTTCTGCCATCATCTAGGAGTTTTGATGTGTATCCATTTGTCCTTAGCTGTACGACTGATAAAATACGACACATCATCAGTAGGGTAAAACTAACCTGTCTTATGATGAAAAAAAACAGTATGGGCTGTTAATCCTAAACAGGTACTCCAGAGAACTGAAAAACAGCCAACCACAATCCAAAGGGTTGTGTGGGATGAATGTAAAGAAATGAGGAAAGTGGGAAATACCCTCAGAAACCAAGGCTCCCGCCAAGGTCTGGTCAACGAGACACTATTATCTATGAAAGACTTTGTGCCCGTGATCTAGTTTCTTTCATGGGGAAAATATTCCCTACTCCACTCATTCAAAAATGCCCATATAGGAGCATCTGTCTTGCTCCGCCAAAGGATGAGCAGCTTGCTGGTGTGAGCTCTTGGATCTGGCCTGAGACGGCGGAGTGAACCCCTCCTTCTCCAGAGGACAGCCGACCCACCCCCACTCTTCGCCTGGGAAGGCCGCCGTTCCCTGGAAGTTGAGCCTCCAGGTGCGGGCAGCCTACAGGGCTTCGGGAACAGGGGGCGGACAGGGCTTCTGGAAGAAGCAGACAGCGGTCTAGGGGAATCAGTAGCAGGCAGTGGTCGAGGCAGACAGCGGTCAAGGAGAATCAGTAGCAGGCAGTGGTCGAGGCAGGCAGCGGTCAAGGAGAATCAGTAGCAGGCAATGGTTGAGGCAGGCAGTGGTCAAGGAGAATCAGTAGCAGGCAGTGGTCGAGGCAGGCAGCGGTCAAGGAGAATCAGTAGCAGACAGTGGTCAAGACGGGCGAAGTCCGATAGCAAGATACAGAGTTCCATCCAACGATGCGGAGCTCTCAGGAACGAGAAGCCGAAGCACTGGCCAGGAGGAGTGGTGCTCCTAAAGTAGGCCTTCCCATTAGCGTGGGGCCCCAGCTGGTGCTTCCTGCGGTTGAGCCTTACGTAGCCAATCCAAGGTGACGCTAGTCACCGCTTCCCCTGCTTGGCCCCGCAACCGGAAGAGACACCGGCTATCCTCCGCCGGCGCCATGTTGCCGGGATTCCATACCGGAACTGGAAAGCCGGCCATCGGCGGGAACAAGGCGGGAACAACTGGCGATCCTCGGCAGCCGGACTAAAGGTAATGGCCGCCTCTCCCTACTGGCTGGTGATGGCCGGCCACCGGAGGACCCGCGGCGAAGGCCGGCCATCCCTGGCGGCCCCGGGCCCCACGGTCCACCGGCGCCAGCAGCGAGCCGGCGCGCGTTGGTCCCGGTGGAAGACGGGACAGCATCATGCAAAATTGCCCATAATAGAGCACAAATATTAAAGATAACTGAGTAACAAAATTTGTTCAAGCTACAACATGGCATGCATCAACTTAGCTTAATAAATGCTGGCTTGACAACCCCACAATTCAACTGTTGTTTTTCAACGGGGCCCGATTCGATTCACCCATAACAGGGCTTCATCAGGAAGCACTCAGTTGGATCATACTGACAGGGGTATCGGTCTCAAGCTGACTAAGCTTCTCTTACAACCGAAAGGAAACCCAACGTGAAATTATCAATGTTTATTTAAGCTGACTCGACAAGGTACCATGTTTCGGCACACACGGGCCTTTCTCAGGAGTCTTGATGTGTATCTATTTGTCCTTAGCTGTACGTCTGATAAAATACGACGCATCATCAGTAGGGTAAAACTAACCTGTCTCACGATGGTCTAATCGTCACGAGCACCATATGTTTATTTTACCAGACATACAGCCAAGGACAATTGTGATTGTCAAATATACACATCAAGACTCCTGAGGAAGGCACGTGTGCCGAAACATGGTACCTTGACGAGTCAGCTTAAATAAACATTGCTAATTTCACGTTGGAGTCCTGGGTCTGTTTTTGAAGATCCTGACCAACTTCCGACTCCTTGTTTTTTTGACTTTGTCTATCCCACTAGACCTTTGTGTTCTTTGCACTTTTTGTGGTCTTTTTTGTTCCTAGGAGTGAACCTGCTCTGAAGATGTGAAGATGGGCATGTACTCTGGGTGTGCAGGCATGTCCTGTATAAAAGACAACAACTCATAAATTATTCCACCTTATAAGATATATCTTTTTATATATTTTGGATCATCAGAGGGTGTTGCTTCATTGAAAATCTCATCGAAGGCTACCACCATGGTGGTTCATAGGCCCATAAATATCTAATTTTTGATGTTGTGAATTGCAGTGATTGTCAAATAAACTTTATAGCAAAATGTTCATTTTAAATAACCATTCTCGTTTAATAATTCAAAAAAAAAGAAAAGACTTATTTCAGTTCCTTTCAAAAACAGTCAGGGTACAGGTTCCTGCACTGAAAAAAAACCACATCACGATCCGATTTCTTTTAAAACATTCAGGGCTCTTTTTACAAAGCTGCGCTAGCAATCCTGGCATGGCAAATGCGACAAAGCCCATTGGAGTTTTGTTGCCTCCACTGTTTTTGGTGTTGCGTTACAAAGTGTGGGTTGTGTTCATCTGTTTCTTTGTTGGCCCCTCCCCTGCTCCTCCCATGTGACTGCCCCCTGCATTTACAATCAAGATTTAGATTAGGTTTATTATTTGTTTTCCGCCCTATTCCAAGGCGGATTACACTAAAAACATCCATAAAATATATAATAAACAGGATACAAAAAAACAGAAAAATTAGGACATATCACAAATGCATCACTTAAGCTAAACAATGACAAGCCTTGAACGAGAGAAAGTCTCTGAGGTGCTTCCGAAATGCTGACTCACAGATTCTATAAAGGTCGCTCAGATTTGGGCATGATCCTGAGTTGTGCATACCTATGTGCAATTCTATAAAGAGCCATGCCTAAATTCTCTTTTGTGCAACCCGAAAAAAGGGCGTGGCCATAGCCAGGTCATGGGTGTTACAGAATTGAGGAGATGTGCACCGAAGTTGCATTCCAGGATTTGCACCTGGTTGCAGCAGGCTTAGGTCCTGTCTCCTTATTTTAGTCACAGGAATCAGTGCTATGCTCTGTTGTAGAGAGGGTGCCCTTTATTTATTTATTTGTTACATTTGTATCCCACATTTTCCCACCTATTTGCAGGCTCAATGTGGCTCACATAGTACCGTGAAGGCTTTCACCAACTCCAGTAGAGAAACAAATACATAGTGATGTTCTAGTCTAATGAGGTTCATCGTTACAGAGACATAGGAACAGTAGAGAAGAAGAGATATGTGGAGGGGCATAATCGAACGAAAACGTCTATCTCCATGGGTGTTTATCTCCGAAAACGGGTCCGTGAAGGGGCGGACCGAACCGTATTTTCGAAAAAAAATAGACGTCCATGTTTTATTCGACAATTTGTGAACTGGGCGTTTTTGTTTTTCAGTGATAATGGAAAATGAAAGCGCCCAGCTCAAAAACGAATAAATCCAAGGCATTTGTTCGTGGAAGGGGCCAGGATTCGTAGTGCACTGGTCCCCCTCACATGCCAGGACACCAACCGGGCATCCTAGGGGGCACTTTTACAAAAACAAAAAAAAAGGTAAAAGAGCTCCCAGGTGCATAGCACCCTTCCCTTGGGTGTTGAACCCCCCCAAATCCCCCTCAAAACCCACTGCCCACAAGTCTACACCATTACTATAGCCCTAAGGGGTGAAGGGGGGCACCTACATGTGGGTACAGTGGGTTTGGAGGGCGTTGGACGACTAAGCATTAAGCAGCACAATTGTAACAGGTAGGGGGGGGATGGGCCTGGGTCCACCTGCCTGAAGTCCACTGCACCCCCTAACAACTGCTCCAGGGACCTGCATACTGCTGCCAGGGAGGTGGGTATGAAATTTGAGGGTGAAAATAAACAGTTGTGAAACGGCATATTTTGTGGTGGGAGGGGGTTTGTGACCACTGGGGGAGTCAGGGGAGGTCATCCCCGATTCCCTCCAGTGGTTATCTGGTCATTTAGGGCACTTTTTGGGGCCTTATTCGTGGAAAAACAGGGTCCAGGAAAAGTGCCCTAAATTCTCGCTAAAAACGCATATTTTTTTTCCATTATCGGCGAAAGGCGCCCATCTCTCCTCGGTCGATAACCACGCCCCAGTTCCACCTTCGCCACGCCTCCCACACGCCCCGTCAATTTTGTACGCTTCCACGATGGAGTGCAGTTGAAAACGTCCAAAATCGGCTTTCCATTATACCGATTTATTCATTTTTGTGAGATAAACGTCTATCTCCCGATTTGGGTTGAAATCTAGGCGTTTTTCTCTTTCAATTATAAGGTGGATAGTGTTCATTATGAGCTTAGATTATTTATTTATTTATTATTACATTTGAACCCCGCGCTTTCCCACTTAAAGCACGTTCAATGTGGCTTACATAATAATATGGATTACAGAGTATTGATAGAGAAAATATAGGCTAATAATAGCAGAATAATAAAAGAGATAGGTAGGTAAAGATGGGGAAGGGTGAGGGGAGTAGGAGAGGTATGAGCAAGGGGTAGGTGAGCATTGGAGGAGGGGCAGGGAAAAGTATAGGGAAATTAGATGGGTTTTTAGTGATTTCCAGAAGGGTAGATAGTCGCTAATTGATCGGATGGGTCTGGGGAGGGTATTCCAGAGTTGGCTGCCTAAGAAGGAGAAGTTGGATCCATAATAGGATGTTGCGTTGCAGGGTTTAGGTACTTAGGTTGGGTCGGTAGGTTATGCCTTTTCGAACCAGAGGGGTAGCCAGACTTCGGCGGGAGGGCGGTCCAGAGCCCGAGGTGAAGGTGCACATTTTAGCCCCCCCACCGGTGCCGCCGACCCCCCCCCAGCCACCAATTTTGACCACCCCCTGCCGACGACCCTCTCGACCCCGGTCCCGCCGCCAACCCTCCCCCGCCACCGCCATCACCTACCTTTGCTGATGGGGGACCCCAACCCCTGCCAGCTGAGGTCCTCTTCTTCCTTCGTTCTGTTTCTGAGTCTGATGTCAGAACGAAGGAAGAAGAGGACCTCGGCTGGTGGGGGTTGGGGTCTCCCGCCAGCAAAGGTAGGCGACAGCGACGGAGGGTTGGAGGCGAGAGGGGGGGTTGAGAGGGTCGTCGGCAGGGGGGTCCAGGGCCAAACCTACGGGGGCCCAGGCCCCCGTGGCCCCACATAGCTACGCCACTGTTTCAAACAGGTCGGTCTTTAGTGATTTCCAGAAGTTGAGATGGTCATAGAGATGGTCGTATGTTGTTTTCACAGTTTTTGGTAATGCATTCGCGTCTTCGGAAAAGGTTTGTTTAATTTGCAAATAAACCTTTTCCGGAGACAGGAAGGCGGTAGAACTAGAGGACATGAATTGAGGTTGAAGAGGGGCAGACTCAGGAGTAATGTCAGGAAGTATTTTTTCACGGAGAGGGTGGTGGATATGTGGAATTCCCTCCCGTGGGAGGTGGTAGAGATGAAAACGGTAATGGAATTCAAACATGCGTGGGATAAACACAAAGGAATCCTGTTTAGAAGGAATGGTTCCATGGAATCTTAGCGGAGATTGGGTGGCAACGCTGGTAATTGGGAAGCAAAAACGGTGCTGGGCAAACTTCTATGGTCTAAGCCCTGATATGGATTGGCTGGAGTGTAAATTTTAAGAGGGCTTCGATGTTAGCTTCAGAACTTTTAGTACAAGAAGAGTGCTGGGCAGACTTCTACGGTCTGTGCCCTGAGAAAGGCAAGGACAAATCAAACTCGGGCATACATATAAAGTATCACATACTATGTAAAATTAGTTTATCTTGTTGGGCAGACTGGATGGACCATCGGGTCTTTATCTGCCGTCATTTACTATGTTACTGCGTTACTATTTGAATAAAGTTAGGACAGAAAAAAATGCCGTCCAAACTTCATTTGGTTAATTATCCAGTAGAGGTCTGAATATCACCATTTCTGTGTATCGCAGTCACTTGCTGTTCTATTTGGATAATCCCCGCTAGCCATAATGCTGATTTTATTTAACCACTGTGGCCTGGTGTTTAAAAAATGCCAGCCGTGGCAGCTGAATATCAGGCCAATGATTTTTTTAAGTATGGTGATTGGGTTGCGTTGGCCATAATGTATGAGCCATTCTTTGGTACTTGGGTTCTAACTTCAGCAGTGCTGTAAAATATTTCTCTGTATTGAAGCTGAACATAACAACCTTCATTTCAATAATAAATGGATTGCCATCAAAAAGGCTATTGGCAGCAAGCTAAAAAGAAAATCTGTTTGCTAATGTAACAGCAGTTTTTATGATGGACACTTCAACACATGGGTCAAGGACAGCAACAGGAGAGATCTAACACCGGAGACCATCTTGTCATCTGAAAAATCAATGTGTTTTGAATAATAAATGCTTTCAAAATTATATCCTAGGAAAAGTGCTTGTTGACAAAAAAAATTGGTTGTATGCGTCTCAGCTTCATGTTTTCTATTTCCATTAGGTATTCATTGTCACCGTGTGGCATTTCGAACTTTACATGATACCTCTGTTTCTGCTCCTATTCTTTGCACACAACTTCACCTTGATGAGAACTGGGAAGGTCAGCATTCAGGACAATCTGGTAAGCAGTGGGATAGCACCTGCCCTTTCCTTTCTCTAACTGGTGTATGTTTGTTTATTGAGTGCAAAGTGATGCATGTGGGAAGGAGGTACCCGAATTATAGTTACGTAATGCAAGAAGTCACCGATCAGGAAAGGGATCTAGGCGTCATCGAAAGATGGACGTCCATCTTGTTTCGAAAATATGGGTTTCCCCGCCCCCTGGATTTCGCCGTTTTGCAAGGACGTCCAAACCGGAGCTTGGACGTTCCTTTCGAAAATTCCCCTCTATATCTCAGGTTCCAGACTCCATGGTAAAGGACAAATGCTGCTTGTGAGCCACCTCACAAGCAGCATTAATCCATCAGCGTGGGAGCATCGAGTCACTAATCTGTAGTCCAGTGTTTCTGGACTGGGATGTCTGTATAAGGGGGAAGCACCTGTTAAAGGAAATATTCGTCATGTGCTCCCCTCCCCTCACAGAAGGCAAAAGTAGAGACTAATAGACGATTCACCACTGGAGACGTGAGTCCAACAGTCTTTATTATATCAGAGATAGCGACCCGACACAGGCCATGTTTCGACGCTAAAAAGCGTCTGCATCAGGGGTCAATAAATACACCAAGTAATGAATGCAAAACGAAGAGTCCTACTTGTATATGTGTTGTCAACTCACTGATCACGTAGCACCAAACAGAATATGCTGGATACAAACTATCAGAGCCTGATAAAGACTGTTGGACTCACGTCTCCAGTGGTGAATCGTCTATTAGTCTCTACTTTTGCCTTCTGTGATTCGTCATCGTAGAGAACTTTTCCTGTTCTATATTTTGGATTTTGGTATCCAGGCTCCCCTCCCCTCAAACAGTAATGCTCCCCAATACTCACCCCCCCTCCAATTTGGGCCTTCATTCCGAAGGGCCATACCCCAAATCAAGAGGGTCCCCCTCTACCCCTTAATTCCTCCAGTGGCTCCTCCTCACTCGTCCCTGCAAAACTCCCAGGGGGTCTAGGGGGCAGGCAGGAGTGATACCCAATTGCTCCTGCCCTGACAGCACCAGGATCTAAAATGGTGCTGGCAAATACTAGTGGTAGCCTCATGGTACTACTGCTAGGGGGGGGGGGGGTCATCTTTCCATGGAAGCGCTTATATGGAGCGATCGCCTCTAGCAGGGGAAAGTTATCAATGTGCGTACTGTAAGATGTGTTATTTTACTGTTAACCTGGGTATTTGTAACTAGATCTCATTGCATTCAATGTAACGTATTTCTTGTATCCCGCTAATTCCCACTAACAGTGGTTTAAATCAAGTAACAAAATATCAGAAAACAGAAAGGAAAAAAAATGAAGAATAAATCTGTTACGGTAGAAATCGTTTAAACAAATAAGTCTTAAGATTCTTACAAAATTGCAAATAATTGAAAAAACTTCAAAGTGTAGTAATAATAATAATAATAATACTTTATTTATAACCCACTATATCTATAAAAGTCTAAGCAAGGATCAAATCACATACAAAATATAAAAGGACAGAACAATAAAGATTATTTCTTTACACAACTAACAATACAAAAATTGCTATGTTACTCTAAAATTAAAACATACAGCAGATTAAAATTTACATGGTATTAAAATAACATCATACATCAGAGGAACCAAAAGCCTGAAGAAATAAATGGTTCATATTTTGTATTAAATGAAGTTCAATGGGCAAAGATTCCATAATTCCGGACCTTTGATGTAGAAAATGGATGATCTGCAATCTTCCAAACAAACCCGATGAAATGAAGGCACATCAAGCAGCTGTTTCTGAGATGATCTCAGAGAACGAGTAGGTTGATATCATCTTAGAGTGGCACTAAGAGTTGGTGAAATATCACCATTCAGTGTTTTAAAAACTAGCAATAAAATTTTAAATTCAATGCGAAATTTTAGAGAGAGCCAATGCAGGGATTTCAAAATTGGAGTAATACGATCATAGCGAGAACCTCCTTTAATCACTCGGGCTATAGCATTTTGAACTACTTGTAGCGCCTTCAGCATGTTACCGGGAATCCTCATTAACAAACCATTACAATAATCTAACAATGGACAAACTACAAACTGGACAATTTTACGAAAGTTTTCGACAGAAACCAGTTATCTAATACTCCGTAGCAGTTCTTAATTTATAAAATACCTTTCTGTTATATTTCCAACCTGGTTTTTCATAGATAATGTAGTGTCAAGTTGCACCCCCAAATTTCTAATCTGATGGACATTGGGGATATTAATAGGGTCAATAGAAAGCGTAAGCAAGAACTGAGAAGCTGAATAGCAGAAAGACATCTCTAAAATGTTCTTGTATTTAGCTCCTAAAAAAGATGGCATTAGCAAACACAAAGGGTCTCTAGGTTTAGGAAAACAATCAAAAACTTAATATGGTACCACAAAGAGAATTAGATACGTTAAGTTTTTTTTAAATACTGTTTCTTACTTTTTGCAATGTTTTTGGTCTTTAAAAATAAAAATCAGGAGAAAAAGACCTTATTTATTATTATTATTATTATTATTATTAGCATTTGTATAGCGATACCAGACGCACGCAACGTTGAACACCTGATACAAAGAGATAGTGCCTGCTCAAAAGAGTTTACAATCTAAATAATACAGACAGACAAGACAGTTACGGGTGAGGGAGTAATGGGAGCTAAAAAGCAGCAGTGAAAAGGTGGGTTTTCAGCATAGACTTGAAAACAGGTAGAGATGGAGCTAGACGTATAGGTCCAGGAAGTCTATTCCAGGCATAAGGTGCTGCGAGAGAAAAGGATCGAAGCCTGGAGTTAGCAGTGGAGGAGAAGGGGACGACAAGAGAGATTTCTCCAGTGAGCGGAGTTCACGAGGAGGAATGTAGGGAGAGATGAGAGTGGAGAGGTAATGGGGGGGCTGCAGAGTGGATGCATTTAAAGGTCAGTACGAGAAGTTTAAACTGAATGCGGAAGCGGACAGGGAGCCAGTGAAGTGAGTTGAGGAGTGGGCTAGTGTGGGTATAACGATTCTGGCGGAAAATAAGTCGTGCCGCAGAATTTTGGACAGATTGGAGAGGAGAGAGATGGCTGAGCGGAAGACCAGTGAGAAGTAAATTGCAATAGTCCAAGCAAGAGGTGACAAGGGTGTGGATAAGGGTTCTGGCAGTGTATTCAGAAAGGAAGGGGTGAATTTTGCTAATATTGTAGACCTTAATCACACTTTTTGAAACTTGTTGTTTCCTGCTTAAGGAGTTGGTCAAACAAGTCATCATTGGTCTAAAAAAAAAAACCTCCTGTTAACCGTTGTTGAACAACCAAAATCTGTCTATTTTATTAACAATAACAATAACTTTAGTTCAACAAATGTATATAAGGGCTAAATGAGGTCTTTTTCCTTCTGATTTTTATTTTTAAAGACCAAAAACATTGCGAAAAGTAAGAAACAGTATTTAAATAAATTTAATGTATGTAATTCTCTTTGTGGTATCATACTAGGTTTTTTTTTAGAAGCGTTCTACCATTCAGACCTATGGTTCTGAGATCAATAAACTTTATTTGTTAGATAAACTATGGACATTGGGAAATGAGATCAAATTTAAAAGGTAGTCTGGAGACGAACCATCAAACATTTTAAAAACAAAACAAACTACCTTGGAAAGAGCTCTACAGTGAATGGGAAGCCAGTGGAAAAATGTCAAAGCAGCAGTAGAATTATCATGTCTGAAGACCTGTGCTAAAATAGCATGAGTTAGTGGTAGGAATACTCTCATATCACCCCTCTCCTCAAGTCACTTCACTGGCTCCTGATCCGCTACCGTATACAGTTCAAGCTTCTCCTATTGACCTTCAAGTGCACTCAATCTGCAGCCCCCCATTACCTCTCTACCCTCCTCTCCCCGTATGTTCCCACCTGTAACCTCCGCTCTCAGAACAAATCACTCCTATCTGTACCCTTCTCCACCACCGCCAACTCCAGACTCCGCCCCTTCTGCCTCGCATCACCTTATGCCTGGAACAGACTTCCCGAGCCCATACGCCATGCGCCCTCCCTGCCCATTTTCAAGTCCTTACTCAAAGCCCATCTCTTCTCCCTTGCTTTTGGCGCCTAACCACCTTCCCCATTCATGATACCTACACTGACTACATAGTTTGTAACCTTTAGATTGTAAGCTCTTTTGAGCAGGGACGGTCCTTCCCCATCTTAAACTTGTACAGCGCTGCGTAACCCTGGCAGCGCTATAGAAATGCTAAGTAGTAGTAGTAGTAGTAGGAATAACCCATCCTAACGGTAGCCAATGTTGATATAATTTTTAAGGCTTTAAGCAACAATGTGCCAGTTTCTGTGGCTAATTCTTTGAAGTTTGCTTGCTCATTCATTGCGTTCTTCAGACAAACGTTTACTTGATATTCCTTCCTTTCGTCATATTAGGCTAACAGTACCGTTCGACCTTTTTTGTATTAAGGGTGCAAGGCAGCGGAATTTGTTGCCCTTTAATTTAAGAGGTGTGACTTCACTCCTTCAGATCCGTAAACATTTGAAGGCTTTCCTTTTTGCCCAAACTTTTATGGTGGTTTAAAGCTCCGTGTTTGAGCTCCTTATTGTTTTAGTGACGGATTTGTTTTAGTCAAGAATCTTTTATTGCATGTGTGTATGTGTATGTCTTTTTAAAAAAAATTATAATATATTATATTATATATGCTGTGATCTGCAGAGAGTTGTGGGATTGTGCGAAATAGAAATTTGTTAAATAAATAACTTCCCCCTTTGTGTCTTTTTTTTGCCGCCCCTAGGTAGTATAGAATGAACAAGTAAACACTTTGTGGGGGGGGGGGGGGTCCATAGTTTTAATAGCTGTACTGGTTCTGGAGACAGCTGGACAATTTGTAGTTGTAGTTTCCTGTTTTGGACTGAACTGATGTGTTCCATACGTTTGGTTATAAGATAGTGGAGGAGTAGCCTAATGGTTAGTGCAGTGGACTTTGATCCTGGGGATCTGAGTTTGATTCCCACTGCAGCTCTTTTTGACTCTGGGCAAATCACTTAACCCTCCATTGCCCTTGGTGCAAAATAATTACCTCTGCTTTAAGTGGGAAAGCACAGGGTACAAATGTAATAATAAATAAATAAAATATATGTAAGCTACTTTGAATATAGTTGCAAAATCCTCAGAAAAGCAGTATATCAAGTCCCGTTTCCCTTTCCTTCTCTGGATATAAAGAAAGACCCATGTGGTTTTTAATGCTCCTATTCTTAAATATCTCAGGTTAATATTTGATTGCCCCATAAAGGGTATCCCCAACCCCCCCTTGGAGTAAATCTAATTTTAAAGCTCATTTATTAATACCCTGGAACCATTCCAAGTATGAAAGATGACGTTATTCTTCAAAGTGAATATATGTATATATCTATGGGTGTGTGTATGACTTATGTTTTCTCTTTCTCTTTGTTCCAGCAGAGATTTAAAGTTGTATTTTGATATCTTTTTTTAACCGGTGACCCTTAGGAACGATTCCATAAAGTTCTGCTTTTTGTATGTGTGTTTAATCATATCCTTCTCTAATAAAAGTCACACTTGGATCAAAGATTGAATATCTTGGTGTTTAATGGAAAAAGATGTGTGTACATACACAGAGCTGTATCTGATTCGTACGCTTATGTTCTCACAAATGTTATTTTCTCTTGCCAAGTATTTCAATAATGGCCCTAAAGGGATAAAGAAATTGTCATAGCAATGAACCTACGGCAAACTGAGTGTAAAGTCCTCAACCTTGAAATACCACTGGCTCATTTATCAGCATAAGAATAAAGCTGTTTCAAATAGTAGAACCTGACAATCCATTTAAATGCCTGTCGCCTCCAAAGTACCAGATAGAAAAGCTAATAGCTTTATTTACAGGTATAAATTTTATGGAGGTTATTATACTGTGCATTATTATTTGGGATCTTAGAGAAAAGTCCTTCAGCTTGAAAGGTTAAAACACCACATGGTGAACTGTGCGTCGTAAATTATAGCATGGAAGGATGGCTGTAGTGGGTCGTAATGTTGTGGAATTTTGAAAACGTTTTCAATACCAGTTATCACTTAGGAATGAATGCCATATGCTTTTTTCTATTTCACAGGAGCCAATGGACCTAGGGGATGATGATGAGGATGAAGATAAGGTAACTTGAACAGCATTAGGAGTCTCTAAAATGGGGCACAGCAGTTCATTCACGGGGAGGGCACTTTTCAGGGCTCTTAGTCATCTCTTTAAGTCCCATGTTGTTTTGATCGTTCACATAATAAATGAAGCTTTCTAATCGTATTTGTCCTGTTTGCCTGTCATGAATAGAATGTAAGCTCTGAAGAGCAAGGACTGTCTGTTTCATGCTTCTGTACAGTGCTGTGAACACTTAGTCACCTCTCCCCTCTCCAGTTGGTTCAAAACTCTGCTGCCCGTCTCATCTTCCGCCAGGGTCGCTTTACTCATACTACCTCTCTCCTCAAGACCCTTCACTGGCTCCCTATCCGTTTTCGCATCCTGTTCAAACTTCTTCTACTAACCTATAAATGTACTCACTCTGCTGCTCCCCAGTATCTCTCCACACTCGTCCTTCCCTACATCCCTTCCCGTGCACTCCACTCCATGGATAAATCCTTCTTATCTGTTCCCTTCTCCACTACTGCCAACTCCAGACTTCGCGCCTTCTGTCTCGCTGCACCCTACGCCTGGAATAAACTTCCTGAGCCCCTACGTCTTGCCCCATCCTTGGCCACCTTTAAATCTAGACTGAAAGCCCACCTCTTTAACATTGCTTTTGACTCGTAACCACTTGTAACCACTCGCCTCCACCTACCCTCCTCTCTTCCTTCCCGTTCACATTAATTGATTTGATTTGCTTATTTTTTATTTTTTGTCTATTAGATTGTAAGCTCTTTGAGCAGGGACTGTCTTTCTTCTATGTTTGTGCAGCGCTGCGTACGCCTTGTAGCGCTATAGAAATGCTAAATAGTAGTAGTAGTAGTCTCTTGTAACCAGAGCTAATATTGTGATGTCATAATGCCTCAGTCCACCAATAAGAGCCAACCTCATCAGTGATGTCACAATGGCTTGATTGTCCTATACTTGGCTCACTTTTATTACATAGCTCTTTGAGCAGGGACTGTCTTTCTTCTATGTTTGTGCAGCGCTGCGTACGCCTTGTAGCGCTATAGAAATGCTAAATAGTAGTAGTAGTAGTAGTAATAATGGTATGGAAATGATAATTAGTAGTAGCAACACTAGAAGCAGCATTTCCGTGGGTGAAACAGTATAGAAACATGTTTTTGGGTCTACTAGTTGTCTGGGTGAAAGCATGTCTGTTATTTCACAAAGCAAGTACTCTCACCAGTGCAGGAGTGGCCTAGTGGTTAGGGTGGTGGACTTTGGTCCTGGGGAACTGAGTTTGATTCCCACTTCAGGCACAGGCAGCTCCTTGTGACTCTGGGCAAGTCACTTAACTCTCCATTGCCCCATGTAAGCCGCATTGAGCCTGCCATAAGTGGGAAAGCGCAGGGTACAAATGTAACAAACAACATTCAGTAAATGACACTCAGCATTCAGCACTGGACAAAACTGGAGCCAAGTATGATTCTATAAAGGGCCATAAATAAATCAAAAGGTCTGCATGTCTCAGTGCATTCATTGATCCTAAAAATCTTAATATTTAAAGGAAAGGTGGCACATTTAATTAGCAAGCAAACTCACAGGGGAGTCCCATATATTGTCATAGCCCAATTAATACAGGCTGCACATACTGCAGCAGGACATGTTTATCCACTCCTACCCTAGCTCAGATAATATTTAACCATCTCTCTGACCTCATGTGCAACTTTCTTTAAATTAGTCACCTTACTTTCTAACTCCTCTTACTGTCTTATCTATCTATATGCTTCATCTTTGCTTATACCCTACACTGTCAATTAAAATGTTCTATTATGTATTGTGTTGACATTGTAAGTAGCGTACTATGCCATACTTTGCATTGTTAGTTGAATATTTTTACTGCTGTAATTGTCTGTTGCTCACATTTGAGGTATTCTTACTGTACACCGCCTTCTTGAGTGAATTCTTTCAAAAAAGCGGTAAATAAATCCTATAAAATAAATAATACCTGTAAAAAGAGCAGGAAGAAAAACTTTGTAGAAAAAAAAGAGAAAAGTTCCCCCCCCCCCCAAAAAAAAAAAAAACAGGTTTAAAGTTGAAACACCAACAAAATGCACCAAATATTCAGTCCAAAAATACCAAAACATCAAAAAAAAAAAAAAGTGTACACTGCACAAAAAAATCAACACATCTGAAAAATGAGCAGTCCACAGTTCATGGAATCCCTTTAAATATAGATTCATCCTTCAACTGATGTTTGCAATCCAAAATACAAAAGCCATCAAGTGTACCATTTAACCATAACACCTCGACAAGGGCTGTGTCAGGAGGATAAGGAATTGAGCCTCTTTTGAGTTACGGGCTACTAGAGTTAGACACCATGCCTTATAGAATAGTACGCAGCCAGATATATGTGCAAACTTTAATGAGTGCCAATTAATAATAGGTTGTCAGCACCCAATTATTGATGTCAATTGGCTCGTTACTCAATTAAGTTGTACACAAACAAATTTGGGCACCATATATAGAATCCAGGGGTTAATGGCAACATTCTTAGGGCAGAGATTGGAACACCACATGTATTTTTGCACTTTCAAATGCATGTGCATTATTTTATTTTGTTAAAGGTACCTGTAGAAAAAGAAGGTACAATGGGTTAACTTGCATGGAGTAGTAGTTACAACCCTAAACAAAGCACGGTGTGTTATGGGGAGGGGGATACCTATGCAGAGCAGCAGTTACAAGCCTGACCACTTCATTGGGCAGACTGGATGGATTACATTGGTCTTTATTGGTTATATTTACTATGTGACTACATAGTCTGCAGGTAACTTTTATTTTCAGGCACCTGAATAATTTTGGGAGGCAAGGAAAGAGAAGATGTTGAACAACTTGTGGGGAAGGAAAGGTGAGATTCTAAGCACCTCAAGAGAATGTGAAGAGAGAGAGGGGGAAGGGAAAGGAAGATGCTGAACACCTTGGGTGTGGGCGGGGAGGGTTGAAGAAGAAGGGGAGATGTTTATGCCCTGGTGGGAGGAAGCAGAGAGATGCTAGACATCTCAAGGAGGGGAGGCAGGGAAGGAGAAAGTTGCTGGACACCTTGAGGTGGGAGGGAGGTAGGGAAGGGAGATGCTGGACTACAGAGGGATAGGGAAGGGAAGGAGAGAAAAGATGCTGGACATGAGGGGGTGCTTGTTTGGTTTGCCTGAGGTGTCATTTACCCTTGGGACAGGCCTGTACATCTCTTTTATGTGCAAGTAAAATTTTGAAGGACAGATATGTGTAAAGATTTGAAAATGCCGTCTATGAGTATACTTTTCCTTCCTGAACATAGCAATGCAGTTAAAAATAGCCACAGTAGGGAAGGGAAGCTTTCAGTAACAGTGTGCAGCTTGACAATTTTTGTATTGTGGCCTGTGTTTTTTCTAGGAATATTGGTTTTCTTCATGTTTTTTTTTCCATTTTGTCTTACATAGAGTGGAGGGGCATAATCGAAAGGGACGGCCAAGTTTTCCTGGGGACGTCCTCGCAGGACGGCTCCAGCAAGGGGCTCGAAACAAGATGGGCGTCCATCTTTTGTTTCGATAATACGGTCGGGGACGCCCAAATCAGCAAATTTAGGTCGACCTTAGAGATGGTCGTCCCCAGCAGAGATGGTCATCCCCAGGACTTGGCCATTTCTGATTTTCAGCGATAATGGAAAGCGAAGACGCCCATCTCAGAAACAACCAAATCCAAGCCATTTGGTCATAGGAGGAGCCAGCATTCATAGTGCACTGGTCCCCTTGACATGCCAGGACACCAACCGGGCACCCTAGGGGGCACTGGAGTGGACTTCACAAATTGCTCCCAAGTACATAGCTCCCTTACCTTCAGCCAGATGCGCTCATCTGGTAGGCCCGCTCCAGTCCCGCCTCCAACACGCCCCCGGGAACTTTGGTCGTCCCCGCGACGGGAAGCAGTTGGGGAAGCACAAAATCGGCTTTTGAATATGTCGATTTGGGCAACCCTGAGAGAAGGACGCCCATCTCCCGATTTGTGTCGAAAGATGGGCGCCCTTCTCTTTCGAAAATAAGCCTGATAGTAACATAGTGTATAAAAGTGGAGTGGAGGAGTAGCCTAGTGGTTAGTGCAGCAGACTTTGATTCTGGGGAACTGGGTTTAATTCCCACTGCAGTTCCTTGTGACTCTTGGCAAGTCACTTAAGGGCCTTTTTACCAAGCCACGTAAGCATCTACAAGCCCCCAACATGCGCCAAAATGGAGTTACCGCCCGGCTACCACATGGCTCGTGGTAATTTCTTTTCCGGTAAGGTCTCAGGCCCAAAATGGACACGTGGCAATTTTCATTTTGTTGCACATCCATTTTTGGCAAACATTTTTAAAAAGGCATTTTTTACAGGTGCACTGAAAAATTATTCTGTGCGTGCCCAAAACACGCATCTACAGTACTGCAGGCCATTTTTCAGTGCGCCTTTGTAAAGGTCCCCTTAACCCTCCTTTGCCCCAGGTAAAAAATAAGGGGCCCTTTTACAAAGGCGCACTGAAAAATGGCCTGCGGTAATGTAGACGCGTGTTTTGGGCACGTGCAAAATCATTTCTCAGCACACCTGTAAAAAAAATGCCTTTTTAATATTTTTGCCGAAAATGGATGTGCGGCAAAATGAAAATTGCCACGTGTCCATTTTGGGTCTGAGACCTTACCGCCACCATTGACCTAGCGGTAGTCTCATGCGGTAACCTGGCGGTAATGACCTACATGCGTCAAATGCCACTTGACGTGCGCCCAATACACACATATTATTTTTAGACGCGCATTTGGGACATGCGCCAAAAATGAAATTACCGCATGAGCCACACGGTAGCCGGGTGGTAACTCCATTTTGGCGCGTGTAGACGCTTATGCGGCTTAGTAAAAGGGCCCCTAAATGTTTGTATATAATATGGAATGCTTTACCAAAAGCTATAAAAACCATCCAAATTTCAGGAACTCTCTGAAGACCATCCTATTTAGAAAAGCCTGCCCCAAAGACTCAGCCAGTGTCACCACTTCTTGATGTACATCAATTTAATGATAATCTTGGACACACTTACCCTTCCCACCTTTCTCCCTGTTTGCCCTGATCTACTACTACTACTACTACTACTTAACATTTCTAGAGCGCTACTAGGGTTACGCAGCGCTGTACAATTTAACAAAGAGAGACAGTCCCTGCTCAAAGAGCTTACAATCTAATAGACAAGTGAACGGTCGGTCCGATAGGGGCAGTCAAATTGGGGCAGTCTGGATTACTGAACGGTAAGAGTTAGGTGCCGAACGCAGCATTGAAGAGGTGGGCTTTAAGCAAAGACTTGAAGATTTGTTCCTCCCCTTTCCTCCCCATTTTTTCTTATGTAGGATTTATCTTGTATTAGTTTAATTTACCAGATCGGCGTCAGCCTTTGTGGTACAATGTAATTTATTTTTATTTATTTATTATTACATTTGTATCTCACATTTTCCCACTGATTGCAGGCTCAAAGTGGCTTACATAACACTGTAGTAAAGCTACCATGCGAGAAGTACAATTTTGCAAATTGAGAGTAAGATTGGAATAACAGTTAAATAGCAATAGATAAAAAGATAATAACGTGTAATTAGTGTCCATTTGATCATATTAATAGTAGGGATAATTCTGATTATGTTGACTCTGGAGAATAAGCCTTCTTAAACAGCACTGATTTCAATGATTTCCTGAAAGTTAGGTAGTTCTGGGTAGATTCTACTTTTGGGTAAGGCATTCCACAGTTGAGTGCCTATCCAGCTTATAATCGAAAGTGATCGCCGGCCATCTTCCGACACAAATCGGGAGATGGCCGGCGATTTCTTAAAAGCGGCGAAATCGGTATAATCGAAAGCGACATTTTTGACAGCATCGCCGCTTTCCCGTCGCTTCGCCGGCGAAAGTTCAAGGGGGCGTGTCGATAGATTAGCGAAGGCGGGACATGGGCGTGACTACCAGATGGCCAGCTTTCGCCGATAATGGAAAAAAAAAGCGGCGTTAAGCAGTATTTCACCGGGTTTACTTGGTCCTTTTATTTTCACGACCAAGCCTCAAAAAGGTGCCCCAACTGACCAAATGACCACTGGAGGGAATGGGGGATGACCTCCCCATACTCCCCCAGTGGTCACCAACCCCCTTCCATACTAAAAAAATAAAACTAAAAACCTTTTTTGCCAGCCTGTATGCCAGCCTCAAATGCTGTACCAACCTCCATGACAGCAGAATGTGTTGTATCCTCCGACAGCCTTTCCCTGGTTGCGATGTGGCTCTCGGGTGAGTGTGACACCTTTTCTGTTAGGTGCCCTGCAGAGTCACATTAGCAATGCATTGTGGTGGGTGTAGGGTACTGCGCTCTACTCCCATGGTGCTTTTCCCCCTCTAACTGGGTCAGAGTGTGCCCTGTTTGGTTTCCTGTTGTAGTCCATGCGGTAATGGCCATTTTTGTAAGCCAGTTTTAGTTCCCTTTCCTGTGTTACCCACGTTAGAGAACGTAGTTCTTACCTTGAATGGTGCTGAAAGAGGGCATTGTACACCATTGTGCCAGCTCTGACCTACTGCTAATCTTATTACCAGGGGACTCTTTGTCAGTTAACTGTGAGTAAGCATGCTTATTCCAATAAAGAACATTTTCAGAGAGATTAGTCTTCAGGTGTGAACTGGTGTGCCAAAGTTATACAGCAGCAATAAGTCCTAGAGGCTGTATGCAGGTCCCTGGAGCAATTTTAGTGGGTGCAGTACATTTGTGGGTAGTGGGTTGGGGGGGGGGGGGGGGGGGGGTTGGGGAGCTCAGCTCCCAAAGTAAGGGAGCTATGCACGTGGGAGCTTTTCTGAAGTCCACCGCAGTGACCCGTAGGGTGGCTGGTTGGTGTCCTGGCATGTCAGGGGGGCCAGTGCACTAAAAATGCTGGCTCCTCCCATGGCCAAATGCCTTGAATTTGGCCGGGGTTTGAGATGGCCGACGTAACTTTCCATTATCGCTGAAAAACAAACCCGGCCATCTCAAACCCGGCGAACTCCACGGCATTTGGCCGGGCTAAACCGTATTATCGGAAAAAAAGATGGCCGGCCATCTTTTTCGATAATACGGTTCCGGCCAGCTGTAGCGCCGCCGCCAACGTAGCTTGCCGGTGATCTATTTCGCCAGCGACGTTCGATTATGCCCCTCTATGTAAGTGAAGTTTGAGGCATAAATTGATTTGTATTTTAGGGCTTTACAGTCTGGGTAGTGTAAGTATGATCGTGAGGTGCTGGATCTGTTTTGAGCCTGATACTGTTGGGAAAATGTGGGGTATAAATGTGATAACAAATAAATATGCAAACTGCTTTGAATGTAGTTGCAAAAATCACAGAAGGGCAGTATATCAAATCCCATTCCCTTTCCCTTTAAGAGTGTGCACTCTTTCCCAGTAGTGCACGTAAGCATGCACTATTCACATATGCACGATCGTTTCTGTATGGATGCACTATTGGAAAAGAGCATGCACTCTTCTTAAATAGTGTGCACTTTTTTTTAAAGAGTGCACGATGTTTCAAAGGAATGTGCGCTCTTTTGGGAGACTGCATGCTATTAATGGCACACAACCCCCCCTCCCCCCCAACATTTTTTTTTCTTTTCTGCTCATTTTCATTTGCCACTGATATAAAACCAGTGGCATACCAAGGGGGGGGGGGGGGCGGTGGGGGCGGTCCGCCCCGGGTGCACGCCGCTGGGGGGTGCCGCGGCACACGCCCGCTCCGAGTTCGCTAAACTTCGCTTCGCTGCAGCTCCCTCTGCCCCAGAACAGGTTACTTCCTGTTCCGGGGCAGAGGGAGCTGCAGCGAAGCGAAGTTTAGCGAACTTGGAGCGGGCGCACGCTGCAGCACCCCCCCCAGCGGCGTGCACCCGGGGGGGTGTCATTTCGCCGGGGGAGGGGGGAAGGTGTAATTTAGTGGCGGGGGGGGGGGCGTGCTGCACCGGGGGGGGGGGGGTGCATCAGCGCTCCGCCCCGTGTGCCATCCAGGCCAGGAACGCCACTGTATAAAACAATATGGAAATGTCGTTAATACTTTCTATGTCATTTCAAAGAATTCACATTACTAGTTTTCAGTTGATTTCCATGTGAAAATCTCTTTTTACTCATTTAAATGACCTTCATAGTTGCTTTTCAGTGCTTCTGAATGAGGCTAACAGTGCTGCTGCTGTCTCTTTAGCATTTCATTGGCTCCCTCTCCATTTCCATATACAGTTCAAACTGTTCTTACTGACACACAAGTTCAGCTCCTGTATTTCTTCTCTCTTACCCCTCTCAACACCCCTCCCTGGGAGCTCTGTTCCATCAGGTGAGTGACTCTTATCTGAACCCTTCTCCTCCAGCACCAACTCCAGACTCCGTTCCTTCCATCTGGCTATGTGATATGCCTGGAATAGAGTTCCTGAGTCTGTGTGTCATGTTCTGTCTCCGGTCCCTATTCAAATCCACCACCTTTATGAGGTTGCTTTTAACTCTTAACCCCATATTCACCTGTTCAAAACCCATTTTGTTTTAATCATTTCCATATCAAATGAACCCCGTAGTAACATAGTAAATGACGGCAGACAAAGACCTGTACGATCCATCCAGTCTGCCCAACAAGATAAACTCATTTTACATGGTATGCAATACTTTATATGTATACCTGAGTTTGATTTGTCATTGACATTCTCAGGGCACAGACCGTAGAAGTCTGTCCAGCACTGTTTTTGCACTAAACGTTTTGAAGATTCTGGAATCCTAAAGAGTTACAAGATTCTGGAATCCCAATTAGTAGCAACATTCCATGTAGATCCCCAAAAGAGTAACATAGTAACATAGTAAATGATGGCAGGTAAAGACCTGCACGGTCCATCCAGTCTGCCCAACAAGATAAACTCATTTTACATGGTATGTGATACTTTATATGTATACCTGAGTTTGATTTGTCCTTGCCTTTCTCAGGGCACAGACCGTAGAAGTCTGCCCAGCACTGCTCTTGTACTACTGAAGATTCTGGAATCCTAAAGAGTTACAAGATTCCGGAATCCCAATTAGTAGCAACATTCCATGAAGAAACCCCAAAGACTAACATAGTAACATAGTAAATGACGGTAGATAAGGACCTGAACGGTCCATCCAGTCTGCTGAGGAGGAAGGAGGTGTTTTAGAGAGCTCTGCTGACTTCCAGTGGAAAGGGAGTGAGACCTAGCTCCCTCCCCAAAGATGAGGAGGGTCCCTGGGGAGAAGGCCTCAGGAAAGTCCCAGGCTATGGGGCCTCCTGGGGCCCGGGACCAGAAGGCCGAAAGGAGTGGCTCTCTCCCTGGTTTGACTACCGGGAGAAGGGAAAGGAGTCCAGTGGACCGAAGGGAGAAGCAGCCCAGTGGAGGCCACCAGAGCATTTCCCCCTCCATGGCCCAGCTTGCGGAAGGTAAGCGAGAAGACAGTGGAGGGGGGAGGAAGATAGTACAGGCCCCAGAAGGGCGCTTCCAAGGAAGGGAGAAGGAAGAGGCGATGGAAGTTTGCCAGAAGCCTTTGCTGGAGGCAGCTGAGAGTGAGAGTGAGGAGAGTGGATCGTCAGATGAGGAGTTCCTTGAAGTGAGCTATGACCCTGATGATCCAGCAAGTAGTGTGGTAAATATTGTAAGACGAATTAAGCTGGTGGAAAAAGAAGTAGTGGAGCTAGGAAAACGTCTGAAAATGGCAAGAACTATGTGTAAATTTGCCCCAGCGGAGCACAGACAAATGTATGTTAAAGAGGAAGCCCGGATATCAAAGTTGTTGGGGAAAAAAGAACACTTGTTGAACTGTTTAAAAAAGGGCTCTGTGAATCCTTTGAGGGAGCTCTATGTTAACCGAGAAAGGATGGCTTCAATACCACAGTCTGGGGGTTCAGGAACACTACAGTTGCAGCAAGCTTCAGTGTCTTCAGCAGCATTAGACTCAAAAGAGTTGTCTGGGTTCAGAGGTGACCCCACTTTAAAATACATGAGACAGTTGGCAACACAGTCTAGAGCACTTACCCAGCAGCCAGAGGATAAGGAGGCAGCGGCAGGACATGGCTCTGAGGTGGGGGCTGGAGTAGAGATCCTACCTGTGGAGGGGAGGACAGAACTCAGTAACTTTTCAAAACTCCAGATAATGGAGGCAGCAGAGGGAGACGCAGGTAGCAGCCTGTTTTCTACAGAGGTGGTGGTCGAAGTCTCAGAGGGCTTACCTGCAGTTGTGCAAACAGCAGAGACAGTTGCCGTGAAGGAGGCCCTGTTGGAAAAGGGTCAGCAGAGGCAGACTCCGGTATTTTTGGCCGGGTCTGCAATGACTGAAGTGGAAACCGAAGCAGCATGGCATCTGGAGAAGCCCCGCCCACGAAGTCCGGGAGCAGGGGATGTCTTCCCTGAGCATGGAGTAGCTGGCGGTTTACAGGAGAGGGGTCGGAGAGAGAGGAATAGGAGCGGGCAGCAGCTGGGAGCTCATTTGACCAGCTGTCCATTACAAGAGGTGAAATCGGGGGGTGCTAACAGCCAGCCTGTGGCGGAATCAGGAACAGACAAGCCATGCCCCCGGGAAGCGCCAGCCATTGGGAGAACGCAGGAGGGACTGCACCAGAAGCAAGAGGGAAGTAACCCGATTGTTGAGAGACTTTCGTTGACTACAGAAGTGGACATGGCAAGTCTAACAGATGTGCAGCGGGTGGTGGAGCAGACCTGCCAGCAGGACGGCTGGGAGCGAGGAGCCAAGGGGAGCGGCGGAGTTCCGGAGGCTTCGCCCCTGGTGCCGGAGGTTGGAGGGAGTTCGGGGGCAGAGCGAGCAGGGAGTCTGGTATCGCCAGCTGCAGACCTGACTGGGCAGGTGCCAGAGTATCGCCAGGAGACAGAGGAGAGGAGGCGATTAGCCCAGAGGCTGGAGCCTGCAGTGGCAAGGACGAGCAGGGACGTTCCAGGAAGTGGTGATGGGCAGGACAATCAGTTGGAGGCAGCCCAAGCCGCAGAACTGACTATGGACGTTGCTGGATGTTTGTCTGAGAGGGAAGGGGACGGGGGACAACGGGAGGGGGAGGGGGGCGGGGGATATTGAGGAAGGGAGAGGGATGAGGGGAGGGGCAGAGGGACATAAGGGGGGGGAGGCAGAGGGAAGGGCTGGAACAAGTGTGGAGGGGGGGCGGTGGGGGCTGGGGTCCAAGTCCTTTGCGGCAGTAGTCCAGGGAGGGGGAAGGAGGGAGGGGGGGAGATCGGGTGGTTTTGAGGGCCCAGGGAGGGGTTGGGGGGGAGCGGGGACAGGGGGTGGACAGCTGCCTAAGCGGCGAAATGTGGTACAGCTCAAATGGATAGGGGAGGGGGCAATGCCCTCCAGGGATCGGGTCTTGAGGCTGGTGATGGGGATGGGGTTTATACCCGAGGACTTTTACGCGTGTATACACCCCATCAACATCCCAGAATATGACTTGAGCTTCATGACCCAGAGGGGGATGGAAATATTCTGGGAAAGGTACGAGGGGGTGAGGGGAAAGGGGGAGTGGCGGGACCTCAGGGCCATTCCAGTCAGCAAGCCGGACCTGGTGCAGATCACCCTGCTCGTGAGAAATGAGTCTATCTCTGGGGCAGATTTAGCCTACTGGCTACAGAGGTACGCGGAGCTGAGATCCCCACTTACAAAGTTACCGGATCCAAGCAGGGTTTGGGCAGGAGGTTGGGGAGCCCTGGTCAAATTGAGACAGGAGAGCCATGTGGTCCAGCACATTCCTTCGGCTGCCTTTATCGGTCGTGACAGGATACTGTGCTTTTACAAGGGGCAGCCGCGGCAGTGCTTCAGATGTGGTTCGTTTAGGCACTTCAGCATGTCATGCCCAGTGGTAAAGTGTGGAAGATGCGGGGATCAGCATGCCACAGAGGACTGCACCGCGATCAGGTGCAACCTCTGCGGCGGGTTAGGCCATGCATATCGGAACTGCCCTAGGGCGGCCCATAACGAGTGGGATATGTGGGGGAAGGGACGGGGAGGGGGGTAATGGAGGAGGGGATAGGGCAGGGGGGTGATAGGCAGGGAGGGGCAAGGGGGGGAGAAGGAGGGGATGCAGGAGGGGGGGCGGCAGGGGGCTGGGTCAGGAGTGGAGCAGGGGGGAGAGGGGGAGTGGGTACAAGTGCCACAGAGGAAAGGGAAGTTTCGGAGGGGGGGGAAAGTAGGGGTGGGCAGGGAGGGGTCGCTGCAGGGGAAGAGGGGGAGGAACAGATTTCAGGTGTTGGAGGAGGAGGAGGAGGATAGGGAGGTTGGGAGGGAGGAGGAAGAACAGGGGGAAGGAGAAGAGGTGGAGTTAATGGAGGAAGAGGGGGGCGGCAGGGGGGATTGGAGAGGGCAAACGGAAATATGAGGAAGCACTGGAGGAGGGTACTGGTGGTAGGAAGAAGGGCGGGAAGGCTCTGGGGGGAGGGGGAGGGGTGAGGGAGGAGGAAGAGGGAAGGGAGGGAGGGAGGGGAAAGGGGAGTAAGAGGAAAGCTGAGGGGGCCGGGCAGGTGGTGAAGGCCCAAGTGCAGGCTTGGGGGGACAGAGTGGAGCTAGAGGAGGATCTGGAGGACTTGGAGGACTTGGGGGAGGTGGAGGACTCGGAGGAGGAGGTAGGGGGCGGGGGTGAAGAGGGGAGAGGGAGGGATCAGGGGGTGGGTCCGGATAGAGCAAAGAAGAAAGGAAGGAAGAAAGGGGGAGGGGGGGGTAAGGTGCAGACAGGACGGCTGCGGGGGGGGGGGAGGGGGATCTGGCAGGGGATGATGTAGACCGCATAGCAGAGGACCTGCTTCAGGGTAAGAAGGGGGTATCCCAGGAGATAAGGAAAGAAGTTGGGAGTGAGCAGACCCGTGACTCGCAATGAGGATGGCAGGCTTAGTGTTGACATTTGCCACGCTGAATGTGGCCAGCATCGCCTCTCCGAAGAAGCAGGGTTTAGCGTATGACTGGTTCGCGAGGGTCCAAGCAGATTGCTTCCTGCTCCAGGAGACTCGGCTGCGGTCCATTGAGGTGATCAGGCGGGCAAGGCGGGCCTGGAAGTGGGGTCCCTCGGTGTGGGGGTTGGCGGGGGAGAGGTATGGTGGGGTGGGGATCTTATTTAAGTCCCACCGGGTGAATATTCAGCGAGTGGTGGAGCTGGGGGTGGGGAGATGTCTTGTTGTGGATGCGATTTGGGAGGATAGAGCACTGAGGGTGGTGAATGTGTACGGGCCCCAAAGCAAGAAGGAAAGGGTGCTCCTCTTTGGGAAGATCAAGCCCTACCTATACACTTCGCGCCAAGTAGTCTGGGGGGAGATTTTAACACCATATTGCGGAAAAAGGATAGTGGGGGACGATCGGTACAGGTGGGCTATGACGGGGTGAGGCTGGCAGGGATCATGCGGGAGGCGGAGCTGGTAGACGCGCATGTGGCCTTCTGTGAGGAACAGGAGGGGTTCACGTTCTTTCGAGGGCAGTGTAAAAGTAGAATCGATAGATTCCTGGTAAAGAAGGGGGTTTGTCTGGGGGGTCCACGAACCGTGGACGTGGACTTTTCAGACCACCACATGGTCCTCCTTCAGGTGGGGGGGGGGCGGCAGCGCAGAGGCCAGGGAGGGGGTTATGGCGACTAAATTTAAAGGGGTTAGGTAGCGAGCAGGTGCGGGAGGAGTACCGCCGGTTTTTGGAAGATCAGGTGTCAGTGCAGGGGGCATTTCAGTCATTGGGGGAGTGGTGGGATACAGTGAAAAGACGAACGCGGGGATTCTTTCTCAGACAGGCGAGAAGGGAGGGGAGGGAAAGGACAAAGTTGGGCATGGCAATAAAGAAAAAGAGGGACACATTGATTTCACAAGGGGGGAGGGAGGAAGAAATACATGATCTCCAAGCACTCCTGGAGCAGGTACAGTACAACCGCTACACCTCCTTGGTGTATGAGCGGGACTTCGGGAAAATGTGTAGCCCGGACCCCTTCGCATGCTGCCGGGAGCGGAGGGCGCGCAGGGTGATGGAGGGGGTGCGGGATGCACAGGGGGTCCTGCAGGACACCAAGGAGGGGATTCTGGGGGCAGTGAGGGACCACTTTGCGGCGTTCCTTTCAGCCCAGCAGATTGATATGGAGCAGATGGAGTGTTATGTGGAAGGAACCCCGGGGATAGGTCACAGGGGACCCCAGCTTCAGGCCCTCTTGAACCCGTGGACAGAACAGGAGGTGGAGGAAGCCATCGGGGCGCTCCACAGGAAGACCTCGCCGGGGCCGGATGGGCTAACAACTGAGTTCTACCAGGCCTTTAAGGAGCAGCTGGTGCCGATCCTGGTGAGGGTATGGGGGGCAGCCCAGTTGGAGGGTTCCTTGCCTAGTTCCTTGACAGAGGCGGCTCTTATCCTACTAAGTAAGGGGAAGGACCCGGCGATGCTGGCCAACTGGCGGCCTATAGCACTGCTTAATACGGATCGAAAAATCTTTGCGCGAATGCTATTCCAGAGAATGAGGCAGGTGTCTGGGGATTTGCTAGCAGCCTCGCAAGCATGTGGGGTTAAAGGGAGAGGGGTCTTGGAAGCTGCAGCGTGGGTGCGGGAGGGGGTAGAACGCAGTAGAGTGGGAGGGCATGGTAGGCTGTTGGTAACACTCGACCAGGAAAAAGCGTTTGATAGAGTGCAGTGGGGTGTCCTATGGAGCATTCTGGAGCGCTATGGGTTTCCGAAGGGTTGGATAGAGCAATTACAGCTACTCTATCGGCATGCGGGGTGTTTTCCCCTGGTTAACGGGTGGAGAGGGCAGGGGTTTGAGGTAGGGGCAGGGGTCCGACAGGGGTGCCCACTCAGCCCGCTGTTGTATGCATACGCCATCGACCCTTTTATAAGACGGCTGGAGAAGGGGGGGGCGGAGGGGCTGGAAGGGGTGGAGGTGGGGGACAATAACCAGTTAAGGGTCGTGGCGTATGCAGATGACGTTACAGTGTGGGTAGCGGACCAGAGGGAGGGAGGTAGATTGCAGAACCTGATCCAGGAATACTCGCAGGCAACAGCGTCGCAGGTCAATTTTCAAAAGTCCAATAGCCTGTGGGTTGGGGATCAGGGGCTGCAATTTGAGTTGGGAGGTAGGTTTCCTACAGCTGTGGAACGTATACGGGTCTTGGGAATATACTTCGAGAAGGGGGATTATAGGCTCTACAACTGGGATAGGTGTCTCCAAGAAGTGAAGGGGAGGGTGGATAGATGGAAGGGGTGGAAAATGACCATGGGGGAGCGGGTACAGCTCATCAAGGCACACTTAGTTCCTTTGTTTCTGTTCGTCAGTTACATCTGCCTGCTGCCGGAGAGCCGGTACACGGCCTTGTATGGGGTGTTCTTCCGGCTGCTCTGGGGCAACAGGACGAATCCGGTAAAACGGAATGTTACCTATCTGCCTAGGAGGGAGGGGGGGGTGGGCATGATAAACCCAGTCCTGTTTTTCAGCGCTTTGTTCCTGCAGTTCAATCTGGGGAGGGCGGTAGGGCGGGAGCCACCGGGGTGGGCTAGGAGTGTCCTGCAGTGGTGGCCGAGATATTGGGACCTATGGCGGGAGGGGGGGAGGGTAGTGGCACTGCGAAGGGGGGCTCCGGGGGGGGTGAGTTATTGCAAGACCCTAGTGAAATTGGTGAGGGTGTGGGGGCTGACGGTGGGGGAGGTGAAGGCAGGACAACGGGGGGTCTGGATGGACAGAGTACGGGCGCAGGTGTTCTCAGCTCCTCTGGCGCTGAGGGACGCGCCGGCCCCACGGATGCAGCAGGGGTTACGGTTGATTGCTTCGAACCGCATCCCGGTGAAGTATAAAGACCTGGCGTGGCTGTCCTTTCACGGTAGACTGTACGTCCGAGGAAATTTGAAATATCGCAATGTGCGGGATAGAGGGTGCCCACGGGAGGAATGTGCTGGAACTGAAGAGACGATGGAGCATTTCCTGGTGAGGTGCCCATTTACAGTCCAGGTCTCTGACCGGGTTTCCTCGTTGCTGCAGATCCCCAGTTTCCGCAACTACAGCTATGCGGACTGGGTGTATGGCCCAGAGGGTGGAGAGGGATGCGGGGATCCGGTAACACGCTTTCTGATTTCGGTGATATTGCGGTACTGCCTCTGGATGGCGCGCTGCAGGGTGTCCCTGTACCAGGAGGTCCGGCCGGCGGAGGTAGTCAGCTGGGATGTGGTAAGGGCGGTGCAGGAAGCGGCGAAGTGGGAAAGGGTGGAAAAAGGGGTGGGGGTGGCTTCGAGGTGGTGGAGACACGTGAGGCTTAAGCCGCCATGAGGGGACATGCTTCCCAGGGGATTGTGTGCCAGTTGTCTGAAGGGGTTGTGGGGGGTCGGGTGGGGGGTTGATCCATTGTATTATTGAGGAGGGGGTGTACATAGATAGGCAGACCATGTCTAGCTAGGAGCCTGGGGTTTGATTTGCATGTCCGGTTTTTTTCTTTGGTCTTTCTAATAAACAGTTTCCACTGTACTATTGAGGAGGGGGAGGGGGTGTACATAGATAGGAGGACCGTGTATAGCTAGGGGCTTGGTTTTGATTTGTATGTTATTTGTTTTTAGTTTTTTCCAATAAAAAGAGTTTTCCAGTCTGCCCAACAAGATAAATTCATTTTGCATGGTATGTGATACTTTATATGTATACCCGAGTTTGATTTGTCCTTGCCTTTCTCAGGGCACAGAACTTAGAAGTCTGCCCAGAACTGTTCTTGGTCTAAAAGTTCTGAAGCTAACGTCGAAGCCCCTTAAAATTTACACTCCATCCCATCCATACCTATTCAGTCACGATCAGGGCACAGACCGTAGAAGTCCGCCCTGCACCAGTTTTACTCTCCAAATACCGGCGTCGCCACCCAATCTCCGCTAAAATTCCGTAGATCCATTCCTTCTAAACAGGATTCCTTTGTGTTTATCCCACGCATGTTTGAATTCTGTTACCGTTTTCATCTCCACCATCTCCCGCGGGAGGGCATTCCATATAATAATCTCTTATTTGTCTTGGATACATTGTAAGCTCAGTCGAGCATGGACTGTCTCTTACGTGTTTGTATACAGAACTGGAATGTCTAGTAGTGCTATAGGAATAAGTTATAATAATAATAGTAATTCGTTAAAAAAAATCTAAATAGAATGATATTAAAAAAAAAACCCTAATATTTATAAATGTCCCCAGGCTTTCTTTATAGTTTGGCAAACACATTAATTTATTTAATACATTTTTTAAGCATGACAAAGTATCCAGCTTATAATTGAAAAAGAAAAACGCCTATATTGCGACCCAAATCGGGAGATAGACGTTTATCTCACAAAAACGAATAAAGCGGTATAAACGAAAGCCGAATTTGGACGTTTTCAACTGCACTCCGTCGCGGATGCGGACAAAGTTGATGGGGGCGTGTCAAAGGCGTGGCGGAAGGGGCGGAAGGCGGAACTGGGGCGTGGTTATCGGCCGATCAGGGATAGGCGCCTTTCGCCGATAATGGAAAAAAAATATGCGTTTTTAGCGAGAATTTAGGGCACTTTTCCTGGACCCTGTTTTTCCACGAATAGGGCCCCAAAAAGTGCCCTAAATGACCAGATGACCACTGGAGGGAGTCGGGGATGACCTCCCCTGACTCCCCCAGTGATCACAAACCCCCTCCCACCACAAAAATATGCCGTTTCACAACTTTTTATGTTCACCCTCAAATGTCATACCCACCTCCCTGGCAGCAGTATGCAGGTCACTGGAGCAGTTATTAGGGGGTGCAGTGGACGTCAGGCAGGTAGACCCAGGCCCACCCCACCCCCCACCTGTTACACTTGTGCTGGTAAATGGGAGCCCTCCACACCGCCCCCCAAACCCACTGTACCCACATGTAGGTGCCCCCCTTCACCCCTTAGGGCTATAGTAATGGTGTAGACTTGTGGGCGGTGGGTTTTGAGGGGGATTTGGGGGGCTCAACACACAAGGGAAGGGTGCTATGCACCTGGGAGCTCTTTGACCTTTTTTTTTGTTTTTGTAAAAGTGCCCCCTAGGGTGCCCGGTTGGTGTCCTGGCATATGAGGGGGACCAGTGCACTACGAATCCTGGCCCCTCCCACGAACAAATGCCTTGGATTTATTCGTTTTTGAGCTGGGCGCTTTCATTTTCCATTATCGCTGAAAAACAAAAACGCCCAGCTCACAAATTGTCGAATAAAACATGGACGTCTATTTTTTCCCAAAATACGGTTCGGTCCGCCCCTTCACGGACCCGTTCTCGGAGATAAACGCCCATGGAGATAGACGTTTTCGTTCGATTATGCCCCTCCACGTCTACCAAGGTAGGAGCTATGAACCCCAAATAGAAATGTAAGATAATGTGCTAAACCTGCAGATAGAGACTGGAAAGCCTTATCATACCAGGTAAAATAGTAAAAAAAGGATCTCCCCCTAATGCTTATTTATTTATTTATTTATTTGTTACATTTGCACCCCATAATTCCCCACCTATTTGCAGGCTCAATGTGGCTTACATAGTGCTGTGAGCGATAGCCATCTACGGTGAAGAAACAAATATAGATTGAAGTTATTTACAATGAAATAGATATAAACAGACACTTCAAGGGATCATAAAGAGGGAAGTTACATAACGAATATAAAGTTCAATACAAGTTTGGATTTCTTTGTGTCGTTGGCTTTAGGTAATTAAGTTGGGTCAGTAGGATATGCTCTTCCGAACAGGTAAGTCTTTAGTAATTTTCGGAAGATGAGTTGGTCGTACGTAGTCCTCAGGGTTTTTGGGAGTACATTCCAGAGTCTTGTGCCTATAAATGAGAAGCTGGATCCATGAATTGATTTATACTTGAGACCTTTGCAACTAGGGTGGCGGAGATTTAAATAAGAACGGGATGATCTGATTGAGTTCCTAATTGGCAGGTCTATAAGGTTTAAACATCACGGTCCGTGCTTACTTGAAACACAGAGCACAGCATCTAGATTTCTACCTGGATAGTCAGTGCTGGGCTGTACCTATCTACACTTAGCTGTGTACCCGCACCTCGAATATTGTGTTCAATTCTGGTCGCCACATCTCAAAACAGATCTAGTGGAATTAGTAAAGGTACAGAGAAGGGCAATGAAAATGATAAAGGGGATGGGAAGATTTCCCTATTAGAAAAGGCTGAAGTGGCTAGGGGTCTTCAGCTTGCAGAAAAGACAGCTGAGGGGAGATATGATAGAGTTCTATAAAATACTGAGTGGAGTGGAACGGGTAGACGTGAATCGCTTGTTTGCTCTTTCCAAAAATACTAGGACTGGGGGCATGCGATGAAGCTACAAAGTAGTAAATTTAAAACAAATCGGAGAAAATTTTTCTTCACTCAACGTGTAATTAAACTCTGGAATTCGTTGCCAGAGAATGTAGTAAAAGCAGTTAGCTTAGCGGGCTTTAAAAAAGGTTTGGCTGGCTTCCTAAAGGAAAAGTCCATAGACCATTATTAAAATGGATTTGGAGAAAATCCACTGCTTATTTCTAGGATATCAAAAAGTTGCTAACCAAGTGTTGAACAAGTTAGCTCTTTAAATCAACTAAACGGGGTAGAGTCTCATATAATTGGCACAACTGTTCTCAGTTCACCCTAAGGTGAATCACTCACTTGTGCTCATAAATTAATCATAGACTCATCCACCACCTCCAAATAAAGCATTTATTATTGCATTATAACCTAATTCATACGTTTACTTATGGTTCCTTACATGTTTTCTTATCTGTGCACACAACACTTACCTTAGGCAGGTTGGTGAGCTCTTATACCCCGACAGGTCCCCGTTTCGCAGTGGCGTAGCTAGGGTAGTTGACACCCGGGGCCGGTCATTTTTTTTTTGTTACATTTGTACCCTGCGCTTTCCCACTCATGGCAGGCTCAATGCGGCTTACATGGGGCAATGGAGGGTTAAGTGACTTGCCCAGAGTCACAAGGAGCTGCCTGTGCCTGAAGTGGGAATCCAACTCAGTTCCTCAGTTCTCCAGGACCAAAGTCCACCACCCTAAGCCCCCCCCCCCCCCCCCCCCAAATCCAGTACTAGGCATACCGAGAATACAAAACACTCAGGACCTATAGAGCAATTCTACCATACCATAAGCAGTCATTTCTACGAGTCACACAAGGAAAAGGAAAGCATCTTAAACACTACAATGCACTGATTTCCCAGCCTATAGGCGCCAGCTTGAGCACCCCTAATATTCAGAGAATTCCTTGTATGTGCCCAGGGAGGGGTTATTGACTTTGAGTTTGGAACCCCTAATTATTCTGAAAAGCTGACTCCCCTGCCCCAGCTCCATTCCCTTCTCTGAAGCTGACCAAGAATCTGCTTAAGGTTTCCTGTAGCCAGGAGCAGAGCAGCTTTTTGATTGATAGATATGGATTGAACGAACCAGTCAACCTCTGTCTCTGCACCCCCTCCCCCAATTCCTTATTTGCGGATGAGTCTGTGTAGGACAAACAAGTTTTGGGGCCACGTCGTTGGCCCTGCTTCCTATACTCTGAGGGCCAGTAACTCATTACCTCTCGCCTTGACTACTGCAACCTACTCCTCACCGGCCTCCCACTTAGCCACCTATCCCTCCTTCAGTCCATCCAGAACTCTGCCGCACATCTTATCTTCCGCCTTGACCGATATACTCATATCACCCCTCTCCTCAAGTCACTTCACTGGCTTCCGATCAGATACCGCATACAGTTCAAGCTTCTCCTACTAACCTACAAATGCACTCGATCTGCAGCCCCTCCTTACCTCTCTACCCTCATCTCCCCTTACGTCCCTACCCGTAACCTCCGCTCTCAAGACAAATCCCTCCTTTCAGTACCCTTCTCCACCACCGCCAACTCTAGGCTCCGCCCTTTCTGCCTCGCCTCACCCCACGCGTGGAACAAACTCCCCGAGCCCATACACCAGGTCCCCTCCCTACCCGTCTTCAAATCATTGCTCAAAGCCCACCTCTTCAATGTCGTTTTCGGCACCTAATCACAACACCTCTACTCAGGAAATCTAGACTACCCCAACTTGACATTTCGTCCTTTAGATTGTAAGCTCTTCTGAGCAGGGACCGTCCTTAGTTATTAATTTGTACAGCGCTGCGTAACCCTAGTAGCGCTCTAGAAATGTTAAGTAGTAGTAGTAACTGCGCCAGATGTTTTGGTTTTTTTTCTCATTGGCAGCACAATGAGGCCATGACCCGTCACCCTACCAAGATTTTTACCCAACAAAGCATCAGCAATTAGAAAATATGGGGGCGGAGACGAATATTGATTTATTTGGCCCCCTTCAACCAAAAAGGTGCCTCCACTGCTCCTTCTAAACCGGGTACGAATGTTGTTCAGTCCTAAATGTAGCCCAGGCTCTAGCTAGTTTTCTTCCAGTCTGTCCCAAATGCAATGAACCTTCAGTCCGGAGTGCACGACAATTCAAACTAAAAACGCCTCTACAAGAGCCACGTGAAAAGAAATGTGCTTTCGATTCGGATTCCGCCCGTGCGTTCACGTATAAGCGCAGGATCAGGACAGCCGAGGGATCAGCTGGAAGCAGATTAAGGGGAAAAGTCAGATCTAGGAAATTCCTCTCCGGCCTCAAGAAAACCTCTCCCAAAAAGCCCTGGGTAAAGAAGCTCGCAAGACACAACGGAGGTCACTTACCGGCTAAGAGGGACAGGGGCAGGAGGATCCAGTAGCAGAAAGCAGCCAACACCTGCAGCTCCATGATCCCGATCCAATTTCAGGCGCTTTCGTGACCAGCGAGTCTGGGCTCCCCCATGCCTAGCAGCGCCCCGCGCTTTTCAGTCCTCTCCGGGCCTTCCCTTCCTGCTCTTTCCGATCAGCGCAAGGCAACACATCCCCCACTACAGCACTTCTCTGAACCAGAGTCCACCCCACCGCAGGCCGAAGCATCTCTCGCAGGCAGGCAGCGCCTCGTGTCTGCCCTGCTTGTAAAAGAAGTAAATCTTCTCCTCTTCGTCCTTTCTTCACTGTGTCCCGCCCTCGCAGAAATAGGAAGTTACCTCAGAGGAGGGCGGGACACAGTGAAGAAAGGACGAAGAGGAGAAGATTAATAGTGGGATTATTAGTGTCAATAGTGGGAGCTTTACTTATGTCCCGCCCACATGTACGCACTTGACACTTACATGCTAAGTGAATTGTGTGCCAAAATTATAGAATAGTACTGACTGTAAAGGCTAGTATTCTATTCAGCCGATATTCAGTTGGCGACAGTCAATGTTGTTTAAAGTGCTGGCTGTCGCCAACCCTTTAGTGTCCAGTGTTCCCTTCAATCTGTTCCCATATGGCTTATTACGGGAACACTGGACACTAAAGGGTTAAATTAGCCCCTAATATTCACTGTTTAGCCATGTCTAGGCACTGTCACTGAATATCGGGGTCTAAATGTCAAGGGAATGGCAGCTGGAGCCTATGCAGGTCCCGGCTGATATTCAGTTGGGGCCCCTATAAGACAGTTATGAGGCCTTGGCTGACTATTGACCGGGACTTCCATAATTATTTATTTATTGCATTTGTATCCCACATTCCCCCACCTATTTGCAGGCTCAATGTGGCTTACATAGATTTGATGACATTGTCATAACAGGATAACTATTGTTGGCCCTGAAAACCTCCCTCCGCCCCCCCCCCCCCCCCGATCCCCTTTCTGGTCTCCCAAAGAGCCGCCTCCCTCCTATTCCTTCCTCCAACCCATGATACCTAAAACCTCTCCCCTCCCCCAAAACAAAGCCCTCCCACTCCCAACATCCCCAAGATCTACCTAAAGTCCCTGGTGGTCCATGGGAGTCATTGGAGGCAAGAGCGAACCCCCCTCGCTCCTGCCCCTTGCAGCAAGTCTTTTCAAATGGTTGCTGCGACCTCTCGTGGTACTTCAAGGCTAAAGCGGCTAGGGCTCTTCAGCTTGGAGAAAAGGCGGCTGAGGGGAGATATGATAGAGGTCTATAAAATAATGAGTGGAGTTGAACGGGTAGATGTGAAGCGTCTTTTACGCTTTCCAAAAATACTAGGACTAGGGGGCATGCGATGAAGCTACAATGCAGTAAATTTAAAACGAATCGGAGAAAGATTTCTTCACTCAACGTGTAATTAAACTCTGGAATTCGTTGCCAGAGAATGTGGTAAAGGCGGTTAGCTTAGCGGAATTTTAAAAAGGTTTGGACGGCTTCCTAAAGGAAAAGTCCGTAGACCTTATTAAATGGACTTGGGGCAAATCCACTATTTCTGGGATAAGCAGTATAAAATGTTTTGTACTTTTTGGGGATCTTGCCAGGTATTTGTGACCACAGTTGGAAACAGGATGCTGGGCTTGATGGACCTTTGGTCTTTCCCAGTACGGCAACACTTATGTAGTTATGTACTTCACAAAGAATAGCGCTGAGTGTAAGTTCTAGATTCTCTAATCTTAGAGTTCAAATGACACATTTAGGCGCTAAAGTTATGGACTGAGGTATTACTTGATAATGCTGGGGTGGTCAGTGGAAGTTTTCAGCTCTATTATCTGGATAATGCCACTGAATATTAGTGACTGGCCCCAGTGAGTGTCACTTATTCAGGTATTGTGCTACTAAGTATCAACTACTCTTATTTTTTCGTAGTTGACGCTGTATTCATATACCTCAAGCTCATTTTTGGGTTCCAGTAAGGCCTCTCCAAAAATAAATGAATTTGACCTGTCTGAAATGAATTGTGTTTTTGTCCAGTGGCCTTCAACATTCGTCACCCTTGTTGGCAGCCTCGGTAGAAAGGCTGAGGACCAAACAAGCATTTGGACTGAAATTATCCTAAAGATGATCCCACCCAGTAGGGCAACGGTTGCTGCCTGTGTTGTAGTGAGCCAGTGTGTGACCGGTCTGTAGAAGGAAGGTTTTGTTTTCTAGTGCTGTCAATTTGTCTCCAGTCCCGAGCACTGAATTCAGTTGGGAGGGGTAAGGAGAGCGTATTAGTCACGTGACCCGGTGTATATGCATCTGCCTTCCATCGCTGAATGCATGAAATCCGAACGCTCACGTACAAAAGCTTTTCTGGATCCTGTTGCATGTTAAACAGAACAGATCAAGCTTCTGGGACTTATAACGCACACTCTCAGAGACACACCGTTTACAAATTCTAAACACACAGACGCTGAGCTCAAAAACAGAGGAACTGCATAACTCCCTTTCACCTAAACAATCCATCTTGAAAATGACATTTTCTAATTGCCCAGGCCTTCCCCATTTACAAAACTGCAAAGATAAAAGAGTGTTTCATCCCCTTGGCACTCATCTCCTCCGTGGATGAATACCTGCTGCTTTCCAGGGCAGCCCGAACTGCATCACGTCAAAAAGCAGGGCCTCCCTTCAGCTGTCTATGGTTCATTGTAAATAGCAGGGAAAAAAAATCAGACTGCTATTTCACTATATGAAATCTGCCAGGGAAAGGAAGACCAGGGAATGTTGAATAGTAACATAGGGGCCCTTTTACTAAGCCGCGTAGGCGCCTCACGCGTGCCCAAAGCGCGCCAAACTGGAGTTACCGCCCGGTTACCGCGTGGCCCTTGCGGTAATTTCAAATTTTTTTTTTAATTTTAAAGAAATATTTATTGAATGAAAAGAGATTTCTCCAAAACAGAAGTTCAAAGGAATACAACTTCATCCTATATAATAATTCTCACCTCCAGCAGGATGTGCCTGCCGGAAGTGGTCTGCTAGGCAGGCACGCACTGACCTCAGTAACATCAGTGACAGACAATTTGGCAAAGCAAAACAATCTGAATGCTGGCCATTAGGACACAGGGTTGATAGGAGAGTTTTAAAAGACTGAAGGAACCGAAAGTGTTAAATGGGGGGAGGGGGGGAGTTGACTGAAAGACATGAACATTTAGGACAGGAAAACAATCTCAATGCTGGCCATTAGCACACAGGGTACATAGGAGAGTTTTAAAAGACTGAAGGAACCAAAGTGTTCGGGGGGGGGGGGGGGGGGGGGGGGGAAAGTTCTGAATGAATGAAAGAAACGAAAATTTACAAGAGGAACACAATCTGAATGCCGGGCATTTGTACACAGGGTAGATAGGACACTTTTTTTTAAAAATGAAGGACGTGAAAGTATTACATCTTGGGGGAGGGGTGAGGAGGAAAGCGGTGGGGTATCCGGATACTGGGCGTTAGGGCCACGGGGGGTACATAGACTTTTGAAAGCCTTAAGGAACCCAAAGTGTGGGAAGGAGGAGGAAAAGGAGGGGAGGGAACGGGGTGAGGGGCATTAGGAACAGGGGAGGGGGCCCTGTCACACACTCTCATTCTCACACACACACTGTCACACAGACAGTCTCACTCTGTCACACACCCGCACATTCACTCTGGCTCTCTCTCTCAAACATACACACTCCCAGGAAAACCTTGCTAGCGCCCGTTTCATTCGTTCCAGAAACGGGCCTTTTTTACTAGTTTACAAATAATACAGTACATCCCCAAAATGAAAGTAAACAACATAAACCAATGTTACAGAACATCTGTAAGAAAGTGAACAGAACGTAAATGTCTCATAAATTACCAAGTACCTTAAAAGTCACTTCTGTTTTTTTGTTTAGGTGTTATTAAAAGTATCCCCTTACCCAAATCCCAAACCGGGAAAAAAAAAAAAAAGGAGGAGAACCCATCCACTCCTTCTCATCCCATCCATTCCCCAAAACTCAAATCGAACAGTAAGTTATTTTGGCGCGCATCCGCTACGTGCGTCTGAAAAATATTTTTTATTTTCTGACACGCGTAAACCATTACCGCTAGGCCAATGGCTTGCAGTAAGGTCTCAGACCCAAAATGGACGCGCGGCAATTTTCTTCTTGCCGCATGTCCATTTTTGCTAAAAGTTTTTTTTTACAGGTGTGTGTGTGTTGTTTTTTTACCCCGCGCTTTCCTACTCATGGCAGGCTCAATGCGGCTTAGGTACTTATTTGTACCTGGGGCAATGGAGGGTTAAGTGACTTGCCCAGGAGCTGCCTGTGCCTGAAGTGGGAATTGAACTCAGTTCCTCATAACCAGAGTCCACCACCCTAAACACTAGGCCACTCCTCCACTGTTGCTACTATTTGAGATTCTACATGGAATGTTGCTATTCCACTAGCAACATTCCATGTAGAAGTCGGCCCTTGCAGATCACCAATGTGGCTGCGCAGGCTTCTGCTTCTGTGAGTCTGACGTCCTGCACGTATGTGCAGGATGTCAGACTCACAGAAACAGATGCCTGCGCAGCAGCCTTCTACATGGAATGTACGTGCAGGACGTCAGACTCACAGAAGCAGAAGCCTGCGCAGCCTTCTACATGGAATGTTGCTAGTGGAATATAGCAGCATTCCAAGTAGAATCTCCAATAGTAGCAACATTCCATGTAGAATCTCCAATAGTATCTATTTTATTTTTGTTACATTTGTATCCCGTGCTTTCCCACTCATGGCAGGCTCAATGCGGCTTACATGGGGCAATGGAGGGTTAAGTGACTTGCCCAGAGTCACAAGGAGCTGCCTGTGCCTGCAGTGGGAATCGAACCCAGTTCCCCAGGACCAAAGTCCACCACTCTAACCACAAGGCCACTCCTCCACTCGTGAGCTAAAAAATGATTCCGTGCGTGCCCAAAACATGCATCTACACTACCGCAGGAGATTTTTCAGCGCACCTTAGTAAAAGGACCCCACTGTGAATGACAGCAGATAAAGACCTGAATGGTCCAGCCAGTCTGCCCAGTAGTCACGCTTAGTATCAATTCTTGATTAAACCAACAATGAATGTGATATTAACTACTTGATCATGGTCTTTCTTTGGCATTTCTGAGGCTTAGACCGTAGAAGTCTACCAGGCCCTGTCCTTATGTTCCAAATGTTTTCCTAGTTTTTTTCGATTTAAGACCCCTTTTACTAAAGAGTGTTAAGCCCTTAACACATGGTTAATGCATAGAAACAGGCCTTCGGGTGACCACGTTAAGGGGTTTTGCAATAGTTTGCCCGTTTCCATTCGTTAAACTGCGCTATTCTGCATTTTTCAGATTTTATCCCCTCGGGTGTGGCACGGACAGATAGGTGTGGAAGCGTTAGCTAGTGCATTACATTTAGCATGCACCAACTGGCTAACACAGACTTAACGTGGCACTGTTAATGCATAACCTGCGATTAAAATAGTGGGAATGCCCTCCAAAGGTGCTGCGTAAAATTTATAACTACCACTAGTAAAACAGGCCCGTTTCTCACAGAAATGAAACGGGCGCTAGCAAGGTTATCCTCCGAGTTCCAGCTTGGCCCCCTCCCCCCCCCCCCCCGTAATCCGAGTTCCAGGCTCCGCTCTCTGTCCTCTGAGAGAGAGAGAGTGAGTGTGTGTGTGTGTGAGAATTAGAGTGTGTGCGAGTGTGTTTGAGAGATAGAGAGAGAGAGCGAGTGTGTTTGAGAGAGAGAGTGAGTGTGTTTCAGAGAGAGAGCGCGAGTGTGTTTGAGAGAGAGAAAGAGACAGAGCGCGAGTGTGTTAGAGAGAGAGAGAGCGCGAGTGTGTTTGAGAGAGAAAGAGAGAGAGCGAGTGTGTTTGAAAGAGAGAGAGAGAGAGCGCAAGTGTGTTTGAAAGAGAGAGAGAGCGAATGTGTTTGAGAGAGAGCGAGTGTGTTTGAGAGAGAGAGCGCAAGTGTGTTTGAGAGAGAGAGAGAAAGCGAGTGTTTTTGAGAGAGAGAGAGAATGTGTTTGAGAGAGAGAGAGCAAATGTGTTTGAGAGAGACAGGGCGCGAGTGTGTTTGAGAGAGAGAGCGTAAGTGTGTTTGAGAGAGAGAGCGAGTGTGTTTGAGAAAGAGCGCAAGTGTGTTTGAGAGAGAGAAAGAGAGTGTGTTTGAGAGAGAGAGCGCAAGTGTGTTTTAGAGAGAGAGAGAGAGAGCAAGAGTGTGTTAGAGAGAGAGTGAGTGTGTTTGAGAGAGAGCGAGTGTGTTTGAAAGAGAGAGAGAGAGAGCGAGTGTGTGAGAGAGAGTGTAAGTGTGTTTGAGAGAGAGAGAGCGAGTGTGTTTGAGAGAGAGAGAGTGAGTGTGTTTGAGAGAGAGAGAGAGCGAATGTGTTTGAGAGAGAGAGAGTGAGTGTGTTTGAGAGACAGAGAGAGCGAATGTGTTTGAGAGAGAGTGAGTGTGTTTGAGAGAGAGGAGAGAGCGAATGTGTTTGAGAGAGAGAGAGTGTGTGAGAGAGAGAGAGAGAAAGCGAGTGTGTTTGAGAGAGAGAGAGAAAGAGCGCAAGTGTGTTTGAGAGAGAGAAAGAGAGTGTGTTTGAGAGAGAGAGCGCAAGTGTGTTTGAGAGAGAGAGAAAGCGAGTGTGTTTGAGAGAGAGAGAGAGAGAGAAGTAAATCCCAGCTGTTTCTAAAATTTATAACTACCATATGGTAAAATCCCATATTAAGCTGCAGTAACTGCAAATTTTAGTAAAAGGGCCCCTTAATTTGTAATTTTCATAAGACAGCAATTTCTAAGTGGGTCCTTCATCTTTGGATCTTGGAAAAGTCACTTCACTCTCCATTACCCTCCTGTACACACTAAGGGGCCCAAAATACCGTACTTGGGTGCAATTTTACCACATGAAAATTACCATGGTACCTTGGAATTAATGAATTCTATGGTTATTTTCAGCTGGGAACACCACAAGAAATATGTTTCACTCAAAGAATAGTTATGCTCTGGAACTCACTGCCGGAAGATGTGGTACCAGAGGTTAGTGTATCTGGGTTTTAAAAAGGTTTGGTCAAGTTCCTGGAGGAAACATCCATCGTCTGTTATTAAGATAGACATGGGAGAAGCCACTGCTTACCCCGGGATTGGTAGCTTGGAATCTTGCTACTTGGGTTTCTGTCAGATACTCGTGACCTGGATTGGCCACTGGGCTGCAGGATACTGGGCTTGATGGACCATTGGTTTGACCAAGTATGGCTATTCTTATGTTCCCAGTGGCAGCAATGCACAATAGCGAGCCCCAACTCAGGCTATCTTTTAAAGAAGCTTGCGTGTTTCAAATAGAGCTGCCAACCAGAAACACCACAAAATCTGCACGATCATACCTAAACTTCCACTACCCAAGCAGCAAAGGACTCAAATACAAATCCACCTATGCATCCAGCTTTTCCTACTTAAGCGCACAACTATGGAACGCACTGCCAAAAGCAGTAAAAACTACGCTCGACCACCTAAATTTCCGGAAAGCACTAAAGACAGAACTGTTCAGAAGAGCCTACCCCACCGACCCAACATAAAAAGACCTGGATACCTGCGACACAACGTAACCATAGACCGTAATGGACATTACCTGACTCTTTCTCTCCCTTTCTAAGTTCCCCCCAATTATACCTACTATACATGTACCTCATTTTACCAAAACATCACCTTGTATTCATTATACCTTGTATTTGTTCAGACCGGAATCGGCTAACGCTGTTAACGGATATATGTAAGCCACATTCAGTGGCGTACCATGGGGGGGAGCGGTGGATTACTTCCTGTTCCGGGGCAGAGAGAGCTGCAGCGAACGAGCAAAGTTCGCGAAGTCGGAGGCCACAGGCGCGCGCCGCAGCACCCCCCCCAGCGGCGTGCACCCGGGGGGGGTCATTTCGCAGGCAGGGAGGGTGCGCTGCTCCCGGGGGGGGGGTGCATCGGCGATCCGCCTCGGGTGCCATCCACGCTAGGAACGCCACTGGCCACATTGAGCCTGCAAAAAGGAGGGAAAATGTGGGATACAAATGTAACAAATAAATAAAAATTAAATAAAACTGAAAATAGAGATGCTTCTGATGGCTTTTGGTATTGAGTTCCACCATTTGGATCCCAGGTAGCTGAATCCTGCTGTGTAGATGGTTCTGTATATTGCAGTTGGGTAGGTGAAGAAGTAGGTAACTTCTGGTTTCTGGTCTTGCGTTCCTTGGTGATAGCTCTATCATGTCTTGTTTGTATACAGGTGCCATTCTGAATAGTATTTTGAAAATGAGGGTGCTAACTTTGAAGATTTGGTAGTGCTTCGAGTAGTGGGGTAGCTCTTTCATATTTTGACTCTTTGAAGCAGGGGCGTAGCCAGACCCCGGCGGGAGGGGGGCCAGAGCCCGAGGTGGGGGGGCACTGTTTAGCTGCCGACCCCCCCCCCCCGCTACTTTGGACGCCGCAACTGCAACCCCCCCATCACTTTGACCCCCCCCCCCGCCCGCCAGTTTGGACCGCCACTGCAACCGCAACCCCCTCCGCCCCCCCCCGCTGCATCAAGTACCTTGTTTGCTGGCAGGGGTCCCCAATCCCCGCCATCTGAAGAGTGTTCTTCAGCGCCGCCAGCAAACAAGGTACCTGATGAGGCGGCAGGGCGGGCGGCGACGGTGGGGGGGGGGTAAATGTAGAGGGGGCCAGGGCGTAATCTGTGGGGGCCCATGCCCCCGTGGCCCCACGTAGCTACGCCCCTGCTTTGAAGATTAGTCTTGCTGCTGTGTTTTGGACGGTTTGTAGTGATTTTTGTTTGCTTTCCTTACACCCACGTAACCACGTTAAAGTAGTCCAATGGTGATAATATTGTCGCTTGTACCATTATCTGGAATGATTGTTTGGGAAAATAGTCTCTTATCCTTCTTAGCTTCGATAGTGTTCTAAAGCATTTTGATATTACTGCTGACTTTTGATTGTCCATTGATAGATGTTTATCTAGGATAACCCCCAGTATTTTCAGTTGCTTGATTGTTGATTGTGAAATTCTGGTGATCTGTGGTGTTGTCGGGTTGGATAGAACCAGGAATTTGGTTTTGTCTCTGTTTAGTTTGAGTTTGAAGGTTGTTGCCCATTTTTCCATAAGGCCCAGGCCTGTTTTGACCAGTATTTCTGTGATGCTGTTGTTGAATGGTATGTAGATGGTGACATCGTCCATGGGTTGAAACCCACAGCCTCCAATTTTTTTCCGAGTGGTACCATCATCACATTGAACAGTATTGGTGATATTGGAGAGCCCTGTGGTACCCCATATTCAGGGGTCCAGGAAGCTGATGTCTGGTTTGACATCCTTACGATGTAGGATCTGGTTCACAGAAATCCACTGAACCATACTGCCATTTAACCACATATTCATGCCATTATGGAGCAAGGCGTAATAGGGTACCTATATTTTGGTTACCTTTAGCCTAGGAATGTTAACCCCCATGGTACTTGGTAAGCAGGGTCTAAGGATTGTCATAAGCATTCTGGTCCTTAAGGGCTTCTTTTACAAAGCCCCGATAGCGATTCCTGCACGGTAAATGAGAGGAAGCCCGTTCAGTTTCTATGGGCTTCCTCTCATTTGCCGTGCGTCTTTGTAAAAGAAGCCCTAAGCTTTGACCCCCAGGAGCATGACCAAGTGTGTTAACCTTGCAATGCTTTTGTGAGAAGGTTTATCCCTTGTGGTAGACTTCATGACTTGTGGGGTTTTCCACAAACCACATTATTCTATTTGCTTAATAATTAGCTGATCTCCATGCATTTGCAAATACCTTGCACAGTAGCAAATCCTGTTCCCACCACTCTTATATAGGACTCTGGCTCACCTCAGTGGAAATTCCCTGAGCTTTCTAACCTGAACCATTCAGTGGTTGCCACAGAACATACTTGGCTGCCCTTGCTGACTTCCCCACAAATTTGATTTTTAGCGGAATGTGCTGCAAATCTGCTGCAACTTAGGAAGCTTTTTTCCCAGTAATCCAATTCATTGTTTTAGTGAAATTGTGAAAGGCAATTCTACAACTGTGTGACTACACTTAAACGCTTAATGCATATAATGAGCACTTCTGCGCATAAGAACAGGCAGCAGTATTCTGTAAGGGCTCGCATGTGCGCTACAGCATGCAATTGCCAGGGAAAATACACATGCGTGAAGCATGGGTTGGACATGAGTGTGTCGTCCACTTTTGCCCTCAATCTTTAGAATATTGTAAGTTGTGCTCATTGCTTGCCGTACCTAGATTCATTGGCACATGCCATTAACCAGGTGTAAATTGGCATATTATTCTATCTATATATATAAAAGGCACCACTGAAGCCTCCAGCCGGAAGTGTGAAGCGCCAGAGATATCCGGTTTCCCCATGAGTGAAGGAAAACAGCACAGCAGGAAATCCCACGAAACTGTGAAGGACTCAGAGGGGTGAGGGGAGAGAGATGCCCTCACTCTCTCTGTAACAAAAACACAGAACAGCAGGAAACAACACTGAAGGACTGGACTCGGAGGGGGGAGGGGGAGGGGGAGAGGGCAGAGGGCAGGGACACACACACTCCCACATGCACACTCTGAAGAAAACCTTGCTAGCCCCCGTTTCATTTGCATCAGAAACGGGGTTTTTTTTACTAGTGATTTATATTCCACCTAGTTGAACTGGGATTCAAGGCAGATTACAGTATAAGAGATCTTCAACAAATTGAAGAGATAGTACAATAAGAAGTCTAGAATCTGATAGAAATGAATTTAAATCATATAGCTTTCAATGTAGAAAAGATAATGGGGGAAATGGGACTTAATATACTGCCTTTCTGAGGTTTTTGCAACTACATTCAAAGCGGTTTACATATATTCAGGTACTTATTTTGTAACAGGGGCAATGGAGGGTCAAGTGACTTGCCCAGAGTCACAAGGAGCTGCAGTGGGAATCGAACTCAGTTCCCCAGGATCAAAGTCCGCTGCACTAACCACTGGGTTACTCCTCCACTAGAAACATGCCATGTAGAAGCCTGCCCTTGCAGATCAGCAATGCGGCCGCGCACGCTTCTATTTCTGTGAGTCTGACGTCCGTCACAGAAACAGAAGCCTGCCCTTGCAGATCAGCAATGCGGCCGCACAGACTTCTGTTCCTTTGAGTCTGACGTCCTGCACATACGTGCAGGACGTCAGACTCACAGAAACAGAAGCCTGCGCGGCGGTGTCACTGATCTGCAAGGGCAGGCTTCTGTTTCTCACAGCAACAGAAACCTGCGCAGCCGCGTCGCTGATCTGCAAGGGCAGGCTTCTGTTTCTCACAGTAACAGAAGCCTGCGCAGCCGCGTCGCTGATCTGCAAGGGCAGGCTTCTGTTTCTCACAGTAACAGAAGCCTGCGTGGCCGCATTGATGATCTGCAAGGGCAGGCTTCTACATGGAATGTTGCTAGTGGAATAGCAACATTCCATGTAGAATCTCCAATAGTAGCAACATTCCATGTAGAATCTCAAATAGTAGCAACAGAATCTTCAATAGTAGCAACATTCCATGTAGAATCTCAAATAGGGAAAGGGAACTGGGACTTGACATGCCGCCTGTCTGTGGTTTTTGCAACCTAAATTCAAAGCGGTTTACATATATTCAGGTACTTATTTTGTAACAGGGGCAATGGAGGGTCAAGTGACTTGTCCAGAGTCACAAGGAGCTGCAGTGGGAATTGAACTCAGTTCCCCAGGATCAAAGTCCGCTGCACTAACCACTGGGTTACTCCTCCACTAGAAACATTCCATGTAGAAGCCTGCCCTTGCAGATCAGCAATGCGGCCGCACAGACTTCTGTTTCTGTGAGTCTGACGTCCTGCAATGGCGAGTTAAGAGAATTAAGAGTGTGTTCATGTCTTGACAAATAAACCGCCGCACGCTTTGTGCCGCTGAGGTCCTTGAAAAGAAAAAGAAAAAAAGTTTAAAAAGTGGCATTAAGCAGCATTTGGACTTTTTCTCACAAAATGTCCAAATCAGTATTTTCAAAACCTATTTTTTGACATTTTTCTATGACGTTCGTCAGAAGTGCGTTCAAATAACATGGGGGCGTGTCGGGGGCGTTTCAAAGGTGAGTTTAGGGCGTGCCTAACACTTGGATATTTTATAGCCATAATGGAACAAAACGAAAACACCCAGGACTAAAACTAAGACATTTTGAGCTAGACCTGTTTTTAGAACGATTTGTGTGAGATTAAAATGGATACATCGGACCTATGAAGAGGCAATGGCGAGTTAAGAGAATTAAGAGTGTGTTCATGTCTTGACAAATAAACCGCCGCACGCTTTGTGCCGCTGAGGTCCTTGAAAAGAAAAAGAAAAAAAGTTTAAAAAGTGGCATTAAGCAGCATTTGGACTTTTTCTCACAAAACGTCCAAATCAGTATTTTCAAAACCTATTTTTTGACATTTTTCTATGACGTTCGTCAGAAGTGCATTCAAATAACATGGGGGCGTGTCGGGGGCGTTTCAAAGGTGAGTTTAGGGCGTGCCTAACACTTGGATATTTTATAGCCATAATGGAACAAAACGAAAACACCCAGGACTAAAACTAAGACATTTTGAGCTAGACCTGTTTTTAGAACGATTTGTGTGAGATTAAAATGGATACATCGGACCTATGAAGAGGCAATGGCGAGTTAAGAGAATTAAGAGTGTGTTCATGTCTTGACAAATAAACCGCCGCACGCTTTGTGCCGCTGAGGTCCTTGAAAAGAAAAAGAAAAAAAGTTTAAAAAGTGGCATTAAGCAGCATTTGGACTTTTTCTCACAAAACGTCCAAATCAGTATTTTCAAAACCTATTTTTTGACATTTTTCTATGACGTTCGTCAGAAGTGCATTCAAATAACATGGGGGCGTGTCGGGGGCGTTTCAAAGGTGAGTTTAGGGCGTGCCTAACACTTGGATATTTTATAGCCATAATGGAACAAAACGAAAACACCCAGGACTAAAACTAAGACATTTTGAGCTAGACCTGTTTTTAGAACGATTTGTGTGAGATTAAAATGGATACATCGGACCTATGAAGAGGCAATGGCGAGTTAAGAGAATTAAGAGTGTGTTCATGTCTTGACAAATAAACCGCCGCACGCTTTGTGCCGCTGAGGTCCTTGAAAAGAAAAAGAAAAAAAGTTTAAAAAGTGGCATTAAGCAGCATTTGGACTTTTTCTCACAAAACGTCCAAATCAGTATTTTCAAAACCTATTTTTTGACATTTTTCTATGACGTTCGTCAGAAGTGCATTCAAATAACATGGGGGCGTGTCGGGGGCGTTTCAAAGGTGAGTTTAGGGCGTGCCTAACACTTGGATATTTTATAGCCATAATGGAACAAAACGAAAACACCCAGGACTAAAACGGAGACATTTTGAGCTAGACCTGTTTTTAGAACGATTTGTGTGAGATTAAAATGGATACATCGGACCTATGAAGAGGCAATGGCGAGTTAAGAGAATTAAGAGTGTGTTCATGTCTTGACAAATAAACCGCCGCACGCTTTGTGCCGCTGAGGTCCTTGAAAAGTAAAAGAAAAAAAAAAGATTAAGAAACTCGTTGGATACAATGTCATTTTGAAATACTGTACTATTACATGTTATATTGAAAGTATGTGAGGCGCTGGGCTCCTTTGTTCTGTTAGATGATTGAAAATTGCCCCCGCCTGGTGAAGTACAACTTAATTTTTATAGTTGGCCTTTTCATTTTGATTTAGAACAAGTAAGGCAGAAAAGGGTGCCCTAAATGACCAGATGAGCACTGGAGAGAATCGGGGGGTGACCTTCCACTGACCCCCCTCCCACCCCCAAAGATATGAATAAAAATGACTTACCAATCTTTCCGACAATCAGATGTTAACAAATTACAAAAAATCAGGAAGAACAAATCCAACAAACCAAGTTAAACCATAAACTCACTATAATAAACTTGGATTCAAAATAATTTATCTTTTTTTATATATGCACTTTAAAATGCTAAAAATATTATAAAGTGTTTTAAATGTGCTCAGACCATACCGTTTACACCCATTATATCCCCAAGAGGACTATGTGGTGGTGTCACAATGGAACGATGCACATACGATGTTCCGCCTCCTAATATTTGTGTATGTACATATAGCTGAGCCCAAGTAGATCTTTATCACCAGTGTATGCATATATAATAAATATGTATAGGTCATAAACTACTCACATTAAATACTGTTAGGCTTGAGCTCAAACCTCCGCCCATACATTATGGTCCATATTACCATCCGATACATAGATAATAGAACATACAATGCAACATTTGTTTGAACCTAAAGGAGGTATATGTTAGTTCATGACACCCTGATCTCACTTCCCCCACATATCTTACATAAACCAACCCACAATGCGATATACACATATATTCACACAGTTATTTCACTTCCCTTGGGGTATATTGTGCTCGTGCTCGTGCTTCATTAAAATCACATATCATTCATCCATTCCAATCTTGCCATCACAATAACGTCTCCCTTTATAATATTTATAGCATTTTAAAGTGCATATATAAAAAAAGATAAATTATTTTGAATCCAAGTTTATTATAGTGAATCAGATGTTAACGGCAGGTCTATTAGCTCCCTGGAGTAGTGTAGTAGTCAACGCAGTTCACTATGGAATGGGGGACTCAAGTCCCTATCTTTCTCTACCTGTCACACTTGTGGTGGAAACTGTGGCCCCTCCCAAAGACACCAAAACCCTATTCTACCCACATATAGGTGCTCCCTTCACCCTTAAGGGTTATTGTAGTGGTGTACAGTGGGTGGTAGTGTGTTTTGGATGGATTTTAGAGGGTTCAGGGGACAAATGAGGGAGAAAAGGTGACGTGTGCACCTGGGAGCATTTTCATGAAGTGCACAGAAGTGCCCTCTAGGGTGCCCCGTTGCTCTCCTGAGATGTCTGGGGGACCAGTGTACTTAAAATGCTGGCTCCTCCTACATCTTTACATTTTGCACTTATTCTGTGTTTTATTTTTTTCTTCCGAAAATGGACCAAAAAAACAAAACGTCCAAAGCAGAAAACCTTGTTCAAAACAGTATTTTGGGGGGGGAGGGAGGGGGGGGGAGACGTTTTTCTTTTTCGAAAATTACCTTCTTTCTTTTTCGGATTTTGGACTTTTTTTGCCGGGGGGTGGGGGGGGGAGGGAAGGTTGGAAATTGTTCACATATGCTTCCTATTAGAGCCTGAGTGAAGCCAAAATGATCTTAAGGGTGGCAAAAGTTTAGCTTAATTATTCCGTTGCTGATGTGTCTTAACTTTTCAAATGACGGACTAGAAATTACTTTAGCTATAACCTTTACAAATTGTTTTCAGAGCTATATAAAGAACTCTCTATGAACTTTTGTGCATATCCTGTGAATCATGTGCTCCTTGTCATGGTGCACTCTCACACATGGACCACAAGCCTAGAGAAATGTTTAATCTGGAATATATCAGCTATTACGGGTTTCTTTTTGTCATTCGAAGGTTTTCACCATCAAAGTAAGAACTGCCTCGTCACCCGATCCACATACAGGACGATTTTCCATTACCGTTAGGTTCACGGTTAAGATTAGTATAAAAGATACAGTGCCCAAGAATCTCTTACATAACTGTGTTTATATTTAAAAAGGAGGAGGACGCACAGGAAATAGGAAATATATATTTTTCCCCGAGAGGATGATGGGCACTTGAAACACACTTGGGCTGGGGGGGGCCCTTTGCAGGGGTCCCCTGGCACAAGGCTCTTGGTCTCCAGTAGAGGCCAGGGGCGTAGTCAGACAACAGATTTTGGGTGGGCCTAGGCAAAAATTGGCTGGGCACCAAGTGTTCTCCCCCCCACCCAAAAAAAAAAAAAAAAAAACCTCAGCTGGTGGGGAAACGCTTCTTTCCACCTTGGCAGCAGGAATGCACTGAAAACTGAGCATGCGCAGGTGCCGGTGTCGTGGAGAGTAGCGTTTTTGTTACCATCAGGGGGAAATCTTCAGCTGGCAGAGCTTGGGATTCCCACCAGTTACCACTAAACATGTGCTACTGTTGGGTGGGCCCTGGCTCACCCAAGCCCACCTGTGGCTACGTCACTGGTAGAGGCGCATTGGCCCTCTATCCTCTGCAGCTGTGAGTGGTGCGCTAAGCTCTGGAGGCTTTTTGTCACGCTGTGGATGTAAAGAAGAAGGATTTTTGGTGTAAAGAAGAAGGTTTCAGATACATAGGAGAATGGGGTAATACGTGGAAAAATAACAGGCTGTACTGTAATGATGGGCTACATCTTTCCGTGATGAGAAAAAGGATCCTTGGGGAAAAATTCAGACAGTATGTTTCTAGACATTTCAACTAGAGGGTGGGGGTGACAAAAGGAAACAGGGGATTTCAGAAAGTCACCCCTAGAATAAACATGATGGCAGAGGGAAAGGTCATGTAAATATTAAAAAACCACCCAAACTCACTAAGCACATGGAAAGCTATGTGCACAAATGCTCGTAGTCTAAGTAAAAAGGTTCAAGACTTGCAAGCCCTGATGTTTGAAGAAAACTTGGGTATTGTCGCTATTACGGAGACGTGGTTCAACGATTCTCATGAATGGGATGTGACCGTACCGGGCTATAATCTTTTTAGGAAGGATAGAGAGGGCCGAAGAGGTGGAGGAGTGGCTCTGTATGTGAGAGAGAATATCAGAGTGGCTGAAATGCGGGGAACCTGGGGAAAAGAAGAAGCTTTATGGATCGTCCTGGAAAGAGAAGACGGAACCTGTATCCGCACTGGAGTTATCTAAAGACCTCCTGCGCAAACGGAGAAGTTAGACAAGGATCTGATAAAAGGTATTCAAAAGATTGGTATAAAAGGGGAGGTGCTACTGTTGGGAGATTTCAAATTGTCTGGCGTGGATTGGAACGTCCCGTCTGCGGAATCGGAAAGAAATAGGGAGATTGTGGACGCCTGTCAAAGTGCCTTGCTCAGACAAATGGTGATGGAACTCACGAGGGAAGGGTCGATGCTGGATCTAGTGCTCACTAATGGAGGTAGTGCTTCTGGAGTCCTGCATAACTTGCCTGTCCCTTGCTGTTGAAACTGTGATATTGAAACAGCGCCTCCACTGGCAGGAATATAGATGGAGGACTCCTGCACAGTTTGGAGGGAACATTGACCTCAGCCTCGCTGGAAATGGCTTTTTTCCCGAACAATTCAAAGCATGTGCACTACAACGCCTGCACCTATTTATACTCGTACCAAGAAAAGCAGTTTCAAACAGGTCAGTTTACCCAGGTGAACTGCTATTTACCTAGAAAGATATTTTGAAAATTGCCCCCTTTGGTGCTCTCTGGCTGAACGCGAGGCTTGAGTAGTATATCAATCGGTGCATTAAAGTTTGCTCCTGCCGACGGATTCATAATGGGCTCAGCACTTTCCTACAGCAAAAAGCAAAAGAAGTGTTGATTTAATGTGTAATCTTTTGATCACGTTACAGCGAGATAACTTGGCCTGCTATGCCTGTCACCACTGTGCATTACCGGTGTGTTGATGGCTTGCATTCATTTATTAGAGTCTAATTTAAGTTATGGCTTTGTCTTTATTCACGTTGTGGACCTCCTTACTCTTTGCGCTGCTGTGCATTTCAAGCTGAGTCTGCCACAGTGTCGTATTCTTATTTTCGTGCTACGTATTAAGAAAATAAATTAGCAGAAGATTGATATTCTGTCTTTCGGAATGAAATCGGTGTTATTTTTCCTTTTCTCTTTGTAGGCTGTAAGAGACGTAATGTGGTGGTGGTTAAACTATGTTATTGCCACATTTCTTAGTTCAATCTGAAACGTGTAAATAAAGCCAGCGTGATGCAGATGGAGCTGCCAGATGATTCTCCTGACATTCTCAGAGCAGCGAGACCAGACATGTCCTGGACGTTCACAGTTTCTTAGTTGAATATTTGTGAGAGTTTCTGAAATGTGTTGGAAGTTGCTCCACATACTTTGCAGTTTGGTTCTGGAAAGCTCTCTGTTGTCTGGCAGGATGAATGCTGAACGTTTTCATGGCCTGCAGTACATTTTCGTAGGCTTCAATAAGGTAAACACCCAGGTATTATACCAGGGTGTCATAACATAGCTTCGTGGTTGAACTTATATAGCCAATGTGTTATATTTTTTAAGCAGGGTACAGGGAGGGGGGGGGGGTGAGAGGGCTTAGCAAGGTGGGGTGAGAAGGAGGGTGAGTGAAATGGAAGAGCCGAGTAGGAAAGTGAGGGGTCCTTGTACAAAGCCACTGTAAAAAGTGGCCTGCGGTAGTGTAGGCGCGGGGTTTGGGCGTGCACAGAACTACTTTTCAGCTCACCTACAAAAAATGCCTCCTTTTTTCCCCAAAAAAATGGACGTGCAGCAAAATCAAAATTGCCATGCGTCCATTTTGGGTCTCTGACCTTACCGCCAGCCATAGACCTAGCGGTAAAAAATTTGGGCGGTAATGACCTGCGTGCGTCAGATACTACTTGGTGCGCGTCCGCTACGAGCGTCAGAAAATAAAACTTATATTTTTCGGGCGCACGTAGCAGACATGCGCCAAAAATGAAATTACCGCAAGAGCCACACGGTAAATCCATTTTGGCGCGCGTTGGGTGCGCATAGGCGCCTACACGGCTTAGTAAAAGGGGCCCTTAGTGTGGTGGAAGAGGCTGATTGGTACCTTAGGTGTGATTAGGACACCAATCCTGGAGCAGAAAGAGTTCTAGAGAGCGAACGGTTGTGGCGGGCTTGAGGCTTTTTTCTGTGGGAGCTTGAGTGCAAAATGTGCTCTCTCTCTCTCTCTCTCTTGTGCTTCTTTATGAGTTGTGATGGAGAAGTGAAAAGGTAGTAATGTCTGCTTGTCTTATCACTGGACCAAGCAACTCTCCTGAAGTGTGCAGTCTCTTCAGCAGGGTCCAGAATTGCGGTGGGTGAAATTCACAGTTGGCAAGGCAAGAAGAGGAAGCCCACTCAGTCTTGAGGAGATATCTTTGAGTGACACTATCCAAAAGTGTGCAGGAATGACTGGTGTAATAATAAGGTAAATCTATACGAGCACTAGTGAACACTAGTCTATTATAAGCTTGCCTAGAGTAGACTATCATGGTGTTTTACAAGGAGAAAACCCTCAGAAACCTATTGGATTTACGCCAGCTTTTGGAAGGTATTTATTTTTATTTATTTATTGCATTTGTATCCCACGTTTTCCCACCTCTTTGCAGGCTCAATGTGGCTTACAATACATCATGGATACTGGAAATAAGAGAATATACATTTGGTTTTACAGAAGGATTTTGGGTTACATGGTCGTGAAATACAAGATAGTGATATTGCAGAAGACATTATCAGACATTAGAAATACAAGATAGTGGTTTAGCAGAAGACATTATAAGACATTAGACGCGTTACGACGTTTCTGGGTATATTTGGAGATTTTTACATGTTTTGATCTTTGTGGTATATCTTTTCAAAGAGATGAGTCTTCAGTAGTTTACGGAAGTTGGCCAGTTCATAGGCCGCTTTCAGATTGCGTGGTAGTGCGTTCCAGAGTTGTGTGCTCATATAGGAGAAGGTAGAGGCGTGCATTAATTTGTATTTCAGACCTTTGCAGTTGGGAAAATGAAGATTAAGGAATGCTCACACCCAAAGTTAAGTGTGAGAAGCACAGCAAGCTATTAGTCTATGCCAGGGGCGTAGCCAGACTTCGGCGGGAGGGGGTCCAGAGCCCGAGGTGAGGGGGCACATTTTAGCCCCCCCTGGTGCCGCTGACACCCCCGCCATTGCCAACACCCCCCCCCCCCGCCATTGCTGACACCCCTGCCGCCGCCACCACCAACTTTGACTCCCCCCCCACGCCAACGACCCTCTCAACCCCCCTCCCGCCACCTACCCGCCGCCGTCGCCTACCTTTGCTGGCGGGGTTCCCGCGCAAGGCTTCGTTCTGTTTGTGACGTCAGGACGTCAGACTCACGGAACGAAGCCTTGCAGTTCAGCTGATCTGCAAGGCTTCGTTCTGTTGCTGTGAGTCAAAGAAACAGAACGAAGCCTTGCGCTGGAAGAAGAGGACCTCGGCTGGCGGGTTGGCGGCGGGAGGGGGGGTCAGGAGGGTCTTCGGCAGGAGGGTCCAGGGCCAAATCTACAGGGGCCCAGGCCCCTGTGGCCCCACGTAGCTAGGCCACTGGTCTATGTACAGCATCCTGTACAGAGTACTAGCTAAGGGGCCCTTTTACAGATAGGCGATAAGCTCAACGCAGACTTAGCACTCACTCTTTCGGGACTGCCCAACGTAGCTGCCGGCGGTAGTCCCACCCCAACCGCATGCCATTTCCAA